>NC_135720.1:61825148-62172847 GCF_964656455.1 Halichoerus grypus
CAATGATAAATCATGATCACATATGTGCCCTAACCCCAGTCTAGTTATGATAACAACAACAAAAAAAAATCATACAAATTCCAATAGAGGGACATTCTACAAAACACCTGACAAGATTCCTCAAAACTATCAAGGGTATCAAAAATAGGAAAAGTCTGAGAAACTGTCACAGCCAAGAGGAGCCTAAGGAGATATAAACACTAAATGTAATGTAGTGTAATCCTGGACGGGATCCTTGAACAAAAAAAGGGACATTAATTAAAAACTAAAAAAAAAACCTGAATAGAGTATGAACTTTAATTAACAATGTATTAATTAATAGGTTTATTAATTGTAACTAATGTACCATCTTGATGTAAGATGTTAGTATTAGGGGAAATTTGGTACAGGGTATATGGGGACTCTCTGTGCTATCTTTGCAATGTTTCTATAAATCCAAAACTGTTCTAAAAAATAAAATGTATTAACTTTTAAAAGAGCCAATAATGCAAAAGTTAAAAAAAAAAAAAAAACCCTCCCCTATGCTGTATTATAAGCTTCTTAAAGGCAGGGGTTTTGTGGTTTTGTGGTTTGCGTTTATAGGCTCATGGTGGTAGATCATCCTCAAAAATGACCACCAACGAACCATGCCCTTAGAATTCATACTCTTGTGTATTCCCTGCCCCCCTTCAATCTGAGCTGGCCCTATACTTGCTTTTGACTAATAGAACACAACAGAAGTGATGACTTCTGAAGCTAGGTCTTAAGAAGCCTTATACTTTAGACCTGGGTGTCTTGCAATACTTGTTCTGAGACAGGTGGCCATGGGGTAAGAAGTCTGAATACACTGAGATCTCCATACAATTAAAAAGCTGGAGCTATGAAATGGGTAACCTGAGAGAAAGTGACAGAGTGTGAAGAGAAGAGAGATGTCCGGCCAGCCCCAAGGGACACCATCCACTCCAGCTGAGTCACCCAAACATGTGAGTGAGGAAACTGCATTTGTCATCTGGATCATTCAAGCCTACAGATGACTATAGCCCCAGCCTCCATTTACCTGCAATAGAATGAGAGGAACTAAACCAGAACTACTCAAATGAGCCCAATTTACTCACAAAACCATAGTAAGCCATAATAAATCACTGGTTTAAGACATTAGGTTTAGGGGTGACTTGTTATAGAGCAATAGATAAGTGCATTTTATTTAGTAGGCATTCTAGAAAAATGAGAAAGGAGTTTCTGTATTGTGGGAAAAAAATAATGGTGGAATTTCTTTCAACATTTTAGATCATTTCCATTAAAAACAAAATCTACCAGTTGGTAAATTCAATAAGATAATGGGTTTTGCACTCAGGTATAATAAAGGTAAAAGAAGAAATGTGGTTAATATATAACATAGTAAGGCCAAGCTGGGGTGGAAAGAGGAAAAAGCAAAGGTGAAAAGAAAAGGATTAGTTATGGCTTATTTTGGATATATATTTTAAAATATGCATTTTCTACTTTAATACGTTCACAATGATTTTAAAATTTATTAAGTGTCAGGCACCTTTACATGCAGTATTAGTCTCAGAAAATTATATTAGGTGAATACTACTTTAACCCCAATTTTACAGATGACAAAATAGTGTCTCAGAGTGGCTAAGTTACTTGCCCACAGGCACCCACTAGTATATGTGACCAGGATTTGGATCTTGGCTAACCACTCTAGAGCCCATTCTCTGAGCGCAGTCCAGTAGAGAAGATAAACATAAACAAAATAATCACACAAATATGTGTAAATACAAACTGTTCCGTTTTGTTCCATAAAGCAAAGGATGCTATAGTCACAAAACAGGTATCTGATCCAGTCTGGGAGTTTGGGAAGACTGTTAAAGGGTTGAGGTTCAGGGGGTTACCTGGGTTAGCAGGGCCAGGTGCTGTGTAGATAAGTGGCCCATGAACCAGAAAAAGGCAGAGATGAAAACTCATATAGAGATGTATGATTAGCTGTTGGTCAAATGTTTTTCTAAGAACTCTAGTTTATAAGGGCCCCACAAATGACTTCTCTGGGAGTCACCAGTTTGGCAATGATGGAATTTCATAGTCTGGAGGAGTGAGTGGAGAAGCACTAGAAGAGAAGGGAAAGAGAACTTAATTATTCTCCCTTTATTTAAAAAAAAAAAAATCCTCAAAAATTGTCCAGACTTATGATCTCCATTTCCCCTCTTCCATCCCTCTTAACCCACTCCTTTCATTCCTCTGAAAATGCTCTTAGTTACCAATGACCTTCATGTTGCCAAATCTACTGATCAATTCTCAATCTTCATTCTTTCAAGCTATCAGGAGTATTTGACAGAGCTGACCATCCTCCTTGAAACACTTTCTACATTTGGCTCCCCAAATACCATACTCCACTGGTTTTTCTCCCTACTCCACTGGCTACTCTACACCTCTATGTTCTTTACCAGAGCCTCCTCTCATCCCTGAGCTCTATGTGATGAAATCCTGCTGTGTTTAGCCCTTGAACTTACTCCCCATCTATATTCTTTCCCTAAATGACCTCAGTTAGTATCATGGTTCCAAATACCATCAATATGCTGATAACTCTTAAATGTATATCCCTACTTATATCTGATTTCCTGCACTGAAGACCATTATATCCAACTGCCTGCTAAATTTATCCACTTAGGTAGGTGAGCAGATTCTGGAGCTAAGCTCCCTAGATTCAGATCCTAACTTTGCCTTCCACTAGTTGGGCAAAGGAGCTATAACTTCTTTGTGAATCAGTTTCATCAATTGCAAAATGGGCACAATATTATTAATCTATCTCAGATGTGAATGAGCTAATATATTTAAAGTATGTCTCATAACAGTGCTTGGTATCTTCCAAGTGGCATATTGATAGGCACCCCAAAACAGAATTCATCTTCTTTGTGACTCTTCATCTTAGTTAATGGCATCTCCCATCACCCAGCTGTTAAGCCAAAAACTTACTCAAGCAAATAATGAAACTCTTCTCTCGCACAATTCACAACTGTTCCATCAGCTAATTCCACCAACCCCACCTTCAAGTACATCTCAACTGTATCTCACCACTTCTACTTAAGTCTAAGCTACTAAATTCTCTCACCTGGAGAATTCCAAGAGCCCACTACCAATCTCCCCACTTCCAAACTTGCCCCATATAGTTTATTCTCCCCATTGCAGTTGGAGTGATTTAGTAAGACTTGGGTTGTTTTACCCCCCATGCTCAAAACCCTCCAATGTTTTCCTATAACACTCAGAGTAAGCAGAGTCTTTACAACCAATAGGATTTGGCCCTCCCCATTACATGCCCCCTCCTAGTCTCATCATTTACCACTTGCTCTCTTTCTTACTTCTTCCGGGAACTCTTGTTCTTGCTCAAACATGCTGAACATGCTCCCCAGAGATCAACTTGGCTTGCTCCCTCACTTCACTCAGATGTCCGCTTACATGTCACTTCATCAGTGAGGCTTCTCTAGGTCTTCCTATATAAAACAGCATATCCAGCCAGGCATTCTCTAACCTCTGACTCTGCTTTATGTTTTTAATAGCACTCAATTATATTTTGTGTTTGTTTGTCATTGCCAGCCCCACCCTCCACCAGAATTTAAGCTCCATGTTAAGGCCTCACATTACTTAACTGCTCTATCTCCAGCACTTATAACAATACTTGGCATTTAGTAGCTGCTCCAAAACTATTGAACAAATGAATGTAGGTAATTTCTTCTGAACAGACTGTTAATCTCACAAATTTTAGGAAGTTGTTTTTGCCTAATCAGTTCCCATGCCCCCATCCCTACGATCCTTACTACAGTGTTTCTTCCATGTTATGCCCCAATTAAAGGTAAAATCTGGCTGTTAGTATCCTGGATTATGCCTTCCTAGGGCTGTTCCATACATGTACATTCTCAACCACCTCTCTTTTCAAAATGATAAGCAGATCTTTTCGAAATGACTAAATCACAGCTTTCCTGTGATGTTGCTGGTTTTCTATGTAGGAAGAGAAATCTAATGTCTTAGTTAAGACAGTTTAAGGAAAATGGGATAATTATTATAATAATACATCATCTCAGCTATGAATAAAAGGGTAAGAATATTGATACACCACAAAAGGTACCAGAACTAGAAAATTTAAAAAAGCCTTTAGGAGAAACTCAGCTCTTCTCTTGGTTTATTTTTGTGTTTGTTCTCAGTCTCATTCTCATTATGTTTAATTCTCTTCATCCTCTCTGGCCACAGGGTATTTCATCTGTACTCTTCTGTGCTCTTTTCTCCCCTCTCTATCTCGTTTTCTCTACTTACTTCTGCACGTGGTGGAAGGTGGCTGTGCCACAGTTCCTGAATCAGAATCACCTCAGATCAAGTGCACAGGGCAGAAGAAGCTAGCCCTTTTCAGTCCCCATTACAAATCCTCGGGAGAGAGAATCCTTTAGCTGGCCAGGGAGGCAGGGTTTTTTCCGTACATCGGGCTGCCAGGGACCTGGCCTTAAAGAAAAGAAAGTTGTGTTGAATTGAGCAGACAACCACCAAAGGGTTCTACTGCAGTTAGAAATCAGAAGTGAATAATAAGAAATATGTACAGCCTAACACTGACTAGAAGTTTTAGGGTCAGGGACCATCTTTCCTTAGTTTGGCTTAGCCATTTCTAATATCCAAAAAAACATAAAATGTATACAGTGAAAAAACAACAAAGTGCCTCCCTTCTCATCTTCCAAATTTTAACTAGTAACTGTTTCTGTGTGTGGTCTCTGTGTAACCTTGCACATATAACTTTTGCTGTAATACGTAAGTGAGTTCATATGCACTGTGAGTCTGTAACTTAAAATACATCTTAAAAAATAACAGCAAGGTGCCATTATCTCTATTTAATAAATGAAGAAAGAATTTAACAGGTTGTTTCCTATGACAACTGTCTCCCTGATTGGTCTCTGCATCTTCCTATCAAATGTGAAAATTATGTTTGATAGGTTCACCTATGGTCCACTGCTGGCCAGAATAGAGTAAGTCCACTAGAGCACATCTTATCCACCAACTGCAATTAAAAACTCTGGACAAAAACAAAAAGAATATGCCTCAGGATTCTGTAACTTAAAGAATACCAGGTATATTGGAGAGCAAAGTCAAAATCTAAAAGTCAGTATAGTGATGATGAGATTCCTGTTGTTCTTCCTTTATCTCCCCGCTTTGACCCAAGGGCAGACTGAATTGGGAAACTCCATCATGAGCATGCACAGCAAACGTTCAATAGAAACCCATCTTTCTTGCAAAAGACCAGCAAAATAGGCCACTTCTTAGCCCTTCCCCAAGTCCAGCCATAATCACAGAGCTGTACTGTTATGGTGGATGTAGGGTGAGCACTTAAAACTTCGCGCAAAACTTCACATCTTAGAATAGAAGAAGTAAGAAAAAAAATGACTTTGTTGTGCAAAGAGTGTGTCAGGGAGAGGATTCTCTCTCCTTTCATTTTTTATTTTATTTATTTATTTATTTTTACTTTTGTTCTTGTTTTTCTCTTTCCTTCCATTGCTTTTTCCAGAGGGGGCTTATCACATGGAACTACGTGGCAGTTCAAGAGGACCTCATCTGAAAGAACTCCATATTTCTATCCAGAAGAACCAGGAAAAGAGTCCCTTGGAACCAGAGAATGTAGGGGAAATTCTGGTGAGGACAGAGCTGGGAGAAATCATTTACTTCTGTGTATGAATCAATACAAGTCTCAGGCTCACCCCTAAATTGTACACATGCGAAACATAACCAAAGAAATGAATCAAAGGTTTTGCAAATTGAACATGTATATAACCCACTGCCCAAGCTTCAAACTAACCCAAGTGGCATATGCAAAGGGTAGATCCAAATAACATAACAAATACTTTGAAAACTGAAAAGCCATTCACCCACAATACTTAACAGTTTGAACCTAACTGGACTGTTGTTTCCCAAAAAACGATAAGCTTCCCCCCAAAACAAAACAAAACATTATTGAAGTATTCTAACAGAATGCCAAAGTCTCATAAAATGAAATTGTAGAACATATAATCTAAAAGTACTAAACATGTAAAAAAAACCAGCAAATCTGACCAAATTTCAAGGGAAAATATAATCAACAGATGCTAATCCTGCAATGAACAGATATTAAAATTATCAGACATTAAAGCAGGTATTACAGCCATACCTAAGATATGTTGTGGGTTCAGTTTCAGACCACTGCTATAAAGTGAATATTGCGATAAAGTGAGTCAGATGAATTTTTGGCTTCCTAATGCATACCAAAGTTATGTTTACACTAAACTGTAGTCTAGCATTATGTCTTAAAAAAAACAATGCATACACCTTAATTAAAAATACTTTATTGCTAAACAATGCTAACCATCATCTGAGCTTTTTTAGTAAATTGTAATCTTGCTGGTGGAGGATCTTGTCTTGATGTTGATGGCTGCTGACTGATCAGACTGGTGGTTGCTGAAGGTTAGGGTGGCTCTGGCAATTTCTTAAAGTAGACAACAATGCAGTTTGCTTTATTGATTGACTCTTTCTTTCACAAATGATATCTCTGTAGCACATGATTCTGTTTGATAGTATTTTACCCACAGAAGAACATTTTATCAAAATTAGTGTCAATCCTCTCAAACCCTGCTAATGCTTTATCAAGTAAGTTTATGCAATATTCTAAATTCTTTGTTGTCATTTCAACAACTTCCACAGCATCTACAACATGAACAGATTCCATCTCAAGAAACCACTCTCTTTGCTTACCCATCAGAAGCAACTCCTCATCCATTCAAGTTTTATCATGAAATTGCAGCAATTCAGTCACATCTTCAGGCTCCATTTCTAGTTCTCTTGCTATTTCTACCACATCTGCAGTTACTCCCTCCACTAGAGTCTTGAATCCCTCAAATTCAACCATGAGGGTTGGAATCCACTTCTTCCAAATTCTTATTATTGATATTTTGATCTCTTCCCATGAATCATGAATGTTCTTAATGGCTTCTAGAATGAAGGTTTTCAATTTACTTTGCAAAGATCTATCAGAGGAATCACTAACTACAGCAGCTAGAGCCTTACAAAATATATTTCTTAAGTAATAAAATTTGAAAGTCAAAACTTTGATCCATGGTTTGCAGAGTAGATGTGTTAACAGGCATAACAGCAACATTAATCTCACTATACATCTCCATCAGAGCTCTTGAGTGACCAGGTGCATTGCCAATGAGCAGTAATATTTTGAAAGGAATCTTTTTGTTCTGAGTATTAGGTCTCAAAAGTAGGCTTAAAATATTCAGTAAACCATGTTATAAATAGATGTGCTGTCATTCAGGCTTTGTTTTTCCATTATACAGCATAGGCAGAATAGATTTTTGCTGCTATAAACATCGGGGTGCATGTACCCCTTTGGATCCCTACATTTGTGTCTTTGGGGTAAATACCCAGTAGTGCAATTGCTGGGTCGTATGGTAGCTCTATTTTCAACTTTTTGAGGAACCTCCATACTGTTTTCCAGAGTGGCTGCACCAGCTTGCATTCCCACCAACAGTGTAGGAGGGTGCCCCTTTCTCCGCATCCCCACCAACATCTGTCATTTCCTGACTTGTTAATTTTAGCCGTTCTGACTGGTGTGAGGTGGTATCTCATTGAGGTTTTGATTTGGATTTCCCTGATGCTGAGCGATGTTGAGCACTTTTTCATGTGTCTGTTGGCCATTTGGATGTCTTCTTTGGAAAAATGTCTGTTCATGTCTTCTGCCCATTTCTTGATTGGATTATTTGTTCTTTGGGTGTTGAGTTTGATAAATTATTTATAGATTTTGGATACTAGCCCTTTATCTGATATGTCATTTGCAAATATCTTCTCCCATTCTGTCACTTGTCTTTTGGTTTTGTTGACTGTTTCTTTTGCTATGCAAAAGCTTTTTATCTTGATGAAGTCCCAATAGTTCATTTTTGCCCTTGCTTCCCTTGCCTTTGGCGACGTTTCTAGGAAGAAGTTGCTGCAGCTGAGGTCGAAGAGGTTCCTGCCTGTGTTCTCCTTTAGGATTTTGATGGACTCCTGTCTCACATTTACAATGGAATATTATGCAGCCATCAAAAGGAATGAAATCTTGCCATTTGCAATGATGTGGATGGAACTGGAGGGTATTATGCTGAGCGAAGTAAGTCAATCAGAGAAAGACATGTATCATATGACCTCACTGATATGAGGAATTCTTAATCTCAGGAAACAAACTGAGGGTTGCTGGAGTGGTGGGGGTGGGAGGGATGGGGTGGCTGGGTGATAGACATTGGGGAGGGTATGTGCTATGGTGAGCGCTGTGAATTGTGTAAGACTGTTGAATCACAGACCTGTACCTCTGAAACAAATAATACATTATATGTTAAAAAAAAAAAAAAAAAAGAAGAAGAAGAAGAAGAAGACGACGATAGCAGGAGGAGAAGAATGAAGGGGGGGAAATCGGAGGGGGGGAGATGAACCATGAGAGACTATGGACTCTGAGAAACAAACTGAGGGTTCTAGAGGGGAAGAGTGTGGGGGGATGGGTTAGCCTGGTGATGGGTATTAAAGAGGGCATGTTCTGCATGGAGCACTGGGTGTTATATGCAAACAATGAATCATGGAACACTACATCAAAAACTAATGATGTGGGGCGCCTGGGTGGCTCAGTCGTTAAGCGTCTGCCTTCGGCTCAGGTCATGATCCCAGGGTCCTGGGATCGAGCCCCGCATCGGGCTCCCTGCTCAGCGGGAAGCCTGTTTCTCCCTCTCCCACTCCCCTTGCTTGTGTTCCCTCTCTAGCTGTGTCTCTCTCTGTCAGATGAATAAATAAAATCTTTAAAAAAAAAAAAAAAACTAATGATGTAATGTATGGCGATTAACATAACATAAAAAAAAAGAACAGATTTTTGCATAATTCTTAAGGGCCCTAGGATGTTCAGAATGGCTAATGAACACTGACTTCAACATAAAGTCACCAGCTGCATTAGCCCCTAACAAGAGAGTCAGCCTATCCTTTGAAGCTTTGAAGCTTTGAAGCCTTGAAATCAAGCACTGATTTTAACCTCCTAGCTATAAAAGTCTTACGTGGCATCTCTCAATAGAAGGCTATTCCATCTATATTGAAAATCTATTGTTTAGTGTAGGTACCTTCTTGCATTATCTTAGGTAGATCTTCTGGATAACTTACTGCAGCTTCTACAACAGCACTTACTGCTTCACCTTGCATTTTGATGTTATAGAGATGGTTTCTTTCCTTAAACCTCATGAACCAATCTCTGCTAGCTTCAAACTTTTCTCCTACAGCTTCCTCACCTCTCTCAGCCTTCACTGAATTGGAGAGAATTAGGGTCTTGTTCTGGATTAGGCTTTGTTTTAAGGAAATGTTGTGGCTGGTTTGATCTTCTATCCAGACCATCAGTTCTGGCTCTCTCCCTTCCCAAATCTGTGCCTTGGAAAATCCATAAGATTCAGCTTCCTAAGGGAGGGAAACCTGAATGGGAAGAAATCAGAGAGGGAGACAAACCATGAGAGACTCTTGACTCCAGGAAACAAACTGAGGGTTGTGGAAAGGGAGGTGGATGGGGGAATGGGGTGACTAGGTGATGGGCATTAAGGAGGGCACGTGGTGTTATAGGCAATGAATGAATCATTGATGACTACATCATAAACTAATGATGTACTATATGTTGGCTAATTGAATTTAAATTTTAAAAAAAGATTCAGCTTCCTAAAAATCAGGAAATTAGGGTAGAGATTAATATGCAGGAAGTTTATTAAGGAGTTCTCTTGGAAACAACCACCTTTGGGCAGAGGGAGCACCAGTGTAATTTCCATGAGTCCTCAGCCAACTGATGGGAACTCTGAAGCTGGGATAACCCTTCATAGTTATCCCAAGTTAGGTCAGGAGGAGGGAAAACTGGGCATTTATACCTTCATGCCACTGCCATTGGATATCAGATGCACTGATTTGGGTAAGCAGGCTGTCTTTACTCAAAGCAATTCTAAAAAGAGTTGACAGCCCAGAGCTGACAGCAGCACTTCAGCAGCTAGGGAAACAAGTCCTTTATCCTGGAAGGAGTATCTGGGTGGCACACCACAGTGTCCTATACACTTACCTCTCAAAGTACTTTTCTGCTCTGGCACTCTTGGAGTCTTAAACTGGTGGCATCATAAGGATTAGTCAGGAAACAATGCAAAGTGAAAAAATTAAAGTCTTCATCTCACTCACCTCCCACAAAAAAAAAAAAAATAGAAAATTAAAGAAGATACTGGGTGGGGGTGGGCAGTGTGTTGCAGGGACATATTAAAACACTTTTACTTATAACTGCTGGCTTTCAGAGGGAAAAATCTTAGAGCTCCAAGGAAATTTATGCCTTTAAATAGACATTATACAACAAACCTATTAATATCACTCAGCAGTTGGCAATTTTTTTTCTATAATGGGCCAAATAATAAATAGTTTAGGTTTTGTGGACCATACACTCTTAGTTGCAACCCTCAACTCTGAAGCTCTAGGGAAAAAGCAGCCACAGACAATATGTTAACTAATGGGTATGTCTGAGTTCCAATACACTTAGAAAAACTGATGGCAGGCCAGATGTGGCCCATGGGTTATAGTTTGCTCACTGATATAACTAACATAACTGAATGACACAAAATTTAACTCATTCTCTTTCTAGACACCATAGAACACCATACAAACCCTAGAATAAATACATGACTTTCAAGTGAAAGGGGATTAAACTGTTTTCTTGTTAAGCCACTTCTATACTGAATTTTTTGTCACTTGTAGCTGCACCCAACCCACATTATTATAGAAATTTACTGTAGATTGAGTGATCAAAGAAGGCTTCTATGACAGGGAAATGTTTTAGCCTCTATAATTTAGTGCTGTTAGAAAGGAAAACCAATGGGTATTTGCCAGGGCAAATTCCCTCATATTCATGTTAACCTATCCCCTAATTTTAGTTAGAATAAAGATTGTCCTTCCCAGCTTGCCTAACTTGTAGCAAGATGTGACACAGCTAAACTAATAACAAGGAAGTACCAAAGTGGGTCAGAAATTTGGTGAAATGCCTAGGCACATCTGAGGGTGGACACTGTAGTTTCCAAAACATGGTTTCCACAATATGGTTTCCAAAATATGCTCTGTGATGCTATATGTAAACATATGTAGTATGGGCAACTTCTAGAATTGAACTTAGGGGCTTACATGCCCTTTTCCCTTTTTCTCTTTCCTGCCAGCTAGAATATATATATGTGCTGGCCACAGCAAGAGTAGCCTTCATGAACTAAGAGGTGAATTTGAAATAGAAGCCACACATTAAAGAGACACAAGATTTAAGACTCCTGAGATCCTGCTACCATGCAACACCACCAGGTCTAGACTGATTCCATGACTCTCATGTGAGAGGGAAGGATGATTTTTCTTGTTAAGCCATAGTTATTCTGAGTTTTATACCACTTGCAGCTTTACCCAACTCAAGTTATTATAGAAGTTTATGTTAAAATAAAGGGTCAACAGAAGTCTCTGTGAGGGAGAGAGGCTTTAGCTAAGATCTCATGGATGAAAAGGAGCCAGGTCTAGAAAAAGCAAGAGAAAAAAATGGTTCTGGCATAAGGCAAAGTTTGCACAAACATTTTGAGGCAGGGAAGAATGTGTGAGAACTGAAAGGCCAGTGTGGCTGATAATTTGTGAAAGAGATGGAGAGTGGTACAAGATAAGACTGTAGACATAAGAAGGGGTCAAATCACAAATATGAGCTTAGATTTCACTCTAACTATAGCTGGAGGCCACTGAAGGATTTTAAGCAAGGAAGAGTTTTGATCCAATTGGTACCTCCCCTTGGAAGCTGCAGATGACTGCCCCCTAACACCAGATCTCCAGTGGCCCTCCAGCCTCTTCCTGTTGATGTCAGCTGAGCCCCCCAGACAGTCCTCTTGGACAAGCTTCCTCTTAACACACCTCAGGTCTGGCTACCTCCCTCAGGACCCACACACTGTTTACCTACTCCAGTGGCATTACAGCCCACTCCCTCCACAGCACTTTCTCCTTGCCCTGACACCACAAGCCACTCCAGCCAACTTTCTGCCTTTAGGTTTGTCAGCATAGAGACTAGAACCTGTGTGCTTCAAATGCCAGGGGATACATGTGAGCCTTTCAAAGTGGTTCTCTGCAGTTCCCCTCTCTGGCCTTGGGGAAAAAAAAGGGAGGTGGGGAACCACTGCAGACTTCCACATGTAGTCTCTAAAGAAACCCCCACTCTTGAAACTAACCCCTAGTGAATTTTTTTAATAAAGACTAAAATTAAATGATCAACTAATGCTGATAAAATTGTAATAATGATCTAGCACCTCAGAATATTTGGTACTTTACAGTAATTTTTCTTATAGTGATGCCTCAGCTGAAACTCCAAGGCTAAGAAAGTATAATTATAACATCTTTCAAAAAGATTTCCCCCCAAAAGATACGATTATTAATAGCTGAACACCAGATACAATATTTTATTCATTTAGCCAAAAGTACTTTTAAGGATCTACTTACTATATGCAGGTACTATCCTAGATACCAAGGATAATAATGGACAAATCTCAAGTGAATAATCTAGTGAGGAGACAGATATGGACACAATTATTCTATTACAGTATGTAAAATATATTATATACATATATATATAAGTATATATATTCTATATATAAAAGTTATGAGTTATACTTGTATGACATGAAAATCTATCCCAGAAATGTTTAGTAAATAGCAGAGCATCAATACAACCTTAAGTAATCATGCTGGAATACTGCCAATTAGGGAAACTTGCCCAAGCCTTGGTGTTCAGAATTTTTATTGGGGCTCCATTATGTAGGCATGATCAAATCATAATCCATGTGGTTGATCTCAGTATCCAGGCTGACTGATACTGCATGACCCAAAGGCCCACCCTAAATCGCACTGCTGGTCTTTTGGATGAGGCCAGGTCCATCCTAAACCATTCTGTCAGACTATCCAGTGTGACCCAAGGCCCCCAGGCAAAAAGACACTTTTATCACATAAAACATCCCAAAGATTATTTAGAGATCACCTCCCATAAGCCAAGAGCAAAGGTCAAATCCCCATCTGGACCAGGTTAAATTCTATATACCTGTCAAGGCCTTGTCATTTCAAGATTCAACTGGGGAAGAATCTACTTCCCAAGCTCATTCACACTGGTTGTCAGGATTCAGCTCCTTGTGAACTGTTGAACTGAGGACCACAGTTCCTCAATGGCTGTTGGCCAGAGCCTGCCCTCAGTTTTTGTTATATGGTCCTCTCTAATATGACAGTTTACTTCATCAAAGTGAACAAGTTGAGAAGGCAAGACAGAGAAAGTGACATTGAGAGACAGTGTGAGCAAGACGGAACTCACCGTCTTTTGTAAACTAATCATAGAAGTGATATGCCGGCTTGTTTCATTTTTCCCCTCCCTTCCCCTATGACCAGAGGAGGAGACAAACCATAAGAGACTCTTAATCTCAGGAAACAAACTGAGGGTTGCTGGAGTGGAGGGGTTGGGAGGGATGGGGTGGCTGGGTGATGGACATTGGGGAGGGTATGTGCTATGGTGAGCGCTGTGAATTGTGTTAAGACTGACGAATCACAGACCTGTACCCCTGAAACAAATAATACATTATATGTTAATAAAAAAAAAAAAAAAACTGCAGAAGTTTAGATTATAAAAAAAAAAAGAAGAAGAAGAAGAAAGAAGAAGAAGTGATATGCCGGGATGTCTGGGTGGCTCAGTCGGTTAACTGTCTTTGGCTCAGGTCATGATCCCAGGGTCCTGGGATTGAGTCCTGCATCCGGCTCCTTGCTCAGCAGGGAGCCTGCTTCTCCCTCAGCCTGCCACTCCCCCTGCTTGTTTGCTCTCTTTCTGGCATATAAATAAGTGATAGGCCATCAATTTTTGCTTTATTTTATTCATTATTAGCAAGTCATTAGTTTTAGTCCACACTCAAGCAGAAAAGATCACACAAAGGCATGAATACAAGGCAGCAGAGATTCTTGGGGGCCATGTTAGAAACTGCCTACCTCAGTGGGCTTAGGGAAAAGGGTAAGGAAGAGGGAGAGATGGAAGGTAAAAAGAAGAGGGGTAATTGATGAATCAAGCTTCTGGAGGCAAAAGGAAATAAAATGAGAGCACATGCAGAAGAAGATACTAAAACATACAGAAAAATAAATGAGGATCAATAATGAAATTTTCTTGGGTCCAGATGTTTAAAGTCCCTATATGGTATACCACATTGTTAATGACCCAATGTGCTGAACAGCTGCAGGAGAACTCCTTTTACTGTATAGAAAAGTTGCTCCTTCTCAACTAACTAAACCTCCCCATTGCTACTGAAGTAGTCATTTAAATCATGGTATCTAGGCAGGGAGTAGCACTTAGAACAGTTCATTATCGCTTGCACAAAATTAGTGTAATAAAATACTGTGAATTGACAGAAAGTCAACTGAAGGTGGGTTGTACACACACTGGCAATAGACAGCTCATAGAGAAAACCTAATATTTTCATAACTGAGTTAGCTATCTTAGTGTATCCTCAATGATGGCCAATTGTTTAGTAAGATCATTAAAGCTATGTTTAGTATTGGTCAGATTTTACCAAAATGCTAAATCCAATTCTAGGCTTATAAGCAGTAACTATAAAGGTAATGTGACCCTCTGTTTCATTTAAGGCATGAAGGAATGGTCTTAAACTTTAAATAAGATTTCAGTTAAAATGGTGATAACACTTCTGAAATTGAGGGCTTTAACCTTTGGGATATATTAGATTCAGTTGAATTTATAAAGTTTCCCTACTAAAAACATGACATTCATATTAAGTTATTTGACTGAGTATGATGATAATAATCAAATAGTTTATAAATACATTTAAAAGGAAACAGTAAGTCAGAATGGGTTCACTAATATAACACTCAAATTCTATCATATGTCCTCCCCTTCTGAATGTTGTTGGAGAAAATCACAAAACTAAGCTAACAGATCTCTTAATTTTTCATCATAAATCTCAAATAGTCACTCAACACCCCCAGACATTCCTACTACACTTCCCTAGTAAAAATACTTTTTTTACTCACTAATATGATAAGGACACATCTCAAATCTCTAACAACCACTCTTTCCTCTCACTTCCAGGTGATATGTCACAAGGAAAATAGATGAAATAAAACAAAAACTACCTCAAATTCCAACCACCCAGTTCACCAACTTCAGCTATCTTTCTCTGCATACCTTTCATTTTTCCTATTAATGAAAAATTGTCCCTGATCCTATTAAAAGATATGTCATCTATGTAGTGAATACAGTCCCGTTGTCTTCCCAATGTCTGCAGTTCCACAACCATTCCCCTTCTCTTCAACATCAACTTTTCCCTTTATACTTGGTAATTGCCATAGCCTCACAAACGTGATATATTTCCTGTCTTCAAAACACCATCTCTTGATGCCCACATCTCCCTCCTGCCCTAATTTTATTTTATTAATTTATTTATATATTTCTAAGATTTATTTGTTTTAGAGAGAGAGAGAGAGTGTGTGTGTGTAAGAGCGCGCTCAAGTGCAAGAACAGGGGGAGGGGCAGAGGAAGAGGGAGGGAGAGAGAATCTCCAGCAGACTCCCTGCTGAGCACAGAGCCCCACACAGGGCTGGATCCATTGGGATGCTATTAAAATGGTATTGCTTTTTAAATTATAGTTTCTAAGTGTTCATTGCTTGTTTAGAAAAACACAATTTGTTTTTTGTATATTGATGTTGCATGTTTCCACCCTGCTGAATACATTATTAGTTCTAGTAGCTGGTTTTTTTAAGATTTTTAAGGATTTTCTACATAAATGATTATGCCACCTAAGAATGATAGCAGTTTTGCCTCCTCCTTTCCCAACTCTTTCATTCTCATACCTTATTGGATTGGTTAGTTACCTCCAGTACAATGCTGAATAGAAGTAGAGAAAGTAGACTTCATTGCCTTGTTCTCAGTCTTCTGGAGAAAGCATTCATTTTTATGATTTCAATAGTAGGTTTGTCATAGTTACCATTTATCAGGTTAAGGAAATTTTCCTTTATTCCTAGTTTGACAAGTTTTTATCATGAATGGATATTGAATTTTTCAAGTGATTTTTTCTGCAGATTGAGGTGATGTGGTTTTCTTTTTACAATCTGTTGATATAATGAACTGCTCCAATTGTGTTTAGAAATTTGAACCAACCCTACATTCCCAAGATGAACCTGATTTTTTTAGTATATGTCATCCTTTTCATATATTGCTGGATTTTATTTGGTAAAATTTCTGTCTCCATGTGAATAATACTGGATTATAATTTTCTTTGTCAAGTTTTGATATCTGTGTAATGCTGGCCACATTATATGAGTTTTGAAGTATTTTATCCTCTTCTATTTTCTGGAAGAGTTGGTAGAGAATTGATATTATACCTTCCTTAAATTTTTGGGAGAATTCAACAGTACAGTCCTCTGGTCCTGGAATTTTCCTTGTAGGAATTATGTGTGTGTATGTGGTATGTGAGAAAGTAAGGGGTGGGGAGAGAAAGAGAGAGGGGAATTTTTTAACTAAAGATTAAAATTACTATGATGGATATAGAGCCATTCAAGTTTAATCTTCTTTTGTGAGTTTTGGCAGTTGGTGTCTTTCAATGAATTTGTCTATTTCATCTGTTTCTTGGCATAAAAATGTTCTTAATATCTTTATAATGCCTGTAGAGTCTAGAGTGATAATATATTTTTAATTCCTAATACTGGTAATTTGTGTTTTCTTTTTTTTTTCTTTATCAGTCTGGCTAGAGTGTATCAATTATACTGATCTTTTCAAAGAACCAACATTTTTTTTTTTTTTAAGTAGGCTCCACATCCAGCATGGAGCCCAATGTTGGGCCTGAACTCATGACTCCAAGTTCATGACCTGAGCTGAGATCAAGAGTCGGACACCCAACCAACTGAGCCACCCAGGTGTGCCTCAATGAACCACTCTTTGATTGCATTTATTTCCTCTATTCTTCTGTTTCATTCCATTTATTTCTCCCCTTTATTATTTCCTTCATTTTTCTTGATTTTGTTTTATTTTGCTGGGTTTTTTTCTAGTTTCTTAAGATAGAAATTTAAATCATTGAACTGAACTCTTTCTTCTTCTCTAAAGTAAGCAGTTAAAATTATAAATTTTAATGTGCTTTAATTTTCACTTAATTCAAAATATTTTCTCATTTTCCTAGTGATTTCTTCTTTGATCCATGGGTTAATTAGAAGTGCTACTTAATTTCCAAATATTTAGAGATTTCTTTCAGATATGTATTGGTTTCTAGTTTAATTCCATTGTGGTCAGACCATATACTCTGTATGATTTCAATCCTTTTAAAGTTGACGAAATTTGATTTCTGGCAAAGAATGTGGTCTACCTTAGTGTTCCATGTGTACTTGTAAAGAGTGTATTCTGCTACTGTCAGGTTGTGTCACCTATAAATATATCAATTAGGTCAAGTTGATTGATAGTGCTGTTCAAGTCTATACTAATTCTCTCTACTGGTTCCACCAATTACAGAGAGGTAAGTGCTGAAGTCTGTAACTAATTATTGATTTGAGTATTTCTCCTATAATTAATAAATTCATCCCTTTATAGGTATATATAAAGTTCTGTTATACATTTAGTATTGTTATGTCTTCTTGATAAAATTTACCCCTTTCTGTCAGATTCACTCTCTACCCTTCTTCAGGCTGGACTCTATCCTAGGAGCCTGAACTTTATAAGGTTACATCCTTGCCCTCTATTTTTAGGTTGGTTTTAGCCAATGAAAACCACCAGTTGGACACCGCAGTATGGAGGGAAAGTGGTTTGCGTACTTAATCCTTCCAGCTCCTCCCTGTTGGGTGGCAAGTTGGCAGTAGCTATGCTCCTCTATGAAGGTACAATAGGTGGCTATCAGGTAGGTAGCTGTCTCCTACCTGAACAAGTCTCCTTGGGCTCTAGTAATCCCTCTTCCCCCAAATCTCTTAGGCCTAAGGGTGATAATGACTCTGATTAGTTCTGGATGCTTCATGATTACTTTTTGTTTTCCAGTAACCCTGTCCATACCTTTATAAATGCCCTTTCATTAAGTATGTTTAATTACCTCTCTTCAGTATGCTGCCTATTAACTTGCTGGGGATTCTTACTGAAATGCATTAGAGTACTGGCTTACGTTATTTACAGGTAACTTACTTGGTTCTTCCCATTCTACTTAACTGATTCAACCAAGTTGATCACTCATCAGGCACTTGAAAAAGGAAAAAGGGGTCTATCCAAATGTTTTGATTAGAGGAAGAAATAATAATGACTGTCTATTGACCCAATTCTCTTAAATAGTGCCAGGGCCCAATATTCTCATATCTAGACACTGTTTCCTAGGGATTGTTACAGATGACAATGTGTCATGCTAGAACTCCACCTGGACCCTAAAAAGCTGCAGTGGTCGCCAAGAAGACATCAAGTCTCAGGGCACATCATGTGAACATAATGGACATAGGACCCATCACAGTAGCCCTAGGTTGCAGTCAGAATAGAGTTCATATTGTGTTTCCCCACACAAACACACACACCGCATCCCATTTCTTAGAACATGTGCAGTATTTGGTTTGAACAGAGGAGTTATGACAGGTTCTCTGTACAGGAATTAAACACAGGACAAACTATTCTGGAGGAATGGGCAATGGCAAATACTCAAAATTATGGAGATCTGAAGGAGCAATTATCACGTTTTTCTTGAATCTTAAGTCACTGATAAGCTTAAATGTGTTATCTCTGATTTAGACTGGAAAGTCTTCTGAATAGATTTTAAAGAATACTTTTAAAAAGATAAAAATGCTGCACATGGGCTATACCTCACAAAAGCGACCAGGTTTAAGCGATTTAAACCTGTCCAGATGTGTTGCAAATAAGGGGAGCGACAGTTTTATGCCAAAAGCAAGGACCATCTGACTTACTCAGTGCTACTATACGCTGGATTAGCCTCATTTTTGCACATGCCTTGTCCACAAACCACGAACAATAGGCATCCTCGATCTTAACAAAAGAGTTGCTGGCACTAGCGCGGTAACAGGAGGGGATGGCGCGGCTCTGGGTGTAAATGAGACACCCACTTCGGACTCACTTGAGCAAAACTCTTTTGTGTCCCGCGCGAAGACTACCCAGAGGTGCCTAGGCCTTGCTCACCTCAGCCTCCAGTTTCCTTTCCCCGTGAGGCCCCGCCTTCCAGCCGAATTCACCAATTAAAGCTACACGCACAGAGAAAAAAAAAAAAAGAAAGAAAGAAAAAGCTGCTCGCAGCACCGAGTCCTTGGGCGGCTGACTCTCGCGAGAACTCGCGGAGCGCCGGCGGTTCCTGCAGAGACCTAGCGAGCGGATCTCCGGGGGCGGGCTGCGCCGTGGCCCCGCCCTTCCTGAGCGCGGGCGCGCAGTGGCGGGAATTTCGCCTGTTTCTGATTTAGACCTCACCAACGCCGAGGTTGAAGACCCGGCAGCTGGGGGCGGATCTCGGGGACCGAAAGTGTGAGCAGGTACGCCGTGCCTCAAACGAGGAGCGCTTCGGTTCGCAGGCCGCCGGCTTCCTTCGCCCTGTGCCCGGCCCGCGCTGGTCGCCGCCGAGTGGGGACCTGGCGGAACTTGCCTCCCGGCTGGGAGGACTAAAGATTGGCGCCGGGCGGTCCCTGATCCCCACCCGGAGTGCGCAAGGGAGCTTTTCCACGACACTGTTGGGAAACTAGCTCGGTACTTTTCGGTAACGTAGCGGGCGGCGCAGGTCGAGGCGGGGTCGGGAGCTGAAGTTGGATCTGTCCTGCAACCATTTCTTTCCTTTTCGCGCTGTCCGGGCTGCAGAATCCGACCTAGATGGCAGATGTGAAGTTCCTGCCACAGCCAGTCGGGGGTGCATTCTGTCTGAAAGCCTTGATATCGGGGTGTCGGTGTGGGGAGAGTTGTTGAGGAATTGGCTTCTCGGGCTTTCTTCTTTGTGCTGGGGGGACGTTTTGAGAACTTTCTGAGATCACCGCCAATCTCTTGGCCCGCCCCACCTCCTGGAATCTAATCACAGTATCTTTGGAGCCTTGAATGATATGAGTCCCAAACATTTCAGGACAGAAAGTAAATAATGGATAACTGTTCCACTGCGTCGATGTTCCTGACCGACAGCTTGGAACTGGAGCTGGGGACAGAATGGTGCAAACCCCCTTGCTTTTCTTGTGGTTTTGACAACAGAGGAGGAGGAAATCATTTTTCTGGAGAGTCCTACCTTTCTAGCGGAGCCCTTAAGCGGTAGGTAAAAAATCGGGGACTGTGTTTTTCCCTTATCAAATTTTTCATCAGTTTGTTAGGAATGTTATTTAATTATGATTTCAGTCAACTTAAACTTCGATGCTCAAGCCATGTTTTTGCAAAACGGCTTAGTATATAACATGGGTGCAGGCTATCAGTTCTGTTGTCGGTTTCCTGGTTAAAGCATACCTAAAAGATTTCTGGATATTGAGAATTTCTTGCTACCGGATGTTTTCTTATCTCACAGCTACCTCAGTTTTGGGGTAGGAAGCTGGCCACTAATTTCCCTTTTACTTAAAGTGAAAGCTAGGTGGGCTTTTTGAATTGGAATATCCTTCCAAAACATGAAATAATAATCTGGAGCTTCTCAGTAATTCTTAAGTTAGACGTAGACATTGTTTTGTTGCCCCAGTTCCTTCTAATTCTGTGTATCTATACACAGAAGTCATAGACTTATTTTTGTTTTAACTTTTGAATAAATTCACCAGATTGTGTAAGTTCACAAGAATGTTATTCTTTAGAGTTCTTGCCTTAGGCAGCTGTACACAAGTTGCTGTAAAACTGCAGTTGTTGAAATATTTTGGGAATACCTGCTGAGGCAATTTCAGAAAGGAAGCCATTTTTGTTGATTTTATAGTTGTACCTTGTTTGAGACCTTAAAAGAGATTATTCAGTTTGATTATGCTCCAGACATGGCTCAGAGTAACTTTTAGCTGTTTTAAACATTAAATGTCCCCTCAAAGGATGAAATTCTTCTACTGAAGACCATAGGCCAAAAAAGTATGTTCCCTAGACTTACTTTTTGAATTTTTCCCCTAAGTTACATTGTTCTTTAGTTACACTTTTTTTTTTTTTTAAATGTTTTATTTATTCATTCATGAGAGTCAGAGAGAGAGAGAGAGAGACACAGAGGCAGAGGCAGAGGGAGAAGCAGGCTCCCCGCCTAGCAGGGAGCCCGATGCGGGACTCGATCCCAGGACCCTGGGATCATGACCTGAGCCGAAGGCAGACGCTTAACCATCTGAGCCACCCAGGCGCCCCTAGTTACACTTTTTTATCACTATATATGACTGAATTTTTCATACAATCTAAATGTAGTAATTCCTGGATATGTAAGGTACCAAGGCATATCATAATTTTATGGTGTCATTGTTGACATGTCACATACAATATGGATTTATATAATGACAAAAAAGATGCTATAGTTGGGATTTAGCATACTTTTTATAAGATTAGAGTTTTCATTTCAGATTAATTTTGAATCTTGATCCTTTACCAACTAATTTTGAAGAAGATACAGTGGAAATATTTGGCATTCAGTGGGTTACTGAAACAGCATTGGTGAATTCATCTAGAGTGCTCTTTCATTTATTCAGGTATGTTTTGTTTTGTTTTTAACTGCCTTTGAGCATAGATGCTTTTCAGTTTTGTAAGTTACTTTGCTGGGTGGTTTCTGATACCAATATTACAAAAGCGCGAGTTGTTCATGTTGCTCTCTTGATTATCTTATCAGTAACAATAATCATGTAATGTTTGATGGAGCAGTGATTTTAATGATTCGTTTTTTAGTGAGTGTTCATTCTTTTTCAGACTTTTTATTCAACATTTGACATCATGCATTGAAGACAAATATTTAATGCTTTGAACCATATTATAATTTTGGAAGAAAACTAAAATACTACTTTTGTTGCTGAATCGTCATAGTCTTTCATTGATTTTTAGAGAATGAAATCACACTTTCCAAATATATCTTTCAGACTGTATAGTAATATGATTAATTGATTAAGTTGGACATCAAAAATTTTAATGAAATTTTCCAAACATATACAAATGTAGAGAGAATACCATAATGAAACTTCACATACCCTCTCTCAGTGGCAGTACAACACCAAGGTTTTATCACACTTCCTTCATCTGTCCCTTTCCCTCTTTTTTTTGGTTTGAGTATTTTTAGCAGATTCCAGGCATCAGGTAATCTCACCCTTAAATATTTCAATAAGCATTTCTTAAAAATATGAACTTTAAAAAAACATAAACAGTATCTCATCACAATTAACATTATCATTTAACAAGATAATTCCTTATCATTTAAAACTCAGTCCATATTTAGATTTTACATGATTTTGAAATGGAATCGGTTGTTGAAGGCAAATTATCCAAAAATACATTAAGAATATGTATGTGGTACATTTAAATGAAAATGGAAAGGTGGAAAGATTCCTCCTCCCACCCTCATCCCTTGAGGCCTTGTGAAGAGACAGTGTATCTGTGCCTTGTTATGTGTTTTACTGGGAGAACAGTTTGAGTGAGTGATTCTCTGTAAACGTGAACATTATAGAGTGAGTTGAGTCTTTATTCAGGACATAGGTCATGAAGATGGGTCAACGTTTAAGGAGTTGAAAGGCAATTAGGAAGAAGGACAAGAGATTACTTTCAGATATTAAGGGGGGACATCATAAATACGGCTTTCCTTGATAACTCTAAGTTACTCTTCCTTTTCTGAACTCCTATAGTATAATTGTCCAATACAGTTTAACATTTCATTATGTAACTGTTAACCTAGGATTTTTATGTAAGTATCTTAAACTTTTTGAGGGTATATAAACAATATCTCATTGATAGTAAAATCTATGATATTTATAATTGTATATACATATATGCAGCTTTTAATAGATATTTTTGGAAGGTCAAACAAAGGCATGTTTTATCTTTTCTCAGTCTTGACTATCTGACCCTGTATAAATATCCACAAAGTATTTTAAACATCATTCACAAATGAGAGGCTATGCACATACTAAAGCTATGTAATAGATTTGGAAATATCCCTATAATACATGCTTTAAATTTTTCCAAAATTAACTCTCACCTTACGTTTTCTTAAATTAGGCAGCAACTGTACAACTTGGAAACCTTATTACAAGCCAGCTGTGATTTTGGTAAGTTTTAAGTGTTTTTAATAGCAAAAAGGAATTGAATTGCACATCTATGATGCGTAATTGGGATATAAGAACATGGAGGAAGAAGCATTAGGTTAGAAGTTCAGGATAGTGTTTAGTGTTCAGAAAAAATATAACACTTAAATTTTGTTGTAGCTGAGATTTATAATATTTTTCTATGTCTGTGATAAAATTGATTTAAGGCTAAACATTTCTAAAGTGAATTAACAACTTGCTTTGGGGGCGGGGAGTGGGACCTCATGCTGTCTTCTTGCTCTGCTTTTGGTTTGTTTTTGACATTTAATGGGTTACTCATGGAGGGGGTTTGATATAGTTAAGGTAGTGAAGGGAATTGAAGACAGTGTTTTAGCGCAGGCTAGCTGCTTCTCCTTTCTGGCAATTGTGCTCCAGTGTAGGAATTAGACTCATCACACTGTGGTCAGCCTGGGTTCCAACCCTAGCTAACTATCGGTCTCACACCAGGTAACAGGTCCCACCTCATGGAGTTCTTGTGAGGATAAATGATATAATGCATGTTAAGTGCTCAGGCTAATACCTGTTATTAGTGATGCAACTAAAGATCACCTGGAACACACCTTTGGTCAATGAAAGGTTGAGTAGCTTACTGACACAAGAAGGAAGTACACATCATGAGAAACAGTTGGGGCTTCTCAGGGAGAGTAGGGAGGGGCTTGTGATAGGGTTTGCACTTGCACTGGTGATTTGAAGAGAGTTTAAGGGGACTAGGACTTTATATTGGATTGGATGGTGTTAAGCAGGGACAGTGTAATGAATTGAATATGTTAATTTTTGTCTAGGAGGTGGGACCCAGAAAGACAGGCTAAGGAGGGTTCTAATTAGTAAAGTAATAGTCATGTTAGCTGCAAGAGGGAAATATTTTGTTTTTGTATTTTGTTTGTTTTTCTGTGATTGCATAGTGCCTTGTTTCTGTATTCAGACATGATTACAGAGAGATTTTGTTTTTGTCTTGTTTCACCATAATCACAGAGTGGCCCCATCTGATTATTTTTGATATTTCATGAAAACTTTAGTTTCAGTAGGGAACATGATGACCTAGTTGTTAGCTATCTGCTGTCAGGGCTGTTTTGTTTTCTCACTGTGTGCTCAGTAAATGTTGAGTACTATTTATCACCTGAGGCTCTGTTTCAGGCCAGGTACTGTGTAAGGTGACGATGAATCAAAGTGGAAGAATCTGCTGAGGAGTTTGTAGTTGGTAGGACATAGAGACACACAAGCATAGGACAGCATGGTAGACGGAAAAGTGTAGTAATCGTGGCATGTATAAGCTGCTATGGGAGCCAGGGGCTTCATCTGTTTAGGGGCCCATCACAGAGTGATGCCAGATCTTGGTCTACAGAGATGAGGAAAAAATAGGTAGGTAGGCAAAAGTTTTGGGGAGTGGAAGAGTTCCAGGTGGAAACAACTGTATAGACGAAATCATTGAGGTGTATTGAAACCTAAGTTCGGGGAGCAGGAAGTGGTAATTATGTATGGTTGGATCAGAATGTATGATAGAGTGATAAATTTGGAACAGATGAAATCACAAATGAACTGCTGCTTGTATGGCTTACAAATTTTTTTTGTCACTGCCCACGGATTAATTATTTAAACTTTGATAACACTTAATCTATTTTGGTTTCAGGGAAGATATCCACCCTACACTGCAAAGCAGACAATATTAGGCAGCAGTGCGTGACATTTCTTCATTATGTTAAAGTTTTCGTCTTTAGGTAAGATGTCAGATGAGTATTTTGATTACTGCATGAATTTCTGAGTGCATGTTCATCCAGAGTCTGGTTATTTATTGTATCTATCTTTTTTTAGGTATCTGAAAGTACAAAATGCTGAGAGTCCTGTTCCTGTCCATCCCTATGAAACTTTGGAGGCACAACTTCCGTCTGTGCTGGTTGATGAACTTCATGGATTACTCTTGTATATTGGACATCTATCTGAACTTCCCAGTATTAGTCCAGGAGCATTTGTAAATCAAAACCAAATTAAGGTTTGGCTTGTTTCATTTAATTTTTAAATCCTCGTTTTTTTTTTTCTTTTCGCAAGGAATATTCATTCATTCAAGAATGAGGAAAAATAGTCAAGAGTGCAGCTCAGGGACTAGACTGCCTGAGTTGAAATTCTGGCTCCTCTTCTAATTATGTGCCATTGGGCAAGCAACACCTCTTGCCTTAGTCTCCTCACGTGTATAATTGGTTTGCTTCCTAGAGTTATTGGGAAAATTAGATAAGTTAAAATTAATTAAATAAAGTGCTTAGAATATAATATAGACTGAAACAGTGGTCGCTATTCTCAATTCCAGTTTATAACGTGCAGATGTGTACAAGTTTCAAAGCAAAATAACCTTTATTTTTAAAAATTTGTATCATTTTTCCCATTGATAAAGGTTTGGGCAAATCCTAGTGTTTATTACAGTAAAATTCAAGATCACCTTTCTATAAAAGCTACACCTTCAAAACCACAGCATTATGTCTATTATTAGTTTTGAGACCTTTTTGGAATATGATTAAGATTGTTTTGACTATTCCCCTTTTTTCTACCTGTGAAATCATTCCTATAGAAGATTTGTTCTTTTAAAATCTGTATTGATAGCATGACCCAGTTTATAGATGTAATTACCAAATTCTCCATAGGAAAATGTGAGCTTATATGAATGGCAAATTGTAATTCCCTGTGGGTTTCCCTGAACTCTCAACTTCTTTCATTCGATTTGACTTTACCAATTTGAATAACATTCAGTTTTTAGGAATGTGTCTTTGCCAAAATGTAAGGTACGAATAAATGTTTATGTATTTCTGTGAAATTTAACAACAACAACAACAAAATGCACTCTTCTTATCAGGGACCAATATATGTAATATTAAAAATAAAAAGTCCAAACTGAATTCACAGGTTAATATGTCTAATCCATAGAAAGCAAATAGATAATTGCTTGTAATCATAACACTTAATAAATATTCGTGGATAGATTATGGGGAGAGGGATATTTTTCCTTCATTTTGGTCTCTATAAATTGGACTGGCTTTATTTTCTGGATCTTCATCAAATGCTTAAGAAAATAAAAATTAATAATTTATCTAGCAGTGGAAATAAAGACTGCAAAGGTTCTCAAACTAGGTTTTGCCTTTCATAGCCTTTTTAATTAGGCAAACTTGAAAAGAGGTTATTTGAAGATCAGAAGGCTGAATTTTTAATGCACATACACAAAAAAATCATACACTGAAATACTGTTCTTTTCTGAAACAACAGCAAAAAAAATCTTACAAAATGAAAAGTATCTTTTAAGACTGTATTTCTTGTGTTTTACCTATCTTATATATGAAAAGTATTTAATTGGCATTTTCAGTTAAGCATCTGTCTTTTATTTTTAAGGAACTTTATTAGAGATATTTGTTGGGTATTATGTATTACAGATACTTTCATCAATTTATCTTTTCTTTTTTAGCAATTAATCTGCCTTGCTATGGAGATGGTTTAAGTTTTGTATATAGTCACATTTGTCAGGTTTTTCTTGTGTATCATCTCTGTGTGGTTGTTAAAAATATACTTGTTTTTTACATTTATCTTTTTAATTCATCTCTTTTTAAAAAATATGCTGTGAGGTGGGAAATCTAACTTCAGTTTCCTGCAAATGAATAAGTTAATAACCAGTCTTTTATTGAATGGCTCATGTTTTCCCCACTGATTGGAGATACCATGTTTATTTCTCTCTTGCCTATTTTTGCTGTTTATTTATTATCTATTTCTGAGCCAATACTGTTTTATTAGTGTAGCATTTTATTTTGTTTGCACATTTGATAAGACAAGTCCCCTCTCTATCATTCTTCCTTCTTCTCTTAATAGAACATGTATATCATTGTTATTTATTTTTAAAGTGATACTAAATGTTGGCTCAGGGAAGGTTATTGACAACCCTACTACAGCACAGTAGTTAAGAGCACTGGCTTTTGAATCAGAATTAGATTTTAATCTTAACGTGTGAATTAAAAGGTAAATTTCTTCACTGCTTTTAACTTCAGTTTCTTAATGGGCATCTCAATAGTGTCTACATGATAATCTATTTCTCCTGTTAGAATACTTCATAGGAGTTCCTGGGTACTCATTACATTTAAAAACATATTTCCTAGCTAAAGTCTAAAACAAGATTATGAAAATAAGTGGTTAAAAAATTCTTTTACTGCCTTGCAGCTGTAGTAAAATCAAAGGTTGGTTGGAAGGGACCTTTACTGTACAAGTCTATTTAGCAGCCCCAAGGTGGGTCTGTCCTAAAGCATCAAATGAAAATATGCTTTCAAAGATCTCCAGTGAAAGAATCCTCTAATGAACAAGACCCAGTTTTTCCCTAAGCTTTTGAAGAGTGGGTAGGTTACTTGGTTCCTGATACTTATGCTTATGGAGGAGTGTCGTAGCATGCTGTAAAATGCCTATTAAAGTACTATGAATTCTCAGTCACAGTTGATAATGTCCTTCACAGCTTTTTCCACCATCATGGCATTTATTACATCTCCACTTAGATATCCATTGGATGGTGCTAGAAATTCTTCACATGCTGGGTGAAAAATTGAGTAAGTTTATGGATTTCTGATTTATATCCTTTTTAAATCTAAACCCTTAATTGTTTTTTTTTTAAATTACAGGTCATCATTGCTTTCCGGGTTTTTTAATTTTTATTTTACATCAAATAGTAACCAAAGTAAAAAGTCAAGGTCTTATTCCTTTTTTCAAGAGAACAGTTTGGTCCATTTATCTTTCCATACTTCTATATTAGTCTGTATATATATATATAGAAACTCTTGGGTAGGATTTTTGTCTTTGTTTCTAACCACAAATGGTAGTGTTCTGTGTAATGTTTAATTCAACAGTTTTTTAGAGATCTGTTCGTGTCAGTACATATAGTTATACTTCATTCCTTTAAGGGCTGTATGTTATGGCTCTATCATTATTTAGCCAAGTCTATTTTTTAATATTTCCATTATTTCCATTTTTTTGGTACTACAAGTAATATTTCACGGAACATCCTTGTATATATATATATATATACACATATATACGTATATATACATCTTTGAATACATGTACAAGTTATTCTGTAGAGTAGATTCTTAGAATTGGAGTGGCACATTCAGCTTTAATATCGTAACCACTGCTTAGTTGCTGTACAGAGTTTCCCCAATTTGTGTACACTGCAAGCATGCCTTTGCCTCATTCTCTTGCCAGTAGTGGATATTATCAGTTATTTTTATTTTTTGCCAAATAATACACGAAAAATGATATTGAATCTCTGTTCTGCAATTTTTTGAGTACCAATGAAGTTGAACATTTTTACATAATTTTACTGTTTTTTATATTTGCTTTATTATTTGTTCATTATCTTTTGCTCATGTTTCTTTTTTTAAAAAAAATAGTAGTTTGTATATATTATGGATAATACTTTTTTATTTCACATATTGCCTGTTTATTTCTTGGTCTTGCTATTTGGCATCTTTAGAGTCCATTATCAACTTAGCAATATTTTGTAAATATTACCTATTTGTAAATTATCAATTTAGGTTATAGGTTATAAAAACATCCATTATCTCAATACCTGATTTTCAGTAAACTAATAAATACACGTATGTATATATGTGTATGTGTGTACACATATACATATACATGCACACAAACATACAAAGATGTCTACAAATACATAATTTCTTCTCTCACATGGACTTTGTATTTCAGATAATAATTCCTTGGAGCAATACTTCAAGGTGTACTTAATCTGATAGGTACACATTTTAGTATCTATTACCTTGGTTTGCTCTGTTCACACCACAAAACATTTGTATGTCATTAGTTAATCAGTATTTGTTTACAAAATGTTTTAAAGCCTTTATTGGTCAGAAATATTGGTGAAGATTTTCTAGCATTTCCCCGCTTTTATTTTTTTTTCCGTAAGTGATGTTACATTGTTACATTTTAAAGATGACCACATTAAGAAAAGAGAAGTCTATTAAGTGGCACTTGAGAAAATTGAAAACTTTCTTTGGGTAATGTATATCAGTGATCATATTAGAAAGGAATTGTCCTCAAATTTAACTTTTATTTCTAAAGAAATTTGTTTTTAACTGTATATGTTGCAGTTTTGTTGTAAGTCAATTTAAAGGAGTATAGTTACTTTCCTCCTTCTGAATTAGTAAAATCTGTAGTTTTAAATAGGATATATTTTATTATATTTTTAGAACAAGTTGTATACGGTCATCAATTTATGAATCTGGCAGGTGACAATTTAACAAACATCAGCCTATTTGAAGAACATTGTGAAAATCTCCTTTGTGATTTAATAAGCCTGTCACTCAACAGGTATGACAAGGTAATGTTATAAGAGTTTATATTCCTACATCTGAAACTAATGGTGTGTACTGTATGTTGGCTACTTGAATCTAAATTAAAAAAAAGTTTATTTGTATTTTTGATGCTTAATGATAATAGTCCTTAATGTGTGTCATTTATAAGAATTTAATCTGATTGATTTACTTGTTAATTCTCCTAATTTTATATTTATTATGGTCTGGGAGTTGAATTAGAAAAGAATTTGATTTAAACATTTAAAACAGGCTAAAATTAATTTATCAGAGGCAGTTGTTTTGTTTTTAAAAATAGCTTTTTCCATCTTGGCAAAAATAAGTAAAAACAGGATGTTTATGACAATAACTGGAAATTTAACTTCTATGCAAATAGAGTCCAACCCTTTAGTAACATATATATATTGTTACATAATATAATAAATGAGTACTATAAATGAGTATATGTTTATTGTTACATAATACAATAAATGAGTCAACTAATTTTAGTTGACAAATTTAAAGGGAGATTTTGTTTTTCAAAAAAGTATAGAAACATGGGGGAAATTACATCTTACTAAATTGTGTTTGAGTGTTTAATGCAGACAGTGATTTGAAGATGCTACAATACCTACTCATTTTCCAGCAATGGAAATTTGTTGATTTATCAGTTATTTCAAATTGTTAGCATAAACCTTATGGGAAATCAGGATTTATAATTTTTTAAAATTTAGATTGTGTTTTATGTATTATCAAAATCTTTTAAATCTGGTCTATGTAATTTTATAATTGATGTTATTTAGTGGATTGACCAGACATGATTTAGTAATATTTTTTTTTTTGGGTGGGGGGATTCCTCTTTTTTTAAGTTCAATTAACAATATAGTGTATTATTAGTTTCAGAGGTAGAGTTCAGTGATTTATCAGTTGCATACAACACCCAGTGCTCATTCCATCACATGCCCTCCTTCATGCCCACCACCTAGTTACCCCATTCCCCCCCCCCCCCACCTCCCCTCCAGCAAGCCTTAGTTTCTTTCCTATGCTTAAGAAGTCTCTTATGGTTTGTCTGCCTCTCTGGTTTCATCTTGTTTTATTCTTCCCAGGTTTTTTTTTCTTTTTTTTTTTTAACTGACCAGAATCATGCTGTATGTACTGTTCTTTGATGTGCTTGTTGGAGATGTTCTCAGCCTAGCACACTCCTTTTATCCATTATATATTCCACAGAAATAGTTAGATGTTTGGGTTGCTTCATTCTGTTGTTATAATTATGCCCACTTTTGTGCACAGACTTGAGCACAGGGGCTGGAATTTGAGGAGAAGAGTGTCAATTTGAGCCCTTGGCAATCTGAGGTGAAGGCGTGTTGACTTGGCATTGAGCAGGTGGCAGGCCGTGCATGCTGACTCGGGCAGGAGGGCGGCTGGACTGTGAATTTGGGGCCCACAGGCCAGTGGCATCGTGTGTGACAGGGACGTGGCTGGTTTTGCTTTTAATTTTTGTTTTTCTGGGAAACTCTCTCTCTCCCTCTATTCTAAATGAAAGCCTTGCTGGATAGAGTATTCTTGGCTATAGATTTTTTCCTAATTTTAGCAGTTGGAATTTATCATGCCACTTTCTTCTGGCCTGCAGAGTTTCTGCTGAAAAACCCACTTGTAGCCATATGGGATTTCCCTTGTATGTACCTGCTTTTCTTTCTCTTGCTGCTTTTAAAATTCTCTCTTTATCACTACTTTTGGCCATCTTATTTACTTTGTGTCTTGGCGCAGACCTCTTTGGGTTGGTTATGTTGAGGGCTCTCTGTGCCTCCTGGATCTGGATTTCTCTTTCTTTCCCCAGATTCAGGAAGTTTTCAGCTATTATTTCTTCAGACAAATCTTCTGCCCCCTTTTCTCACTCTTCTCCTTCTGGGATCCCTATCATGCGACTGTTAAGCCTGACAGTGTTGCTGAGTTCCCTGGGTCTATTTTCATTTTGCGTATTTTTTCCCCCTCTCATCTGCTTGGCTTGATTGCTTTCCATGGCTCTGTCCTCCAGGTGGCTAATCCTTTCTTCTACTTCCTCTTGCTTGCTATTTATTCCAGATGGTCTATTTTTATTTCCATTTAATGAGTCCAGTACTCTAACTGGTTCTTTTTTATGTCTTCTGTCTCTTGGTGGAGGGTCTCATGGAGGTCCTGGACTCCTTCCTCAATTCTAGCAATTATCTTTATGAGCATTACTTTAAATTCGCTATCAGACATATTACTTACCTCAGTGTCACTTAGGTCTCCTGCTCTGATTTTGTCCTGTTCTTTGATTTGGGACATATTCCTCTGTCTCCTCATTCTGTCTCTTACGTTGTCTGTTTTTCTGTGTTAGGAAAGTCAGCTACGTCTCCTGCACTTGAAAGTAGTGGCTTTATGAAGAAGAGGTCCTGCAGTGCAATGTCTGTCCCCCAGAACCTGGTGCTTCAGGGGGTGTCTACTATGTGTGTTGCTCCAGGGGTGTCCTACTGTTGTGGCTAGGATGTGTTTGCCTTCAGTCCTGTTGTCTACGATGGCTCTCTGCCTGTTGTGGGCAGAGTCTGGTGCCCGTGGTGTTAGTGGGCTGGTCCGGGGCTGCCTTGGGCTTCAGTTGAGTCAGACCAGGCATTTGCCAGAGATGCAGTAGCACCAAACTGCAGGCACTGTCCCTGTGTTGTCCCCTGAGAAGCTTTTGTTGGTGGGTGGGGCCTGCAGTCAGACCCACTGCTGGGGTCGTCAGACTGGTGTGTGGTTTCTTCCCCTTTCCCTGGGGCAGGACTCACTTTGGAGTGGTGCTGACCCTTGTCTGGGCCGCGTGCACATTGCCAGGCTTGTGGCACCGCTTTGATGGGATCTTGCCAAGAGCGATCAGAGGGGTGGATCTGCTTCGCTGTGGCCGCTTGTCTATGCCGGGCTGTGGAGAGTCTGTTCTGCCAGTTTTCGGGCTGCTTTCTGGGTTATTTATGCCGACGTGGGTGCTCTCTAGGCGGCCAAGCAGCCAGAGGTGAGCCCAGGGACGTTCTACTCTGCCATCTTCCCAGCAGCCTCTCGATTTAGTAATATCTTAACAGTTATCTTTGACTCTGTATTATGTTAGAAACATGAATATAGTATATGTGAAATAGTAATTACATAATGAATTTCTGAAGTCTAGCTATACTTGCAAATATAGTGCATATGCCTTGCATTATTTAGGGCCATTGAGGATATATTTGTTAAAAAAAAAAAAGCTTAACCTAAAATTGCTTAACCTTGGGGCGCCTGGGGGGCTCAGTCAGTTAAGTGGCTGCCTTCGGCTCAGGTCATGATCCCAGGGTCCTGGGATCGAGTTCCACGTCTGGCTCCCTGCTCAGCGGGAAGCCTGCTTCTCCCTCTCCCGCCCCCCCACCCACCCCCCCCCCCTTGTGTTCCCTCTCTCGCTGTGTCTCTCTCTGTCAAATAAATAAATAAAATATTAAAAAATAAATAAAATAAAATTGCTTAACCTTTATAAATCCCTAATTGTATTTATTCTGACTTGTAAAAACTTTTTAGTCTGCTTTATAGTGGATTAAAATTTGTTTTCTAATCTTTTTATTAGAAGTTTTTCTTTTGTGGCTGATGGATTAGATCAGGGTTAGGAAATCATTGCCCTGAGGCCAAATCTAACACATTGTCTGTTTTGTAAATTTTACTGGACCACAGCCCATCCTTTTTTTTTTTTTTTAACCTATTGTCTATGGCTGATGCTGTATGACAGTGGCAGAGTTGAGGAGTTGTGGCAGACTATGTCCCAATAAAGCCTCATATATTTGCTATCTAGCCCTTTACAGAAAAAGTTTGTTGAACATTGATGATTAAAGCAAAGGTTTTTGGTTTCGTTTTTGTTTTTTAAGATTTTATTGATTGATTTTAGAGAGAGAGCCCACTCGAGCAGTGGGGAGGGGCAGAGGGAGAGGGATAAGCAGATTCCATGCTGAGCATGGAGCCTGACCTGGGGTTCCATCTCAGGACACAGATCATGACCTGAGCTGAAACCATGAGTCAGAGGCTTAACAACTCAGCCACCCAGACACCCCTAAAGCAAAGGTTTTTTTTAAAGGTTGAAAATAAAGTTCATTCTATACTTTTGGTTGTAAAATGGGAACTTAGGGGCAGGCTCAGTCAGTTGGACATCTGACTCTTGATCTCTGCTCAGGTCTTGATCTCAGAGTCATGAGTTTGAGCCCCACGTTGGGCTCCACGCTGGGCGTGGGACCTACTTTAAAAAAAAAAGTAAAATGGGAATTTATTTTAAAATTTAATGGAATGGCACATATTTTGTAAACAATTTTATATAATTGAACATTAGTTTTAAGTCATCTAAATCCTTTTAAAACATTTGGAGAGAAAGATGTAGCATGTAAAATTCTTACAGAATTGAATTTGCTTCTTCTCTACAGGTTAGGCCTTCTGAAGCGTTAGCAAGTCACCACTGCCGATGTTCCTGCATTAAAGAATTATGGGTTCTACTCATTCATCTTCTGGAACACAGAAGTAAATGGTCTCTTTCAGAAGTAAGTTGTAGAATTGATGTGTTAATTACTGTTCCTAACTCTTATATTGAAATTTTGCAATGGTTTTCGCCAAGAAAAATGCGACGAAGTTCCTTATGTAAGACAACCACCACCACCACCACCAAACAGAGCACTGAGTACCAAACACCTACTGCATTTTTAACCCTAAAGTGGCAATATGAAACTTCTAGGAGAAGTGCAGGATTTGACTCTTATTTTCTCAAGTTTTTTGCTGTTGTTCTGTCAAGAATCTTTTAAGCTAAAATACTTCATACTGTCTAGTAATCCAGAAAACAATTTAATCAAGAAATATGGCAGATTTAGATTTGGGGAGAAATAAAGTAGGTTTTTATTACTGAATTTTATGGCATTATTTCAAGAAAGGAGGAAGAAAAGTGCAAAAGGGAACATAAGAAATCTTGGACCTCATTTTGAGCCAACTCTTCAGAATGGGGCTTTATTTTATTTCAGGTGTTGTGGATTAGTAGAAAAAGAGAAATACAGGTAGAAGTAAGTACAAATAATTAATTATGAAATGATACAATGATTTATGTTATATGAAAAAGTCCTTTGATTTTTCATGGGTTTTATAATTTACCAGTTTTCCACAATTTGGGGTTTGGGTGGTGCTCTCTCTTTTTAAAAACAAACGTATTTTTGTGGATTTACAAGTACTATATTTTCAGTTATTATTTTAGCAATAAATTTACTGAAGTATAAATTTAGCACATCTTATTATTAAGTAAGAAAAAAATTTTTTTCTCGCATTTTGGTTTGTCAGAGTTCAGCTTCCTTTGGTGAGATTTCAACATTAGAGTCTTGGGATTTTTTTCCTTTGATCATTTGCCAGGATGTTTTGTCTCACTGACATGGTAAACATCAATTTTTCCATTTTCTGCAAAGCTTATCATTTAAGAATTTTATATTTCTTTATAATTTTTCTTATTTTACCAACTTCAGACTTGAACATGTAAATACATATAATTAATGTAGGCATGTTCATACTTGATTCTCTTAGTCTTTCTCTAGATTTTAAATAGAAAAGTAAGCATAATTTCAAAATATATTGTAGAAATTTGCATAGCAATATGTATTGCTTAACCTAAATGATTTATATGCTGTTCATTTGATGTAGTAACTAGACTTACTTATCTTAAAATAATGAAAATCTGAGGTCATTTCATTTTTTTAATACAAGTAAAATAACTGATATTATTCAGACTTTGAAGGCTATTTTATTTTTAAATTCAACTTAGAATTTTCCATGCCTGGAAAGACATTTTGACCTTCCTGTTGAAAAAATAATCTAATGTAATCTAATCATGCTGGGTATCAAATAATAAGCATTTACATGTATCAGTAAGCTTGTAGAAAGTGAGAAGTCTTGAGGTCAAATACTTCTTGAGGTCAAATACTAAATGTAGGTGGGAACTCAGGTCCCCTGAACACTGAAACTGCCCCATAACCTTATAAGCAGTTGTTAAATTGTATAAACTTGAACATTAGCTTTCATACCTTATGAGGTAAAAGAATAGAAGACAGAGGTCAGAGTTAACCCAAGTTGGTAGCCTATTGGTATACTGACTGCCCATAAATCTGGGCCCCCAAAAGGATGAACTAGAAACTCAACTAAATTTGTAAGGAAAATTGCATGTCTTTTACTGTGATGCCTTGCAGTTTAAAATTTCTTCAGTATATTTGTTACTGCAAGCCAGCCCTCATACAGCTTTATAGCCTGAGTTGCTGTTGCCTAGATTGTACTAAAAATCTCAAGCCAGTGACTTCTAAGCAGCCACAGACAATGGGTAGATACTTAAATCTGTATCTCCCCTAGTAACTCCCCCCCAAAATATAGAATAGCAAGAACAAATAAAACTACACACACACACACACACGCTGATAGCATAACTACAAGATAGGAATGATAAAAACGTTAACAGTAAAAACCACCACCAAAGCTCTACCATAAAACTTTCTAGCAAGCAAGGGCAGCCTGAGAAAAAATGCTAGCAGTAGTCCTCAAATTGGTCTAAAACCACTGCCAGTTTGTGAAAATACTAAGATTGTTTCCTTGTAAGTCAGAGAATGGGCTAGAACTTGAAAGTGTGTATATGACATGAGGAGGCACTCTTTGAAGGTAGACCTTCTGGAGAATAAAAAGGCAAAAAAAGGAATGGTACCCTTGGTGATTGGGAGGTGAAAGGAAATAAAAGGGTAAAATGATCTAGAAAAACAAAATCAAAATTTTCACACCCACTCTCCTACCACCACCACCAAAAAAGAAAGGAAATCCAGGAAAGAAATGGGACTTTGGTACATTGGCAAAAGAGGGCTCTACTGAATCTTTTAAAGTAGTCTAAATCTACTAAATGAAAGAAAGGAAAAAGAAACTTTGAAACAAGTGTTTATAAAGTTACTACTAGGAAACAGAATTGATACACTTTAGCTGATGAACCCTTTCTCCAAGAAACTGTGAAACAGAAGAAAATTATAACACTCCAGATTAAACAGACAGGCATTTGGGGCTGTACAAAAACACCCTGAATAAGATATTTAGATGTTAAAAACAAGTAGACTAAAGCCAGAAGTGAATGGAAAGAGTAAGTGGAATGCAGGAGAGAAATGAAAGAAAAATCATTTTAGAGTTGAATAAGTGACAAGGTGCCCAAGAAGAATATACTCAAATGAAAATTTAATCAGGGGTATGGAAGAAAGACAGAAAACAACCAGGGGAATAAAAATTAGATGAAGAAAGGAATATAAAGAGTTAGAAAATAGCTGAAATGGAAGATAAGCAAAGAAGAAACAGCTGTATATATAAATGGAGTCCCTAAAGAAGAAAACAGAATAGGATATAGCTAACATTCAAAACTATTATCCAAGAAAACATTCCTAAAAAAAAAAAAAAAAAGCTAATTCTACATATTGAAAGGGCCTACCAGATCACTGGAAAGATTAACTCCAAATAATCCATCCCAAGGCATATCCTGCTAAAACTACTTGACTTCAGAAATACAGAAAATGACTTTAGGTCCTTTAGGAAATTATCGAATTTTCTAGACAAAAAGACCTAATAACTTACAAGAGCAAAGTAATTTGACCTGCACTAGACTTTTCAAAAACATCATAAAAAACAAGTTAACATTTAAAAAGACTCAGAAAGCCGTCCTCCTTGTGAGAACGCAGCCAGAAATCTGCTATCTAGAAAAGGGCCCTGAGTCCACTCTGACGGACCCCTGATCTTGGACTTCCAGCCTCCGGAATGAATAAACATTATGACACAACAGAGCAGCCCTCAGCTTAGAAAAAAGTGATGTAGGTCTCATCTCTTTACTGTATAGATATTATATGGACCGAAACTGTGAGATACTCCCTTGATAGAAAGCTCAAGACCAAGAAAAAGTGACCAAACCAAAGGAAACAAAATGACAGAAAGTTTCTTCTAAGACAATAAAGAAGCAAGTTAAAAATTACTCTTTGTACTGACTATCTGACATGCAGTGTCTTTGGGGATGGAGATGGATGAGGATAAGCCAAGAAAGAAAAACAGAAAAAACAATTGAAAATTTCCGGAAAAGCAGGGCAGCTTCTCTGCTTCATCCACCTGGGAGTTAATGATATCACAGAAGACATGATCATTCCCTGAATGTTGACAGCCGGCTGAGCTCCACATAGGGCCTGTTCTTACAAGCTTTCCAGACTGAAGGCAGAGGTTTTGTTTTGTTTTGTTTTTTGTGTTTTTTTCATCTTGTACAAAGATTTTGAAACTTTGTTATGTGGCAGCACTGATTTATACAATGTACTCATTATGTTTTTAAAAGAGGAAATCGTGTGTGTGCACATGCATGTACACACGCATGCTAACATTCTTCCAGAAAGAAGTATTTGATTCCTTCTCCCTATCCCTTGCCTCCCCCACCCCATCCCTAGAATGAGGGAGGTGAAGATTGAATGGGATTTGGAGTTTTCCTGCTGAGAAAGAGACATTTTCTGCAACCAGGTCTGTGTTCGAAGGACTAATGTTCTAAGGAAATTATCCAAAGGGGAGAGGCTGTTCAGGATTTTTAAGTTATTTTCAAATGTTGCCTGGGCTGCTGCTGACTTCTGTGAAGCCAACAGGATGATGCTTCTCAAGAAGCAATTAGAGAAGCCTAAGAGAGACTCAGGAATGTTTGGAAATTCACATACACCCCAAATTAGATGGGAATTCCAGGAATGGAAGTAAACTAATTTGATCAAGGACATATTTGTGTTCCAAGAAATATTCTAAATGCTGGATCTGTGTGTATGACTGTTGCCTAAAAACCCAACACTCACTATCTAGTAAACATCAATTAGACTTTAATTTCAGAGAAGGAAAGCAAATTAATATTCCTTGAGTGATACTTCTTATGTGCCAGCAAGTAGAATGGGTGTGAGGTTAAGTAAACTGTTCAGATAACAGTCAGAATATGATAAACGGGGCTTCCAGTGTGGATTTATTTGATGCTACAGCCCATGTTATTTTCCTACCACATGATTATGTAAGAAAATGCATGTTTAAGAAAAAGAAAAGAATAGCTAAATTAATGCACTCCTTTTTTGGGGAAACAGACCTAAATATATTTTAGGTGCACTCCCCAAAGTGCCACAAATAAGGCAGGGGACACCTGTGCGATGCCATGTGCAATCTAGTAGTTTCTGACCTGTATACATTATATTTCAGCTGCCACATGTATGTGTAAATTTATATATTGCCACCTTTAAGCATTATAAAAAGATTCTTGTAAAAATTTTCTGTGAAATAAAAACATCAATACCAAAAACAACAACACAATGATTCAAAATGTATGGGCCAAGAATTTTATAACTTTGACCCTAGCATTCCCACTTGTAGAAGTTTACCTTTAGTATATACCTACAGCAATTCAAAAATTCATATGCCTCAGGCTCTTTGTTGCATTATTTGTAAAAGCACAATGTTAAAAACTACCTAAATGCCCATACACAGGAGAGTAAAACCATGGTTTATTAGCACATTAGAGTATTATGTATTTGTTCAATAAAATGAATAAAATATCTGAACTGATAATGGTTTGATTTCCAGGACTTATTGTTAAATAAGCAAAGTGCAAAAGAATACTTATAGGATGCCACCTTCTGTGTATGAAGGGGAAAATAGGAAATGTGTATGCTTAGTTGTCCCAGATAAATACTGGAAAGACAAATCAGGAACTATTGAAATTGGTGGGTAGGAATGGGAGATTGGTGAGTGACAAATGGAGTAGAAGGGTTTGAATGTGTTATGACATTAGAACCATGTTAATTTTTAACATGCTCCAGAAATAAATCAACGTGTACGGAAGAGGAATTCAGTGGAATATAAAGAAAAACACTTGAACCTAACTGTATTACAAGTGAATAACACATGGGAGGAGCTATGGGGGCCGGGGTCGGGAGGGAACTGACCTAGAGGACTTGGAGTGCACTACTTTGACAATTTGCTCTAAGGCTAAAGACGAAGAATTATAACGAACTTCAGATCCTGGACTCTTGTTTGTAGATTTGTCTTACAGTGTTATATATGGGTTAGCAATTCTAGATATTTGTACTCTAGGACTGAGCAAATTAATAAGTACATTATGGGTAATTAAGAACCAGCTTTGCCACTGTTGGAAAATTGAGTTATAAATATGGAAAGAGGGAAAGATAGAGTGAAAGATAATGTGTTGGAATGGAATTTGAGAGATCAGTATGAAATAATGTTTTTTAATAATTGGAACTAGATAGAGATTTGTGTGTACGTACATGCATTTCCTACCTTATCCACTAGGTGGGCCTACAAACGATGGTATCTGAGTAACAATGAGGAAACTGCAATGTCTTGGTCTTGAAATTACTAACCTCCATTGAAAAGAAACAAAGCTCCTTTGGCAAATGTCTTGATCTTCCACACTGATGCATGGAGAATGAAAAATGAGACTGGAACATTCTGTACCGGAAACTAAGGAGGTACTCAGAAAATAATGAGGACATGTCAAAAGGACAAAAGAGCCAACATGAAGATCTCCCACACTCTAAACCTAGGATAATTTGGGAAACAAAAGATAACAAAGGATTGTGATCTATACAATAAGTGTTTATGGTTCCATACGGATATAAATAAATAAACAAACAAATAAATAAATAATAAATAAATAAATAGAGGGAAGGGGAGTTCTTCCTAATAAATGTAGATGTTGATGGAATTAGAAAATCACCAGTTGACAACCTCCTTAGTAATTGTTTCAGGCATGAATCCTCAGTGGCTGCCAAAAGTATGATGAAAAACAGAATATTTGCACAGCTTGCTGTATCTCTACAATACCAATTACAAGGGGAGCCATAACTTTACAGTGTAGAAAATCTGGCAGATACCATCTTAGCCATGTGATCAAAGTTAACCAATAATAGGACAAATTGATATTATGTACCCTCAATATGATGCAGTGAAAGAAGAAAAATGTTTCTTTGGTATTCTTGCGAAAAATGTATACTGTGAATCTAATTATGAAATTATGAAAGATAATTACTGAAGAACTGTTACAGATGAAAGGAAATAGAAGAGACCTGGTAGCTAAATGCAGCAGGTGAGAATACAGAGGAAATCTGATAATGCTTTTATCTGTAGTCCCAAAGGAGAGTAAGTAGAGAGTGGAACAGAGCAAATACTTGAAGAGAAAATGGCAGAAATTTTTCCAATGTTAATGAAAGTTATCATATTAAGAAACCCAATCAGTTCTACGTAGGGTGAATAAAAAAAGAAAAGCAGACCTAGATACATCATGGTGAAACTCCAGAACATCAAAGACAAAGAGAAGAGCTAAAAGCATTCAGACAGAAAATTATGTTATCTTCAAAAGGGTGACAATTAGACTGTAAACTGACTTCTCAAAAGCAAAGGAGGCCAGTGGGACTGGTACCTTCATTGTATTAAAGCAAAGTAGTTGTCAACCTAAAATTTTTTACCAACGAAATCTTTCAAGAGTGAGGTGAAACAAAGCTATTGTCAATGAAGCAGAATTGAAGGGAACTTTAAAAGATATATTTTAGAAGAATGATGCCTGAATTGGGGAAGGGGGGAGGTGGTGTGATGTATAAAGGAATAAAGCACAAAGAAAGTAGTAAATGTTTTGTATAAGTCAGTAACATAATCTACTGGAATTTAAAAAAGAGAGTTAAAGTACACAGTAATACTGGCCTAGAAATTGGATAGGTAATAAATGAATTTAAGGTCCTTATTTTGTCTAAGAGAAGAGCAAAGATATATATTATCAAGACATTTGGATGTATGCTATTATTTCTAAGGTAATCACTGAAAGAAGAGAAAGTAGACTTTAACTTACAAGCTAGTAGAGGGGGAAGAAAAGAAATATTTAACCCAAAAGAACTCAAGAAAGGGGTGTTTGTGGAAAACATAGGTATACAAACAAATACAGAATAAGATGGTAGATTTAAAACTAAATGTATGAGTCATTAACTGCAAGTGGACTACTGAAATGCTCATTTAAAAGATACACTGTCAGAACAGAATGTAAGCTGTTTACAAGAGGTAATCTAAAACAAAATGCAGAAGGGCTCAGAATTGATAGGAAAAGATGTAAGAAAGGTAACGTATTACACTAATATTGGAGAAAATTAGACTTTAAAACCAACAAAAGCATTAAGTCATTGTGTACTGATAAAAGGTTCAACTTACCAGGAAGGTAAAGCAAATTAACATTTTTATGTGGCTAAGAACAAAGTATTAAATGTAGAAAATAAAAATTGCCTGAACTACAAGGAGAGATATACATATGCATAGAAATACTGAGATAGGTGAAAGAAGATATAATTGAAATTGTAAAATATTTCAAAGTAAATGATAACTAACATACTAGTTAAAGCTTTGGGACTGTAGCTAATGATACAGAGGGAAATTTATAACTTTAAATACAGATGTTAGAGGGGAAAAAAAAGTTGAAAATCAATGAGCTAAGAATTCATCACACAAAAAGTTAGGGAAGAAAATCCCTGCATTATAAACCCAAAGAAAGTAAAAGGTAGCAAATAAAACTAACACAGATTTATGAAATTGAAAATAACAAAGATGATCAAATCAATGAAAATGATCAAAACAGTCAAAAGTTGGCTCTTCAAAAAGATTACTAAAATTGGCTAATTTTTCCTGAAATTATTACAGTCAATACTAGAAATTTAAAAAGGAACATGACTTCAGATTCTGCAGATATTTTAAAAGTTGAGGTATTGTCATCAACTGTATGCCTAATAACTTGAATAGGTTTATGAAATGGACAAATACCTAGAAAAAAAAATTTACTAAAAACTCATCAAATGTTCAACAACAGTATATCAGGTAAATGGGTTACCATATAGTCATATATTAGAATACTCTGATGAGCTGGGGCTATACTCATTAAAGTGGTTGAATCTCAGAAACACATGTTGAGGAAAAGAAGCAAGTTATGAAAGAATAGAATTAGGCCACTGAAGAATACAAACGCATTAAAAAAAGTAGTGGTGGAAAGCCAAACGATATATGATTTAGGCTTATATACCTGTGTGACAAAACAAAAAAGGGAGGGGGGCTGATTTATTATGAAGGTCAGGATAATGGCTACCGCTGGACAGCAGCAGATGTGATTGTGGAACATGTAGAATCTTTGTAAAGTACTAATTAGGCTCTAGTTCTTGTGTTTTTATTATTCTTTAAGTTTTATAAACGTGTTTTGTTTTCTTTTTTTGTGTGTATATTTTTGCAAATGGTGGAAAAAGCCCAAACCAAAGGTTATGTTCTTTATTTAATTGAATCATACTACCTCTTTCTATAGTCATTTTGGAACTGGTTGAATAAACTACTTAAAACACTCTTTGAAAAATCAAGTGACCGAAGACGACCTTCTGTGCCTGTAATCCAGCCCAGGGATCCATTAGGTTTTAGTTGGTGGATCGTCACTCATGTAGCATCACTTTACCAGTTTGATCGCCATGGAACACCAGATGAAATGGTAAGATTTTATTTTTTTAAATTGCCTTACATTATTAATTAATATGTATTTTTTGTAGACAAATTAGAAAGTAAGTGAGCACAGAAACACAACAAAAATTAGATCACAATCCTACAGAGATAAATTCAGCTTTTGAATCTAGAAGTTTTAGACCTTTCTGTAAACATCTAGAAAAATGATAATCTTTATGTTTTTATTGTTTGTTTAAGGAAAAACACCTTGTAGAAGACTTGGGATCTAATCCTGGCTCTGCTACTAAGTAGTTGCTTGACCTTCAGTAAATTACTTCAACCTTTCTGGGCCTCTATTCCCCCATCCAGAAATCTAGGGATTGAGTTGTTCAGAAAATGTCTTCTAGTTCTAACATCTGTAAGACTGCTGACGGGAAAGCTTAGATCTCCAGTAGTGAATTAGTAGTTTCTGTGAATAATTTCATAAAATTATTTCCTCGAATAATACTTCTTTAGGGAAGCTTTTTATAAAGATAATCTATTAACCATGAGGTTTACTTCAAATAGATTTTAATTATTATATTAATTTCTAGTTAGAAACGTTTTTTACAGTGTTATTTAAAAACCCCTATGAATAAAACTGGCTGGTAGACATTTATTTGAAGCCCTATTTGTGTATAATTTCTTCCATGTTTAGAAGTCAATAGCATACTATTCTATCAGCCCATCAGCTCCTAGAATCTTGAAGCCAGTGTGTCTGTATTTTCAATATTGGTCTCTTTTTTTTTGATCATCAGACCTACCCACGAGTTTCTAAAAAATTCAGATTTCCAGATCTCAGCTCTGGAGATCCTGACTTAGTAATCTGGTTTGGAGTTTGGGAATTCTTATTTTTAAAAAGTTTCTTGGTTCTCATCATCTACCAGGTATAGGGATCATTGCTTATGAAGCCTGTTCCTTGACAGATTTTTCTCTCTGAAATAGTGGACAGAGTCAGCTCAGAAATCATGCATGGAATCTGAAGATCAGTTAACATTGACAGTAGCATCATAGAAATGGAAAGGGCCTCAAAAGGTCCTCTAAACAGTCTCCCTAATAATAATAAGGTTTTTCAGGAGATCGCAAGATAAAGTAAACTAGTAAAGTCAGAAAGTACTCTGAGAAACTCACCCACAGCTCAGTATTAACGCATTTAAGCATTGTTTTTATTGAGAGGGATCAATTGAATTTATTTTATTGAGAGGGATCAATAGAATGAACTTCCCAGAGAAAAGGATTGTATGTCTTTTGTTTCTGTACATGAGTTTTTACAATGCTGATACATAGTAAATACTCAATAAATCTCAGCAGATTGTCATTAATATTGTAGTAACCCTTTTATTGAATATTTTTGTGAAGTTAATAGTTTAACATCTTTTAATTACTAGGATACTAGAACAACATTAAAAGAACTCAAAAATTAACCTATAATTCTAATGTCTTTACATAAACATTTTATTTCTCTTCCCATTTTAATTCCCCCCAAGTACACATTTCTGATTTTAATCAGTGTAAATAAATATGGTAATTAGTTAAGCACTTCTGAGTTCCCACTGAGTGGCTATCATAATAATAGGTGCCAATGATGGGATATACATGAAACAGATTGTACTGCCTCTTGCTTCAAGAAACATGATTTCAGATTATTAATGCTTGCTGGAATTGCCATTAACACTTGCGCGAGTGAGTGGTGTATTTCAGTAGTGGTTGATACTGACCTCCACGTACTCCCAGTGTGGTACATAATCTAGCTACATTAATATATATCATTACTATTACTGTTGTAATGTTGAGTTGTACTGGTACAACCACCCACAGCTGCATTGCTGAAATCACTCTTCTATTTCATACGGAGAACTCCATAGGAAATTAATGCTTTTATTAGTTCTGAATCAAGATAGTAATTGAATTGTCTGTATTTAAAATAGCTTAACCTATGTCTTTTAATGTCAGCAGTTCCTGTGTGATTATCTTTTGCCAAGATACATATGTTTTTAAAAATCTTAATTCTTTTTTTTTTTTTAAGAGTTTATTTATTTATTTGACAGAGAGAGAGACAGCTAGAGAGGGAGGGAACACAAGCAGAGGGAGTGGGAGAGGGAGAAGCAGGCTTCCCGCCGAGCAGGGAGCCTGACGCAGGGCTCGATCCCAGGACCCTGGGATCATGACCCGAGCCGAAGGCAGACGCTTAATGACTGAGCCACCCAGGCGCCCCAAAAATCTTAATTCTTTACGGGGTGCCTGGGTGGCTCAGTCGTTAAGCGTCTGCCTTCGGCTCGGGTCATGATCCCAGGGTCCTGGGATCAAGCCCCGCGTCAGGCTCCCTGCTCAGCTGGGAGCCTGCTTCTCCCTCTCCCACTCCCCCTGCTTGTGTTCCCCCTCTCACTGTGTCTCTCTCTCTGTCAAATAAATAAAATCTTAAAAAAAAAAAAAACTTAATTCTTTAAATTATGTAGGAGGTTTTAGGAGGAAAAAGCTATGATATTTGAAAAAGAACCTTTCATATGATAAAAATAATAAAGATGTATAATAGATATGTATATGTGTATATGTAAAATAGACTTTGCCTGTATTCATGAGTCCTCAGAGTTTCAAATGTTTCTGGACTCTATAATAGCTTTTAAAGAAAAATGCAAGCTCTCTAGTTGTTACTAGTTTTCATTAGGGGTGATACCTTCAGCATATTGCATTTGCAAAGTGTTTAATATCTCACAGTCAGTTTTTATCTCAGTGAAGTATTGTGAAGCAGATGAGAGGGTAATATGTCCATTTTATGGGTAACAAAACTGAGGTACACAGTACTTAAATATCAGCCTGTTTTTATCACTTAGATAAACTTGATATTAAGGTCCTCCTAAAGACTGCCTTTTATGAATAGGCCTTTGGTAGGGTAACGATGTGTACCAGTTTGCCATGGATAGTCCCAATTATGCCTATGATCCCCTTATCGTATCTGGTTAGTTTTCCCTTTTACTCTCAGAAGTGTGTCAATTTGGTTCTTAAAGTCATATAATCATTCTAATCTATGAAATGTAAAGGCATATTGACTCATCCTTTCAGAGAGATTATATAGGATGTTAATTTGGGTCTGGGATATATTTAGATCAGACTTTTGAAAATTATCTGAATTAATTTTTCTCCTTATGATATAGTATCATAGCCAACTGCCATATAGAAAATGGCCATGCAGGGGCATATGGGTGGCTCAGTCCCATAAGCGTCAGCCTTCGGCTCAGGTCATGATCCCAGGGTCCTGTTATCGAGCCCCACGTCGGGCTCCTTGCTCAGCTGGAAGCCTGCTTCCCCCCCCCCCACCCCCGCCACTGCCCCTGCTTGTGCGCGCACTCTCTCTCTCTCTCTCTCTGTCAAATAAATAAATAAATAATCTTTAAAAAAAAGAAAATGGCCATGTATTAAGCATACTTTATTTCACTAGCAAGTAATCTGGTGTGAGAGGATGATAGGAAGTGATAATGGTTAGGCCTACATTCTTCAGTGGAGAATATCTCTAGTGTTGTAAAAACCAGAGATGTTTCAGTTTTTAAATGTGAACTGCTGGGGCGCCTGGGTGGCTCAGTCAGTTAAGCGACTGCCTTCGGCTCAGGTCATGATCTTGGAGTCCCAGGATCGAGTCCCGCATCGGGCTCCCTGCTCGGTGGGGAGTCTGCTTCTTCCTCTGACCCTCCCCCCTCTCGTACATTCTCTCTCTCTCTCTCAAATAAATTAAAAAAAAAAACCTTAAAAAAAAAAATAAATAAATAAATGTGAACTGCTTTGCCCTGAGAGTTAGCATGAAATCTTTACATTTTAAATATGTTTCAGATATGCTTAATTTTTTAATTTTATTTTAAAAGTTTTGTGTGAATTGAACTTTGGCTATATGTATATTTAAATCACGAAACTTGCCAATTGCTTAATATAGGCTTATAAGGAAAATTTGGTATCTCATTTCTCATGCCAGAGGCTTTAGATTTTCATGTATTTCTATTTAATGCTTTTCTTTCAACCTAGATAAGAGTGTGTTATCCTCTCACAATCCCTGTCATCTACTTTAAAAGCAAATATCCTTTAAAGAGAAAAGATATTTTTGGGCATTGCAAGGATCAGTTTAACAGTATTTTCCCTGCTCAGAACATAGTGCAATCAGTCAGGCCAGCTGTTGCTCGTCTTTGAAACATCTGAAATGGTGACTAGATAAAAGGTCTGAAATATAACCTTAAAGTGAAAGTTGTATTAGGTTACCTAGTCTGCTGGAAGTGGAGTATACGGGATCTACTTTATATTTGTGATGGAGACACCACTATCCTGATGCTTAAGTGGGTGTCTTAGCTTTGATGGTGGGATAAGAAATATAAAACATAGCCCAAAATTGATGACTTCCTATTTCCTTTCTATCAGAGGAATTATGTATAACTTAGTATGTAGAAAAAAAATGTAGATGCTCGAGGTTCAATTTTGCTGTGGGGAAAAAAATATCCTTTGATACATAGTCTCTTACTCAGACTTGATTTGGGCATGATTTAGTTGCCATTCTTTAATCTGAATGATGGTTTATTTTTGTTTTAGATTATAGCCACAGTATTGATCCACAGAGTTGAAATTCCTTGGACAAGAATTATGTTACTTCTCTATGATTCATGTGATTCAAAATGCCTTGATAGAACAGAAATTAAAATATACTCATTAACACTATCAAATTATAAAGCTAAATACACCAATCCTGTCATATTCCTGCTTATTTGGGACTAGTGGTGATGTTTTCTTAGTAAAGAGCAATATAAAAGTGAATTACTCAAAGCTGAGGGAAGGCTTGTTGGAAAATGGAAGGAATACTGGCTTTGGAGCAAAATCCTTGCTCTGACTTGTATATACATGACCTCTCTGAGACTTAATTGTGTTATCTGTAAAATGGAAAAATTTTCTTTTGAGGAAGTAATAATGTAAAGACATTATTAACACAGTGTACATATAGTATTATGGGACAAAATGGTCTTTTTTTTTTTTAAGATTTATTGATTTAGAGAGAGAGCACGTGAGAATGCGTGGGCCCTGGGCCCGTGCGAGTGCGGGGAGGGGCAAAGGAAGAGAATCTTAAGCCGACTTCCGCCAAGCGCAGAGTCCAGTGCAGGGCTGGATCCCACAACCTTGATATGACCTGAGCCAAAATCAAGAGTTGGATACTCGAGTGACTGAACCACCCAGGTGCCCCTAAAATGGTCTCCTTTTGGAAGTGTTTTAGGGCTAATTACCAAGTTTTAGGGCACAATCTCAAGGCTGCTCTCATTTCTGACACCAATTGCAAGCCCAAGAATTCCCAAAACCATATAATTTACTTAGACTCACAGAACTCACTGAAAACTCTTATACTCAGGGTTATGGTTTATTACAGGGAAAGGATGAAAATTAAGATTAGCTAAGGAAAAGTATATAGTGCAGAGTCCAGGAGAAGTACCAGATGTGGAGCTCCTTTTGTTTTCTCCCCATGTAGTCAAGATGCGTTAGTCTTCTGGCATCAGTGTGTGACAGTATGTGGGGAGTATTTGCAACCAGGAAAGCTTGCCTAAACTGCAGTGTTCAGTTTTTATTGGAGCTCCATTGCATAGGCATGATGGATTGATTGCCTGCATGGTTGATCTCAGTCTTCAAATCAACCGTCCAGGTCTCCATAGCCCTTAGTGTAAGTCACATTGTTGGGTTTTGGGCATGGCCAGCCTCCACCTTCAACTATACTATTAGACTATCCAGTAGAACTCTAGGCCCCCAGGCAAACAAAGATACTCCTTATCAGGTATAACATTCCAAGGGCCTAGAGATTACTTACCTGAATCCTTGGCTTCAGTAAAGGCCAGACTCTCTTTGGGCAAAGCCAAATGCTTTACTACACATTCTCTCATAAATGTTTTGCTTTCACTTTACTTACATAAATGTATTTTAAAAAGTCAAAAATTCTTCTGCTAAAAATAACCAAGTCATTGTGTGAGTTATCTATTGCTGTGTAACAAAACTTGGCAGCTTAAAACAATAAACATTGATTATCTCACACAGTTCCTGAGTGTCAGGTATACAGGAGGAGCTTAGCTGGATGGTTCTGGCCCAGGATCCCTCATGAGGTTGTGGTTAGCCATCAGCAGGTGCTTCAGGCTCTGAAGACTTGACTGGAGCTGGGGGATTCACTGCCAGTCTTTCTCATGTTGTCAGGAGACTTCGGTTACTACTGATCACATAGGCCTCTGCAGGCCTGTTCACATTATGGTTTTTCCCTGACGGAGTCAACAAGAGAGAGATTTTCATTAAGATGGAAGCTTCAGTGTCTTCTAACCTAATCTTGGAAGTGACATACTATCACTCCTATTAGTGTTGATATTCTGTTGGTGACAGACCAACTCTGGTACAGTGTGGGGTGGGGTGGGGTGGGGGTGATGAAGAGTTAAATAAATGTGTGAATACTGGAAGACAGGGGTCATTTGGGGCCATTTTTAGAGAGTGGCTACCAGTCACTGAGTACCTTTATTAAGGAAATGTTTATTTAGTGATTTTATGTAGTTAGCATCTTACATGAACATTATCCAGCCATTTAAAATCAAGAATATTGAACATGCTTTAATCCTTTATTGGTCATTTGGGTTCATCCTTCTGAACAACAATAGGGATGGTAGGATATGCAAAGGCTCTTTGCTTCTATTTTTTAAGGCCTCTGGCTTTGCCTTTTGAGGTCTTACCTTTTGTACCTTTTTCACTCTCTGTCAGAAACTAGTTGTTCCTTGCTTCCTCTCGGAGGCATTTTCTTTGCTTCTGGTTTTGACCAATATGCACATATATCCAAAGCTTTAAGAACTGAGTATCAAGTGAACTGTGTATCCTATGAGAAAGTCCTCCAGGCTTTCCTGTGGGAAGGTGAAGTCGTTTTTAGTGCCTAGCTTTTGTGAAGTATTTTAGCTTTCTGAAAGTTGTTTTCAGCTTTCTTCCTTATTGTGAGGAGTTTTCCAGATAGTTGGGGTTGCCAGATAAGTGACCATTGATTAAATGAGATAGCACTGTGTATATATTTTTTTAATTTTCTGTGTAAAATTTTTAGTTACTTGTTTACTAGAGTAGACTCTCTTGACATTATTATGCATAAAATGAAAAAAATCTCTGGTAAGTACCGAATAAGGAAAAACACTCAAGGCATAAAAACTCCACAAACTACATGAAGTTTTTTTGTGGTTTTTCCTGTTAGATTATATATGACAGCAAAAATTAAATATTTGTTAAAACATTTATAATTTTATAGAAATCCCATTGTTTAATAAAACAACTCCTGATAAGGTTTATATTGGATTGGAATAGTTATAAGCTTTTTTTCTACCAAGTCTGTCACATAACTCTTCGTCCAAGTAATTTTAGACATTCAAGAAATTGTAATGATGTCTGATGATAGAGAAGATGTTTGTACTTCCTAGCTTGCTGTACTATAATTTGAATGCATAATTAAGAGCAATAATTTTGGTGCAATATTCTCCCTTTCTAGAGACAAATGGAATCAAATTGGAATTTTGTACAAGAACTGCTTAAAAAGTCCCTCAATGTTCAGGTATGCTTTTAAAGTGACACAATTTGTGGGCTTTATTAAATTTTTAACGTTCCAGATTTTATAAGAACCAAGCAAACTCTTAAAATGATTTAAATAACAAACTTCGTTTACTTATTAAAAACCTGAGGTAGAATCCTCATTCTTTGTTAATGAAGGGTCAGCATGAGATCATTGCTATGAGTGACTATCCTTTGAAGATTTTTATTTTAAACACTGAGTTGCCAGTTGAAGGACAAATAAAATTATCCTAGTTGGTGACTTTGACAAAATGTATTCAGAATAAGTAGTAGGTGTTTCAAAACTATAAGCCATTCCTTGACTGTATGGTATCAAGTCTAGGAGACATGATGAGGGAGATAGTAGCATTGGAAATTCAGCTATATCCTCATCACAGCAGGAAGGTGACTTGCCTTGCTGAGCAATTTGTCTTACAGGCTCGAATCATACTCTAACTGATAAGGTCCTAGTTTCTGAGCCCTCATTTCATACGTTATCATTTTTCTTTCTGCAGAGCTGTTAATGTAGTGCTTCATGGCCCAGAGGTCAGATCTGACCTCCTTTTAAAATAGTTTTAAATGTGCTCTTCATCACATCTTTAAACATACTGTATTGTAGTCCTGTAAAGTTTTGTAATAGAAGTTATTTATGTAAGAATTTAAGGGGAAATTTTAGTAAAGAATATTATTAAATTTGGGAAGTAGATTACTTTTCTGTTAGGAAATAAAGATTGTTAAAAACCTGTAGAGGAATAAACAAGAAATATGATAGTACAAGATTGATACATATATATCACATATACATACGTACATACATACCCATTTGTACATACAAACACACACATACTCATTTATTTTGTAGCCATATCTTTAAAACTCATTTAAATAGACTGAAATTGTCTTTTCCCTGTTATCTATATTAACTTAATTTCTTTAGGTGAAGCATATAATAAGTAAGTACATTTAGTTTATAATATGAATCTTCTAATTCAGTAAAGATTCTAGGGTAGAATTCCAAAGATTTGTGCACATATAACTTGTATGAAAAACAAAAGACTATCTCAACCATTGTAAAATTTTTTATTTTTGTTTTTTTCTGTGTCATTTTAATTGGTTTTTTCCTTCATTCTTTTTGAGAACATATTGATTTAGTAATTCAGGAAGTCTCTTACATATATATTTTTTTTTCTTTAAGAATGTAGGGAATCACTAAAAAGTGTTTAGTGTTCTTTGGATTAGCTATTAATCCAATCTCAATGCCTTAACATAACATAGCTTAAAAACCTCTTAGTTATACTTCCTTTAGGCTTTAACAGTGTATGAATTTATGGTTTTGTTCAGGTAGGTTTTAAATTACAGAATATTTCTTAGGAGGCTCTAAAGGTTCATATGGATAGTACCCATATATTCATAATGGTCTGGGACAAACAGGAGAAAGAATTTATCATCATATCTCTTCCATAGAAAAGTTTGCTCTTTGACCAAGAGATTGAAAACCCTCCTTCAACCCTTTTAGTTGCTTGAAAATTAATTCTTTTTTTCTTTGGATTTATGACTCACTCTAATTTTGATGTTAAATGAAGTTAACTCATTTACTTGAAAAAAAAAAACTTGGGAATGTCTTACTCATAATGTGATAAAAGTTATTCTGATACTGCATTATATATGTTTACAATATAACTAGTATTTTAATGGTGTTAGCTAAACCTGTTTTGAGGATAAATAAGTAATTCTTGGAAGTAGGTAGTATGACCATCAGAATTTTCCTGGCTTGTGGTTTCCCAGAATGTGGGACTTTCAGTGCTACAACCAGAAAAGTCCTGAGCAAACTGAGAAGCCAGTCAGCTTAGAAGTAGAGAGAGTATAGCTAATCCAAGAAACTTTCTCTGGGAATTTAGACGTAGTGTAAAGTCAAAATCATTTTCCTGTGAGAGAAGTCATTATAATATTTAGAAAGAAGTAGTCCATTTTCTCTAGTGATCTTTCAATTTTGTCATGCCTTGATTGTATCAAATTAGATTTTATAAGTAGTATAGTACTACTTGCTGGAGTTCTTGAAATCAATTTTGTGGGTGCAGTAGGTGGTCATAAAGAATAAGTAATATGTTTGAATAGAGCCATCAGTTTGATTATATCTGTTTTCCCCCATTGAGGTAAATTAAAATCTGACCATGCTCATGTGCTTTGACTTTATCTCCAACAGTGAAAGAATCCATTTGCAGTATTTAAAAAACATACATTCCACATATAGAGCAGTCGTCAAATATAATTGGTAGGCATGCCACTGTAATTTTAATTAAGCAAATAATGTTCCAAATCTTTTTCTAGCCAGGAAGGATTTTCTAGAAACAGACATTGTACTTTGTTAGTAAAAAGAACATATATTGTTTAATTTTGCTTCTCTAGGTATGATTGAATAGTTCTTACCTTAAAAACAGTTTTTTAGAGGCAGTACTATTTAATATTTGTGTATGCTGACAGTATTGTTCTACCTTTAAAACAGCATTATTGTTTTCATATGAAAAGGGAGATATTTCCTTTTATACTACCTGCTTTTTAAAGCCTCATTTTCTGACATCACAGAAACAATTTCCTACTAAAGGCTATGGGTGGGTATAAAAAGAAATCCTAAACAAGTGTAATATTCTTTAAAAATTATTTTCATTTGCCAAGGAGTCTGAGGAGTCCAAGGCTAAAAACAACTTAGAATGTGATTAGATTTGAATGATGTGGCACTGTAACCTTTTTTTTTTTTTTAAGACTTTATTTATTTAGGGGGAAGAGAGAGAGCAGGGGGAGGGGCAGAGGAGAGGGAGAGAATCTCAAGCAGACTCCCTGCTGAGCATGGAATCCAGTGCAGGACCATCTCACAACCCTGAGATCATGACCTGAGTTGAACCAAGTCAGATGTTCAACTGACTGAGCCACCCAGGCACACCTGGGACAGTAATCTTCTAATTACTAATTCAGAATCATTGTGTTTCTTGGACAGACGGATCTTGACTGGGATATTGAAGTTCAATTTACTTTTTTTTTTTAAGATTTTATTAATTTGACGGAAAGAGACACAGCAAGAGAGGGAACACAAGCAGGGGGAGTGGGAGAGGGAGAAGCAGGCTTCCCACCGAGCAGGGAGCCTGATGCGGGGCTTGATCCCAGGACCCTGGGATCGTGACCTGAGCCAAAGGCAGACACTTAATGACTGAGTACCCAGGTGCCCCGAAGTTCAATTTACTTTATCCAGTCCTAAAAATAAGTCCAATCAAGCAGACTGACAGTCATTATTTAGCTTGCAAATAAATTTTATTCTTCTGATGATTTCTTCTAGGTAGGTTTGTTATGCGTAAAGAAATGAACCACCAATTATTAAATTGCTATTTTAATAAAATAAGCTAAAAGTATTTGTTTTTGATCCCAGTATAGTTAAAAGAGCGTTATATTCGTTTTAGGTATACAATATAGTGATTCAACAATTCCATATATTACTCAGTACTCATCACAATAAGTGTACTCTTGATCCCCTACACCTATTCCATCATTCCCCCGCCCACCTCCCCTCTGGTAACCATGTTTTTTCTCTATAATTAAAAGTGTTTTTTTGGTTTTGTCTTTTTCCCCCTTGTTTGTTTTGTTTCTTAAATTTCATATATAAGTGAAATGATACGATATTTGCCTCTCTCTGACGGGCTTATTTTGCTTAGCATTATACTCTCCAGCTCCATCCATGTTTTTGCAAATGGCAAGATTTCATTCTTTTTTTTTTTTTATGGCTGAGTAATATTCCATTGTGTGTGTGTGTGTGTGTGTGTGTGTGTATACACACACATATATATATACACATATATATATACCATTCTTTATCCATTCATCTATCGATGGACACTTGGGCTGCTTCCATAATTTAGCTATTGTAAGTAATGCTGCTATAAACATAGGGCTGCATATATCCTTTCAAATTAGTATTTTTGTATTCTTTGGGTAAATACCCAGTAGTATGATTACTAGATCAAATGGTAATTCTTTTTTTAACTTTTTGAGGAAGCTCCATACTGTTTTGCAGAGTGGCTGCACCAGTTTGCATTCCCATCAACAGTGGAAAGAGGGTTCCTTTTTCTCCACATTCTCGTCAGTGCTTGTTTCTTTAGTGTTTTTGATTTTAGCCCTTCTGACAGGTGTGAGGGGATATCTCAATATGGTTTTGATTTGCATTTCCCGGATGATTAGTGATGTTGAGCATCCTTTCGTGTGTATGTTAGCCATAAAAGAGTAAATGTTTCCATTTTTAGTTCAATAAAAGAATTTCATGTATGGAATATACTTGAATTTAATATGCCTAAATTTGATCTTTCAAAATAAAGATAGGAAGGCATTCTTTAAAAAGTGGGGCACCTGGGTGGCTCAGTCGGTTATGCATCTGCCTTCGGCTCAGGTCATGATCAGAGGGTCCTAGGATGGAGCTCCACGTTGAGCTCCCCACTTAACAGGGAGTCTGCTTCTCCCTCTGTCCCTCCCCCTACTTGTGCTCTCTCTTTCTCCTCTCTCTCAAATAAATAAAATCTGTAAAAAAATTTAAAATTAAAAAGGACTAAAGCAGAGATCAGGAGCAGGCACTATGGAATGTTCTGGGGTAGCTTTCTCATTAAATAGTCTATGCACACTCACACAGCTGAGATGAGACACAGAGAGCCCACAGGATCTTGTGAAAAATGCAAAAGCTGAGGAGCATAGCCTCTGGGATTGAGGCAGGCAGGTTTAAGGCTGTGTAGAAAAGAGGGGCCCATAGGCCTTCTGGTTTATTAAAAAATCTTTAATCAGAGGGCACGGATTTAGATGTAGTCATTCAAACCTCTCGGTTTAGGTAGAGTTTGACCTTAACACTCACAAAATTGAAATATATCAGCTTAGGGTACGATACTGAGAACCTGTTACATTCATTATATGATCATCAAAAGAGTCAACATTGGGCCTAAAAAAATACATCTCTCTTGTGGACAACAAAGTGATAGCTATCCCTATGCAAGCACTGTACTTAGCACTTAATGTACATTCTTGCATTTAATGTTTATGACAATCTTGTGAAGTTCCATTTTATACATTAAGAAACGAGGGCCTTGGCCAGGTTAAGGAGTTTGTCCAGGTTCATATAGATAACTGAGAAGTGGCAAAGCTGGGATTTGAGTCTTCATATGTGCTTTATTCATAGTGTGCCCTCTCAATGCATTTGACTTTGTAGAAAAATTTTTTTTTTTTCCCAGAGGGGCAGGATGGAGAGGGAAAGAGGGAGAGAGAGAATCTTAAGCTCCATGCTGGGCATGGAGCCAGACGCAGGGCTTGATCCCAGAACCCTGAGATCATGACATGAGCCAAAATCAAGAGTTGGCACTTGACTGAGCCATCCAGGTGCCACTGTAGGATTCTTAATAAAAACTATTTTTTTCATTATTTCTATTTTAAGTCTTCTTTGATGCTATGTGTTTAATTAATAATCCATTTTGGTTTCTAGACCTGTTTTGGTGATACTTGTGGAAAGCATCTCAATTTTTCCATATTTTTGTTTGTTTATTTGTTTTTTGTGTTTTTTTTTTTCTCTCCAGTAAGTGTGTGTTGGGAAAATGTACGGTAGGAAAATATCCTCAAGCATTCTCCAGTACTCTTCCTCACTGTATTTCAGCTCTTTTTTCTCATTATGAATTTGAGCTAAGATGTCTGTTTGCTCCTCTACTCCTGACTATTTTGTATTCCTATCTCTGAGTATCTGGACTTGAAGATGGCCAAATTCTTTCTCTCCTTATTCAACTGATGTGCACAGACACACATTTTTAGAAATTTTTAAGAAAAAATTAAGGGAAAATGGTTCAAAACAAAGCAATCGTTGAATATACAGAACATGAAAATGTATTTTATAATAAATACTATCTGTAATTAATTAAGGGCTAAACAGACTTACTTTTTAAGTCACACCTATCCTGCCAGAACTGTGGAGAAAATGGTATTTTCTAAGCCATTGCTTTTCATTGTAATCTGTAGCCACTATCAGGAAAAGGAAGGAAAATTTATCTCCTGTCCTTTAAAAAAATAAAAAAATCCCCCAGGATATGATATTTAATTTCTTCCTGATTGGGCACAGTGTAAAGAACATGGGCTCCAGCCTCACAAACTTTGCTTCAAATCTTGGTGGTCACTAAAAGCAATCTTGATCAAATCTGGTGTGCATTAAATGTTCATTTCTTTTCCTTTCTGTTTTTGGAAAGGGGCATAGAATGGTATGTATAATAGGCTTTGGAATCATAAATCCTAGCTCCTTCCCAAGTGGATGTGCATAAGCTATTTGTAACTTCTGAACCCCAACCTTCTTTTCTGTGAAATGAAGGTAATGAAACTGAGATGGTATGAGACCTACATGAACTAACATATGTAAAATGTCACATAATGCCTGACAATTGTTTTTCCCAAACCTCGTATATTTTATGATTTAAATATCTTTTTGTGGGTTTTACATTGCATGTGAAATGAGTTTCAGATACCCAGTAAAACAAAACAAACTCTTCAAAATGAACCCACTTTAAAAATATAACCTACTTTTTAATCTTAAAGTATAATAAAATTAGCATGCTTTAATTTATGAGTAGTGTGCCACAGGAATGAGCCTGGGTCTTGTTTAATATTTTCATAATAAAATCAAAGAATGTTAGCGATGGACAGAAACTTCTCTTCTTTGGTTAAATGAGTTTACTTGTCTATTAGAGAAGCTAAGTATCTTTCCCTAAGCCATACAGCTACTTGGTAAAAAGAGGCACCCGAACCTAGATCTCAATTTAATTCATGAAATATTTGTGGAGTTTCTTTGGCAAACCGGGCAGTGTGCTAGACCCTCGAGAATTATCCTAATTCTCAGAGAGCTTATAGACACTTGAAAGCCGATAAACACTAAATTTAACAAGGTAAGTGCTGTGATATAGGTGTGCATAGGATGCCAAGGAGCGTAAAAGAAGGTCACTGTCAGTGTGGAATTTAATAAGTTTCCTTGAGGACTTGAAGCCTGAATATATTCTAAAGGATTAATAATTAAAAGAGTTGTGAGAGGAGAATAATTAGACGAGTTAATGCCTTATCAAAAAAAAAAATCTCATGTTTGGTTCACTCTTTCAAAGAATTACTTTTATTAGTGACCCCAACGTTATTGTGTGTATCACCCTGTCCTCTAAGTTTCTTAATATCCTCACATCTAATCAGATTTTCTCTGACTTTATCTCACCCACTTTCCATAGTTATGCTTTACATTTTTTCATTTTTCTTTTCATTTTCATTTTGCCTGTCACTATTGATTTTTTTCCATTTTCTGTCTTCTTCCATGTCCAAACTTTACTCCTTAAACGATTTAGATTATACATCCCCTTAATATAGTCGTTCCATCACAAACACCTTTAATTCCATAGTCCTCAGCTGTTTTAACTTGGCAAAACCTAGTCCTTTCCTACACCCCTGCCAACCTCCCTCCCCAGCTGAATATTGCTAGAGAAAGTCAAATGATCTTTCTTATGGACTGCTCTGACTCTAAATTCTTGATCATAGATCTCAAATGGCAGTCAGCTCTAGAGTCTTTGCTTTTCGACTCTCCAAAATTACTTATTTGAGAATTTCTTTTTAACACACAATTCAATGCATGCTTTGCCCCAATTAACTTAGCTAAGAATCTTACCTTTTAAATCATTGAGTAAATAGAACCAGTCATTTGAGAACACCTTTTTGTACCTTCAAATCTCCCAACACGTCCGCTTTGTACTCTACCTCTCAATTTGTTCTTCTGTCTTATTCAAAGTGTTACTATTTCTATCAAAAGCTAATTCCTTTCCCTGTGTACTGGATCTTGTCTCTTCTTAACTATTCAAGGACTTTATATATCTTAACTTAAATATCTCTATTTCCTCACCTCCTATATTATATCCTCGGCCTGCCATAGTTTTTTTTTTTTTTTTTTTTTTTAAAGATTTTATTTATTTATTTGAGACAGAATGAGAGAGAGAGAGAGAGCACATGAGAGGGGTGAGGGTCATAGGGAGAAGCAGGCTCCCTGCCGAGCAGGGAGCCCGATGCGGGACTCGATCCAGGGACTCCAGGATCATGACCTGAGCCGAAGGCAGTCGCTTAACCAACTGAGCCACCCAGGCGCCCTCGGCCTGCCATAGTTAAGCTTCTGTCTGTGCCATCCCTGAAACTACTCTTGTCAAGGCCATCAGTAACTTCTGTGTTGTCAAATCCAAAAATTCTTTCTTCTTCTCATTTTAACCTCTCAGCATTCAACCCTGTTGACTACTTCCCTTTTCCAAAATATTTCTTTTGGTTTCCATGATATCTGGTTCCCTTCCTACTTCATTGGCTGATAATTCCTCTCCTTTCAATACCTAAATGTTGGAATAGCAAAAGGCTCACAGTTCTGGATCCTTTACTCATTTCCATGTATACTCCTTCCTTGGTTGATCTTATCTAGCCTCTTAGCTCTAAAAACCATCAGTATGAAAGTAACATCTGAATAACTATCAACAGCTCTGGTTTTTCCCTTGAGCTCTAGGCCTATATATCACATTATCTACATAATATCTCCACTTGGTTGCCCTTGTGCACTCTCCCATCTGTTCCTCCCCTAGCCTTTGCCATCTCAAGAAATGGTACCATCAACTCATTTTCTTAAGCCAAAACCTGGGAGTTCTCCGTAATTGTTAATTGCTCTCTTACCTTCATACCTTCATATAACTCATCAAAAAAATCCCATTGCCTCTGTTTCTAAATATATCTTTAAAGTTGTGTGCTTATCTTAGTCTTACAGTTTCACATAACTGTCTTCTAAACTTTGAGGTGGCAGGAGGAGACAGAAGTAGAAGTAAAAAAAGTAGACACTTCAATTTTCTGTGATGGAATAACCATGCATGTTTGTTAAAAAGTGACACACCACTCAACCCCAGTCATTCAACACTTATTTAAAGCTTACTATATAACCACGCACCTTCAGATCTCCCAGCGTGTCTGCTTTGTATTTGAACTCACAGTCTGTTTTTCTGTTATATTGCAAGTCTCACTATTTACTTTCTAACCAGTCTTCCTGCTTCTATTCTTAGTGAATTCATTCTCCATGCATGATCAAGAGCAGTATTTTTGAAACAATCACGTTACTCCTGTGCTTACAGTCTTCTAGTGGTTTCCCAGCATATGTAAAATAAAACCCATACTTCCTATCAAGACTACCAAAGCCCAAAGGAAACATGGTCCATGGATATCTCTGACTTAATCCTGTAATACCAAGCTTACTGCTAATTTCCATGTGTTTTCTCTGCCATGAGTGCTTTTGTTCAGGCCTTTAATGGTTGGCTCTTTTTCATTTTATCAGCCAACCCTCAAAAAGGTCTTTTCATTCATAGCTTCTGATATACTAATAATCCACATCCTCTACCACTATCTGCCAGATTACCCTGCTTTGCTTTGCTTTGCACAGCAGTCACAACTGTTTACATTTATCTTGTTTGTTTCAGTGTCCTCTTTTCCCGTTCTCCTCCAAAGTGTAACTTCTGTTAGTGCTTGTACCATGTCTGACTTATCCTTTTCTCTATGCCTAATACCTTAGAATAGTGCCTGGTTTATATAGTAAGCTTTATTTTTTTTTTAAATTTTTTATTGTTATGTTAATCACCATACATTATATCATTAGTTTTAGATGTAGTGTTCCATGATTCATTGTTTGCATATAACACCCAGTGCTCCATGCAGTACGTGCCCTCTTTAATACCCATCACCGGGCTAATCCATCCTCCCACCCCCCTCCCCTCTAGAACCCTCAGTTTGTTTTTCAGAGTCCATCGTCTCTCATGGTTCGTCTCCCCTTCTGATTTCCCCCCCTTCATTCTTCCCCTCCTGCTATCTTCTTTTTTTTTTTTCTTAACATATATTGCATTATTTGTTTCAGAGGTACAGATCTGTGATTCGGCAGTCTTGCACAATTCACAGTGCTCACCATAGCACATATAGTAAGCTTTAAATAAGTAATTGTTGAGTAATTCAGTGGTGCGACTTTTATTTATTTTTTTTAAGATTTTATTTATTTATTTGTCAGAGAGAGAGACACAGCAAGAGAGGGAACACAAGCAGGGGGAGCGGGAGAGGGAGAAACAGGCTTCCCGCTGAGCAAGGAGCCCGATGCTGGGCTCGATCCCAGGACCCCGGGACCATGACCTGAGCCGAAGACAGACGCCTAACGACTGAGCCACCCAGGTGCCCTTCGGTGGTGCGACTTTTAAACAAACATGCATGATTATTTCATCATAGAAGTTTGATTACTGACTGCATTTTTTTCTTTTTTTTTTTTTTTTTTTTTTTTTAAAGATTTTATTTATTTGACAGAGAGAGACACAGCGAGAGAGGGAACACAAGCAGGGGGAGTGGGAGAGGGAGAAGCAGGCTTCCCGCGGAGCAGGGAGCCCGATGCGGGGCTCGATCCCAGGACCCTGGGATCATGACCTGAGCCGAAGGCAGACGCTTAACGACTGAGCCACCCAGGTGCCCTTCGGTGGTGCGACTTTTAAACAAACATGCATGATTATTTCATCATAGAAGTTTGATTACTGACTGCATTTTTTTCACTTCTTACTCCTATTGCCATTTCTTAAGAGGTTAAAATGCATGTACTCTGCTAATCTGAGTCTCTCCTATTCCTACAAAGAATTTGACCTAGTGCTTAAGGATGACCAAGTCCTCTGGATTTGTGTACATTTTAATTATTAGTTCATTTTTGCTACTTCATTCTAATTTGGGTTTCTTTTACATTCTCTGGGTTTCCTACACCATTCAGTTATGAAACAATTATGTAATTTTTTTAAGTGTTTTTTTTTTTTTTTTTTAAGTAATCTCTACACCTGACACAGGGCTCAAACTTATGACCCCGAGATAAAGAGTTGCATGCTTTTCTGACTAGGCCAGCCAGGCACCCCACACCTATTGTAACCTTTAAGTAATTGTGTTAAAAGTCATGTTGAGTTATGTAATTCCTATTATCTGAGTATGTGAGTAGTCTCTAAAGCAAATTTTTAGAAGTATACCTCATGCTGATTTAGAACTTCTGGTCTGAAGATGAGAGTGGGTATGATTTGGTGATACATATTCATTGTCTTTTAGAAGCAGGTTATCCAGTGCAATATCAAGTAATAATACTCATGTTTCCAGAGCCCATTTACTTTCCCACAATTTCAGTTTATTTTTTAGGATGGTATACTAGAAGAACAATTACGAATGCATCTTCACTGTTGTTTGACACTTTGTGATTTCTGGGAGCCAAACATTGCAATAGTCACCATTCTATGGGAATATTATAGTAAGAACCTGGTAAGTAAATAGAATATGAATTTGTTCCAGGAATTTGAAGAATCTGTACATATGTGAGGAATGTTTTTATGGTTTAATTAAGAATAGTTATCTATAGAGCATTGACATAAGGGAATGAGCATTTGCGTCCCTTTTCTCTTAAGAGGGAGAGTAAGCAAAGTAGCCAAAATTGTACCAGAAAGATATTTTTTTAATCCTCATTTATTCATATTTTCTAACAATTACTGATTACTTGCAACACATTGAACAGTTAATACTATCCCGAATGAGACATAGTCTTGGCATTTGAGTTGCTTATCGGCTAGTGGGCAGATACACATACATTGTGGGGGGAAAAGTTACAGTACTGTGGAATGCCAAAGGACAGAGTATCTGACCCAGTGTATAGACTTGTGGAAGACTTTAAGACGTTGTAATTTTTTAACTGAGGAATGCATGGAGTTTACAAGTACAGAAGAAAAGAGCATTCAGGCAAAAGGAATATTATGAACAAATGTATGAACACATAAAAACATGACCTTTTCCTACCGTGTTAAATAAATAGTTCTGAATGATAGGTTTGAGATAACTGTGGAGAGAGACAGCAGATAGGGAAAGTAGGTAGACAAGGTAGTCAGTGGCTAGATTATGTGCATGTTGAGTTATGATTTATTCTGGAGACATAGGATACCAAGGACGTGACATTTTAGATATGTGTGTGAGAAGGTTTTTTTCTGAAAATGGTATAAATGAATTGGGTGCCAATTAGTAGTCCAATGTAAAAATACATGCTAATAATGTGGTGAGTAAAATAGGGTTTAGAAAGGAGAGGATAAGTTAGGAAAATAAAAATTTTAAAGGTAGATTTATAGGATTTAGTTACCTTTTATGTGTGGGGAGAGAAGATTTGGAATGTTTGGGTTTCTGGGTAAATAGTGAACCCCTCAGTCAAGATAGAAAATGGAAATGGGAGATTTATAAGTAAATTACTAGTTTATACATAATGGAGCTTATGAAAAATGAGAAAAATACTTTTCTTTGAAGCATAATTTCAGGCTGATTGGAGAAATGACCCATTCTAGTTCTGAGGTAACATGTATAATATGAGTCTCTAGTGTCTTGTTGTATTTGAAAGCAGGGAATATCAAAGTAAGATGGAGTCCTGTCAAAATGACACAGGAGCCAAATTGAAGGAGCTCCTGTTGCCCTGATGCTGGGTAGATTTTGAGCATAAGAAAGAATAATGACTGCTGTGGATTAAAACTTACAAAATACATTTAAATCCTTAAGTGTATGATGCCTTTAGAAAAGTTACTATTCTGAAAAAAAAAAAAAACCCTCATTATTCTGGAAAAAAAACCCTCATCATTCTGAAAACTGTAAATAAGGGAAAATATAAACTATATTTTAGAGTAACCAAATTTCTAAGGAGCTAATTGAGAAGTAATGATAGAATTAGAAAATTACTATTTGTACACCTGATGAAGTAAGGTATCTGGGCAGTGATCATCAGTGGCTGCTAAAACTGTTTAGTGAAAGTCTGGTGGGGATCACTCAAATGAATAGATCAGGTTGGCAACACACCCAATCTTAACATTACAAAAGGAATGACACAACTTATGTCTCTCTTTCCTAAATTACAATAGGAAGTGCCCAGTACCATCAATGGAAGATTCTTATCAGAAAACTCCACTTGCATGAATCTGATCAGTCCTCTAGATACAGCTGCCAATTTACAGAAAAGAGAGGGGATAAAAAAATACATTACATGACACTAGGGAGATATAAGCAGCTAAATCCAGATTGGAGAAAATTCTACACAATAAATGACCTGATATAAAAATAAATGGTATGACATAAACGCTGGGAAACTTCAAGAATAGAAGAGATTAAAGAATTCTTATTTACTCAGACTTAATACTTCTTTTATTTATTTATTTATTTATTTATTTATTTATTTGCTTTTAGAATAGTTCTTTCAGCATCTCTTGGCTTCCTTTGAAAGGCCTTACATATATCATTAAGTCACCCTTGTCAATGCTAGAAATGGTGAAGACCTGCTGTTGTGATAAACAAGATAATGACCTTTATAAATCCAGCAGTAGTTACACCATTTTCCTTTGCATTTTGGCAAAAGTTGTTAAGAAAGCAATGAAGAACAATGGCCCTCATCCTTGGAAACAAATCAAAGGAAGGTAGGTGCCATATCTTTCTTTGTCATGAATGTTCACTGTAGAGAAGCATTACTTACTGTTTGTATTTTTTTAGTTAACTTGTGCTTGGAAGTCTTTGTGGTTTATACATTTAAAATATATCCCTTAGTGTATACAGGACAACAAAACATGTAGCCTTTTGATCCTGCCAATTTGTAACAGGAACAAGTTTAATATCTATAACTTGTAGAGGATTTTAGTTTATCTCATCTGTCCTGAAGATTGAAATTCCATATATTAAAGTCAGGGCTATTAGAGAATGTTTTTCTTGCCAAAATTAATTGTAATGTTATTATATAAATTCAATGCATAAAGTGTATTCAAAGTTATAGAAATAGAAAACATCTCCAAATCATACATTGGCAGGTAATGGAGTCAACCTATAAAACTTGGTGTTCTTTGAGTCTAGTAGTCGCATAGTCCCTGCTCCCTTGAATGAAAACTAACCAGAGGATAATAGGACGAAATAACTTGATTGTTCTCATTTGGGGAGTATGCCCAGTTTTCATTTCTGGCGTAGTAAAATAAACTTTTGGTCACATTCATCTGTTCTCTTTTTTTTTTTTTTTTTTCCAGAGTTTTGCTTGTTATGTGGGTATGAGTTTTGTCTTCCCTTGTTCTACTTCATTAGCCCTTTTTCTAGCCCTCTTTGTACCACTTGCTTATGTGATGGGAGCTCTTGCATCAGAGTAAGAATACCTTCATATTCTAGGTAGGGACTTCTCAGGAATCACTAAATGAAGTTCCTATTTGATTCCCATATACTGCTTGCAAGGTTATAGTGATAACAGTAGGACTGTTTTTAGAGTATACTTTTTTTTAATGGTAGCTTCTTTGTTAAACCTCCAAAAATTATGCAGCTCAAACAGTTTTTTCTTTGGTCCCGTTTGCCAGTTTGTTTTTGAATCTTAAATCATTTTGTGGAAGACCTGATACTCAGAACTTTATCTAAAACAAATCACTGGAATGTATTCAGTAACAATTCTATTTATTCCAATTCTGATTCCTTAATTGGTGAGAGAAAAGTACATCAACTGTTAAATTATATTAACACAAGAGACTTTTAAGTGGTTAGTCTTGGACATTTAAACACTAACCGTTTTTCTTTATGAGTAGGTAAAAATAATTTTTTCCAGCATTTTGAATTGTCTTAGGTATAATTATAGCAAGAGCAGATCTTTGTGAGGGGTAGAGGAAGAAAGAGTTTAAGGAAAATTGTATAAAATTGTCCTGTTAAGATTTCTTTAAAGCACATCAAATTGTACTGAAGGGAGTATATATTCTTTATTTGTCAATAAAAATTAAAAAAGGTGATTAAGAGTTCTAAAATAATAGGATAAGCCACATAATGTATGAAAAGAACATTTCTGATGTCCTTTGGGGAAGACCACTCAATCCTTTTATTTAATCATAGGTGGTTGCTACATCACTGAGAAATTTGAAGGTATGGGCATTCTGTGAGTCTGTTTTCAAAGTAGAAAAAGTGACATGGCAGCATCATAAGAAAAATTAGCTAAACTTAAAGTAATGAAACTGTCATGAGTATTGAGTGAAATGTTATTCTAAAAGATTGATATTTGTGAATGAAAATTTTATACAAGTAATTTTTTTATGTTTTGCAGGATATATTCTAAATTCCATCAAAAAAGAATGGAAGAACTCACAGAAGTTGGTCTTCAGAACTTCTTCAACCTTTTTCTACTGTTAGCAGCTGTCGCAGAGGTGGAAGATGTAGCAAGTCATGTTTTAGACCTCCTAAATTTCCTCAAGCCTTCCTTGGTAACATCTTCCATCATTTGGAAGGGTCAAGTGGCCTTCCTCTTGATGTATACCCAGAAAAATCTGGACATTGGTGTTCTGGCTGAGAAATGTTCAGGTGCTTTCCGAGAGAAAGCAAAGGAATTCTTGGTATCCAAGAATGATGAAATGGGACAAAGACAGACTCTCTGGACACTTCTTTCCATCTATATTGATGGTGTTCAAGAAGTGTTTGAGACTAGCTATTGCTTGTATCCTTCACATGAAAAACTGCTTAATGATGGATTTAGTATGCTTCTGCGAGCTTGTCAAGAATCTGAACTTAGGACAGTACTGAGCTTTCTACAAGCTGTTCTGGCCAGAATCAGGTATGTTTTCCAATAATATACTAATTCATTGATTTATTTTATGTCATCACCTATGTTGATTCTATATTAAAGTTTTCCTTTTGACGTACTCATGAAATCCAAATGAAGAGAGAGGAGTTGGTTTTACTGCTACAATGGCATAAATCAGTACTTTTCAAACTATTCTTTCCAACAGTAGTTCTTTAAAAAGAAAGCTCATGTGCAAACACATAAAACTAAATGCAGAGCACCTCTGGTGCAGTCCCAGGACAATGCCTCTTCACCCCGCCTTCCCTTCCTACCTCTCCTAAAACAGTATGATTATCCAGAGGAATGTTTCAGATATTCTAAAGCAAGACCATGAGCTCAAATCTGTGGTGGCTTTTACTGAAACACATGCATTTTGTGCCCTTAAGGAGATTTTGACCACACTACCATTTTTAAAAAAGTAAGTTTCTTTAAATTATTTTGCTGCAGAGTTGTAGCCTCAACTGCCTGAAATACTTCCAGCTGAAACAACGTATTCTGAGAGAAAAATAAGATTGTTCTATTTATAATACCAATCACCCATATAAAACTTAATGTTTTTAGATCCATTTAATTATGCAAATGTGCAGATGTACTCAGACCCAAGTAATAAGGGATAAGAATAGTGGTTATGATATTCATGGTTTTAAGGCCCTTTCACGTAAGTTTTATCTTTGAAGTACATGTTCTTAAGAAGTTAGATACTACCACTCAGTGTAGTTAGTCACTTTCACTGTAAAGCTGTGTAAAAGTTATGTGTGGAAATAGGATTTTTTTGAAACCACGTCTAAAGTTAATGAAGAGACTGCTTCCCTCTTCCTAATACCACTTTACAAAAAAGTAGTAACTGGTTATCAAAGGTAGTAAGCTTGACAAATTTTTCAAATTTGGGGAATTTATCCATTACTAATTTTAATTATTACTAGTTTACTTAATTTGCTTTATGTTGGGCTATGCATTCATACTGATTAATCTGTAGGTTTTTGCTCCTCATTAGATATTGTGTCATTTTTAATATTCGCCTGCTCCCCATCAGTTTAAGTTCTAAAGATTTAGCCAAAAAAATAAATAAAACAAAATAAAAAATAAAGGTTTAGCCAAAGTTCTTGATCAGATAATCATCCCTTTATCCCCCAGTGTGAGCTATATAAAAGCAAGAATTTTAAAGATCTCAAATTTTGGGGTAGATGGATAGATAGATAAGTAAATGAATAACCAACATCATTAGAAGATACTTCTACAAATTCTGGATCTTCTCTGTGAACCACATTTGTTTTTGGTCTAGTAGAGTTTATTAGCAGATATTATACTTTCCCAAGTGCTAAATCCATTTCATTTTTAAATAAATGATAATAGTATTTCTCCATGTTTCTTGGGCAAAATTAGAAATTTCCATATTCTGGGACCATTTTTTGTTTGTTTATTTATATTTATCTGAATATACAAAACAAGAAGGAAGGAGGGACCTAGTCTAAACAATGCTGGTAATAAGGAGCTACAGCCCCCAAGATTTATGGGCAAGGGGGTAGAAAATGATGAAGCCGGGATTGTGGGCATTGTGGGAAGAGTTAGTCATGGAAACAAAGTGGCAGAATCCATATATTTTTCTGCCTATTCCATTGAAAATGCACATTTCCTTTCAAACACCTTAATGATCTTATTGCTTCTTACCTAGAGTTTTGTTTTATTTAATTGCAAGTGCTATATATTTTCATGGTTAAAAATTACAAATAAGGTATAAGGTGATAAGTAAAAGTTCCTTTCCCCACCTTTACTCCTTTATTCTCTAGTTCAGTGGTTCTCAACTAGGGATGAGTTTCTCTCCCAGGGGACATTTGGCAGTGTATGGAGAAGTTTTTGATTCTAACGACGTGGTCAGGGAGTGCTACTGGCGTCTACTGCTAAACATCTTACAATGTACAGGACAGCCTGCACACAAAGAATTATCTGGTCCAATCTCTTTGGTGCTGAGGTTGAAAACATTGCTTTAGGGGTGCCGGGGTGGCTCATTCAGTTAAGGATCTGGCTCACAATTTTGGCTCAGGTCATTATCTCATGGGTCCTAGGACCAAGCCCCAGTCCCGATCAGTGCGCAGCAGAGAGTCTGAGAGTCTCTCTCTCCCTCTCTCTCTCTGCCCCTCCCCCCACGCGTGTGCACCTGTGTGTGAACACTTTCTCTCTCTTTCCCTCTCTCTCTCAAAAATAAATAAATAAATCTTTAAAAAGAAAAACATTGCTTTAGTTTTAGTCCACAGAAGTGCAATGGTTTCTCATAGAATCTTCCAGATTTTTTTCTCATATATAGGCTGAAAACAACAAAATAGATGATTTTTGTTCTGCAATTTCTTTTTTTCACTTAATATTTCCTAGGCAGCTTTCCATGTTAATATATGGAAACCTCTCTAATTCCTTTTAATGGCTACTTAGCATTTCATTATATGGTTGTACCAAACTTTATTTAACCAATACCCTAATAATGGGAATTTATATTGTTTACCATTTTATGTTATTGTAAACACAGTTTTACTTAACATCTTCATATGTGCCTTCTCTGTGTGCTTTAGAAGTGTATCTTTAATTTCTAAAAATGAGTTGGTGTATGTGCATTTAAATATGGATATTACCAGATTTCCTACCAAAAAAAATTTTTGTGCCAGTTTTTACTCTCCCTAATAGTATATGAGAAAGCCTCCTTTCTCATGTTTAGATTAGTGTATGGAGTATATTTAGAAAATATACATTCTCGGGTAAGAAATTAAATGCAGAAATTTGTTAAAAATGCCCATGGAAACATGGTAATAGGAGAATGGGACTTATTTTGAAAGTTGGAGAGGCTTTAAAAATGGAAATAAAAGTAATAAAGTAAGAATTTTTTTTTCCTATTCATTTACTAACTTCTTTTTATCCTTAAGCTCCTACCTAAAACTGTTCTGGTCATTCTTCAAAAATGGTAACTAGAAACACAAGAATAACTCTTGTATTCTTAAAAGACTTAGAGTTTACTAATACTGTCTCATTTACTTCTTTGCCTACCTTGTCATACCTGTTCAGAGATGAAGAACTGGAAACATGGAGACTTTTTATGACTTACTAATGTAAGTTTCAGTATCACCACTCAGGCTCTAACCAACCAGAGCTACCTTCTTACGCTATTTTTGAAATAGTTTACAAATAACTAAACAGAAACTAACCATACCACTATATTTTGTATAAATCAACAGGCAATTAAATGAATGACATCCGCAAACTGTTTGTTAACCTGGAAGTGTTACCCCTATTCATATACTTCTGTGTGCTTTTACCCTTTATTTTTGCTACAAAAAACAAAGGGTAGTTGCTTTCTGATTACTTTGTTATTTATTTTACAAGTTAACATTTTTTTTAGTAAGTCATCAGTTGGAAAAAATGAATCACAAAGAGGTGTGAAGACAAGTCATGTTTTATTTACAGTTATTTATCTTTGATTTATTATCAGCATTATTTCAACCATCTAAATTTCACTTGTAATAAAAATAAATTTTTGTTCTTTAAATTCAATTTAGTAAAAGTCCTTCAGCATTAAAGCCAAAGCTATTTCAAAATGTTGGAAAAATTCTGCTTGCAACTATCTTGTAAATCATAACACATCTCTGTTAATCATGGGCATCACTAATCAGAAGTACAGAGGTAGGAATCAAGAGGGCATATTAAGATTATCGATTATATAAGGTAAAAGCAAGTTTACATTTATATTGGAAATTTCTTTTAACTAGATTTCATATGGGTTTGTAGTTTGCTGTCATCTGGAGCAGGGGCAAGGAGTGTGTTATTGATCTGTAGGACTAAGCTATGGGGGAGAAAAGGACACAGATGTTTGTGTTGATAACATTTAATTCCTTGCACAAATGGTTAGTTTTAGTTTTGTTTTATACTGCTCAACTATGATTAAAAACAGTTGGTATAAGTGAATGTCTAATCACATATCATTTCTGTTGCCATAATTATAGAGCATTTTTTTTTTAAGATTTTATTTATTTATTAGAGAGAGAGAGAAAGCACAAGCAGGGGGAGCAGCAGGCTTCCTGCTGAGCAAGGAGACCGATTCGGGACTCAATCCCAGGACCCTAGGATCATGACCTGAGCCGAAGGCAGACATTTAACCGACTGAGCCACCCAGGCATCCCTTACAGAGCATTTTTAACAGAAGTATGAGGTCAGTGTGTGAATCAGAATGGTGCAGTAGTGTGGGGGGGTCTTCATTAATGCTGTCCTCATGTAGGCACTACCATCTCTTAAATTTCTGAAGCTTGCATAGTAATTTGCACACAGTTTTTCAATGAGACTGATTATAATATATAATAAGAGGGACTGAGACTTGGACGGTTTTGTTTTATTTCATCAGTCTTGGGGCTTCCAAGGCAGATACTATCAAGACAGATGGGCTGTTAGTTTGGGATCTTTTGGGGGAGAACCCCAGAGATCATTCAGGATTATTACCTTAAAAAGAAAGAAAGAAGGAAGGAAAGCAGAGACGGGAAACACAAGAAAAAGTCCTCTCGATATTTGATCATAGAGATGTGTTCCTAATTTCTTAACCCCAAATCTGGAACTTCTTTGAGGATCTTTTCATAGGAGCCTCTTAGGTATGCTATAATATTAGTATTACTTTTAATATTATTAAAAAGTTCAAAAACATTTTGGATAGTTGATAAAGACTAAAGAATAGGCTTCCTCCCCCCCAACCCCCCTTTTAAGAACAAAGCTAAATTCTTTGAATTTTGGTTTAGATAAGGAAGATGGGTTACATAGATTGATGATATTTATTCCTGGCTGCATCCCTGACAAGAAAAAGAATGAAATACTTTACCTTAGCAATCTCTTATGTGTTCAAATTCAGGTGGGAATAAGGTACCAGTCCTTGCATAAATGTGTGAGTGTGTCTGTTGAACTGGGTAATAGTTTTATAACTGTATGACAGAGAAATTATAGGTAGGAAGGAACTAAGATCACTGATTAAAGGGAGAAGCAGCTCCCCCTAGGCTGTTAAGAAATAATAACTTCATATGCCACTTTCTGCTAACTAGAGCTAATGGCCCACCAGAGCATTCTTTATTGCTGATTAAGTAGCATTATGAAAATACTGACTTGGTTATGTTAACTAAATGCCTCCATGTTTAAAACTTCGAATGTCAAACAGTTTTAGCAGTCATCTTTAACATTTCACATTACCTTTCTGGAATCACATTTCTAGTTCTCACTTGCTGTTATTGGAGGTTAATATAAAAATGGCAGCTTTCATTTGTGGAGTTAGGTGTAGCCAAAAGCTTTTCTTTAATTATATCCATGCATGCTGCTATAGTTAAGGGTCTGTCAGCATTTCCATTATAAACCTCCATTTTCAGGGTTTTATAACACAGCTATGAAAATTAGCTCTGGGCAAAAACTTGACATACAAGGCCTCATGAGATTCTCCCTCCTCCCATCCCCCTTTTTCATTTTTACTGAAGTAAGGGTGAGTGATTTCAAAATGCCTTTTGGCATCTGCAAATATCATTTGGAGTTTAAAAAGAAACAATAAATTTTCAGGCTTTGTACCTGTTTGTTCTACCACTTAAGGGAGGTTGTGGACTTATGAATTTAAGCCAAATGGATATTGATCAACTGACGTCCTATTTTGTATTAAACAAGAGCCTGGTTTCAAAAGGAGTCTAAAAGGCAGTTGAAAACTTGCCTAAAATGTTAAATATTGAGACTATGAAATAATTCAGAAGGAATGATTGGCTTCTTTTTGATATCCTGTGTGCTGAAGTAGAACTCCTTAAAAGATTAAGACTCCTTTTTCCTGGCTTCAAAATACATTTTGAAAATACACGTATTTTTAAATTCCTTTTCTTTTCCAATGAGCCTAGATGTTCATCCATTTATTATATATCAGTTTTGACATTTGGGTTGGGGGGGTGTGTGTGTGCATGCACATGCATGGAACTGTGTTTATTATTCCCCTCAAATATTCTTCTTGCTGAATAGTTCTAGTTATTTTAACTTTTATTAGTGTAGTTATCATTTATACTAAACAAAATTTTTTTTAAATCTTCAGTGAGAGAATTGAGGGTTTTCTAGATAGAGAAGGGGGTAGTATGAGAGGAAATGTTCTCATGAGGGATGGCTGTAGGCCAAAAACTTTACATGGTTTTTCAGGAAAAATAGAAAGGATGCTTTTGATAGCATGCAGGCCTTTTCTTCCTTTTGTGATTGGGTGTTCTGTTAGTATGAATAGGTTACAACTTGTATATATGATTTGATGCGATTTGATTTGATGCAAATTTTTGGCAGTGTTCTAATAATTTGGGAGAGGGAGCACATGAGTATGTTTCATGGCAAACTGTATTTCCAGTTTTTATTTGAGAAATCAAATAGTTATATTGCTCACTAAAAGTGATCTATCGGGACTTCTGGGTGGCTCAGTCGTTGAGCGTCTGCCTTCGGCTCAAGTCATGATCCCAGGGTCCTGGGATCGACCCCACATGGGGCTCTCTGCTCAGCGGGAAGCCTGCTTCTCTCTCTCCCACTCCCCCTGCTCGTGCTCCCTCTCTCGCTGTGTCTCTGTCAAATAAATAAAAAATAAAATCTTAAAAAAAATAAATAAAATAAAAGTGATCCATCTACCAGTTTTGGTTGCTTCAGAGACAGCATAAGCACCTCTAAGGGAAAGTAGTGTAAATCTTAGTATTTTGAGAATATATAAAATGTTAAAGATTTTTTTGTTATTAAATATTTTATTTCTCTTTCAACTGAGATTTTACGTGTATACTATGAATTATTATTTTGATCTTATTTACTATTTACTAGGCTTGAATTTTGCAAAACATATATGTTTACTAGAGCCTTTCCATATTAGATATTTTATAAGTTCATTCAGTTATATAAACTACACACTTTATTAACTTGGAAATGTTTGTGCACTTTTTTTGTATTTTTCTAAAAACAGAGGTTATCTACCTAATTTTTCATATATAGGAATTAATATTTGGGTCATTTAGTTTCCAACTAGTTCTATTACATACACATGAATTCTCCTTACATAAGTATAAAATAATTTTGAAATATTTTAAAGGAAAACTTACGTGTCCAAATCTCAGCTTTATTGGTAGAATGAGGGTAATAGCACATACTTTACTAGGTTTTTTTGAGGATTAAATGCAATAATTATATAAAGTTGTTGGCATAGTGGCTGGCATATCATTAAGTGTTCAATAAATATTAGAAGTTGCTATTATTGTCATTACTATTATTTTCAAAAGAACCCATAATCATTTCTTTGTGCTATACTTTAAGCCTGACAACCTCAGTAGGTGTGTGTGTGTGTGTACACTTATCTTGGATAGTACTTAACTCATTCCTAACATTGTACCTTTAACATAGTGGCCGTTCAGTAAATGCTTTTGGATGTGTGAATGAATCAGATCATTTTAAAAACAAAGTCCAGATTATAGGGAACACAAACATTGCCTCACATTCTAGAGCTGTTGGAAATTGTGATCCTATAAATCTGAGATGCTAAGGATCTGCTGTAGAAAAAAAAGTAATTTTTTAAGATAGAAATGTAATATATAAGTATGTCTTTCTTTTCTCTATATATCCAGTTGATTGAATTTTTTTAATGTTTTCTTTAGATGATCTCTTTTATATCATTCCTTCTTTATTCTCACTACCATTTCCTCCATTTTTAGACCATTATTAATGTTTGCCTACTCTCCCTGCCTCTGGTGCCTTCCCTCTTCAGACCATCTTTTTTTTTTAAACAACTTTATTGAGATATATTACTTATCATATAATTCACTTATTGGCCAGCTTTATTAAGATATAATTCGCATACCATACAATTAATGGTTTTAGGGGCACCTGGGTGGCTCAGTCATTGGGCGTCTGCCTTCAGCTCGGGTCATGATCTCAGGGTCCTGGGATCGAGCCCCGCATCGGGCTCTCTGCTCAGCGGGAAGCCTGCTTCTCCCTCTCCCACTCTCCCTACTTGTGTTCCCTCTCTCCCTGTGTGTCTCTCTGTCGAATAAATAAATAAAATCTTTTAAAAAAATGTTAATGGTTTTAGTATATTCATAGAGTTGTACAGTCATTAGCACAGTTTTAGAACAACTTGTCACCTCAAAAGGAAGCACTATTCCCAGTAGCAGTCACTCTCCATTTTCCCCTACCCAACCCCCATCCCTAGCAACCATTAATCTACTGTATGTCTCTATAGATTTGCTTATTCTGGACCTTTCATATAAATGGAACCATCCAACACATAATCTTTGTGGCTAGTTTCTTTCACTTAGAATAATGATTTTAAGGTATATCCATACTGTCACATGTATCAGTACCTTATTCCCTTTTATTGCCAAATAATCCATTGTATCCACATTTATTTATCCATTCATCTGTTGATGGACATTGGGTTGTTTCCACTTTTTGGTTTTTATGGATAATGTTGCTATGAATACTCATATACAAGTTTTTGTGTGGGCATGTTTTTATTTCTCTTGAGTGTATAAACTTAGGAGTAAAATTACTGGGTAATATGGTAACTCATTTGAGGAAATACTGAACTATTTTCCAGTGTACCATTTTACATTACCTCCTATAGGGTTTAAGGATTGAAATTTCTCCACATCTGCACCAACACTTGTTGCAAAGTGTCTTTCTGATCAAAGTGATCTTAGTGGATGTGAGGTAGTATCTCATTGTGGTTTTGATTTGCGTTTCTGGTGGCTAATGATGTTGATTATGTATTTTTCATGTGCCTATTGACTAGTATGTCTTCTTTGGAGAAATATCTATTTGGATCCTCTGCCCATTTTTAAATTAGGTTGTCTTTTTGTTAGTGAACTGTAAAGAATTCTTTATATGTTCTAGATACAAGCCCTTCATCAGATATATGGCTTGCAGATATTTTCTCTCATTCTTGATGTCCTTTGCAGCATATTTTTTTTTATTTTAATTAAGTCGTATTTATTTTTTGTCTTTATGTTGCTTGTGCTCATCTCCTATTCTCTTCCACATTTATCTTCTCAGAGAACAAGTCTACTTACATCATTCTGTGTTTTAACACCGTTAGTGACATCCTGATGAACACAGAACACTTCACATTCCTTATCATGGACTTCAAAGTCTTCCACAGGCTGGCTTTCTTGTGTTTGCAGCTTTTTCCTGTGATTCCCTTTTACTTCATTCAGATGGAACTACTAATTCTGAAGAAATCTCCCAATCTTGCTTACTTTTGTTTATATTTTCCTGTCAGAACCGGTTGAGGGTTCAGGCCAGAACATGGTAGGACAGCAGAGCCATATCTCAGGACTGAATAAGCTGAAGTGAGGTGATAAACAACAATAAGGAAAGGGTTAAATCCAGGGAATGAAAGGAATTGTCAAGGTCAGAAGTCAGAAATGGTTGGTGCTGGTCACAGTATGCATTGAGGTGGAGTAGCAGAGTACAGGAAAAGAAAAACAAATGGTTTATTTAGAGGGATTTGGGGGAGGGGAAACATGGTTTCAGAAGTTATTAGTAAGTGGATCAGAACTACAAATGGAATCAGAAAGCATCATTCATGAGCATCATAGATGGGAGAAGCCAAAGTCCAGGCAGTAGAAGATAGTTCTGCAACAACAAGTTGTACTTTTCTGCTGCTTTTAAAAAAAAATATTTATTTAAGTGATCTTCTACACCCAGTGTGGGGTTTGAATTCATGACCGTATGATCAAGAGTCGTATGCTCTACCAACTGAGACAGCCAGGTTCCCCTGTGCTTTTCTGCTTCTTAAGGAAGCCCTAGTAGCGTCTGAGAGTTGCTGCTGCTGTTGCAGCACAGTGTAAAAAGCAGGGGTTTTAGAGTCAGTAAACCTGAGTTCAAATCACCCCTCCTCCACTTACCACTGTGCAAACTTAGGAAATTTTAGGAAGTTACTTAACCTTTTGTAAACTTCAGCTGCATCTTTGCAAAATAATACATTATAGGATTTCTGTGAATATTTGCTTAGATCTCTGCTGTCCATACACACTAACTTTATGTGACAATTTAAGTCAATGAATATAATATGAAAAATTCAGCTCCTCCATCACACTAGGAGGTCTGTAGCCACTGAGGACTATACATAGCGGCTACTATAGTGGACAGCACTGACTTCGATGCTGCACCTGTTCAGAACATGGGCCATAATAATCTCTCAGTACATGTTTGTTTTCTTTATTTACCTTTTCTTTTTGTGTGAATGGTATTATCTTTTCCAGCAAGCTTCTCTTGAAATGTATGCTTGTCCACGTGTCCCTAATCTTGAATAATTTCTCTCCCCTTTGAACTTAACATGTTATCTCTAATATCCTTTAGTGCTTTCTACCTTGTGCTGTAATAATTTTTAACAGAGGGTATATACTCATTAAACAGATTATTCAAGAAATCCAACTAATGTTTATGGGTGCCCGCTATGGTAGCAGACATTATTACAGGCACTTGGGGTACATCAGTAAATGACTTAAATGCACATGTATGGCAGCATGTACTCATGTATTTATTACATGAAAGACTGGGAGAATAGAGAGAACGGTACTTGGGTAAGTGTTTATGGAAGCCATCACCTTTTTTTTTTTCATGTTTTACTATTATAGTCATTCAGCATTATTTGATAATGATTTATACTTGTCCCCAGTTTTTACTTGCTTATCTAACAATTCTTGCCAGTATCCACTTGAAAGTAGACAGCGGTAATTGTGCAGCCAGGCTATGGATGTAATGCATAGTCTGTATTTCACCTCCATTTTTATTGCTCCCTAACCACCAGTGGGCAGAAGGGACCTCCAGGAGGATGTCAAGAGTCCATTCTTCTCAGTTAATTGAAAGCGTTTTAGTCTTATTGAAAAATAAAATTTGTGTCTACAGTAGCTAAAATTTTTGGACCACTTTTATTATTTTGCCAATTCAATAGTTATCACCAAACTGTTCTCCCCCTGAAATATGGAAACAGGTGGTATAAGTGGGCCTTTGAGGTTTACCTCGCTTTTGAAAATTCTGAGAACTTTCCATTGAGTCTAGGCCCACAGGAACACTTTGAATCTAAAAGTAGATATTATCTGTATTTGGATTCAGTCAGAAGAAAGGCATTTGGAAGAGGAAACTGAAATAATGGAGTGAGGAAATAATCAAGAAAATAATTTAAGACAATTCCTCAGGATGGAAGATTCCTGGCTGAAAGGGCCTATTGAGTGACCCCAGCACAACATAAAAAAAATGCTCATAGCAAAGCACATCTGTATGAAATTCAGAATGCTGGGTGCAAAGAAAAGATCCCAAAGTTTCCGTGACTTCTTAGTCTTACCCACCTTTCTTAGTCTTCTATTTTTTGTATTTGCTGTGTCTTGTAATCTCCAGTTATAGTCTAGGTCAGATTTAATATTTAAATTCAATTACCAAGAATTATAAAACTAAAGAAAAATAAGGGGTGGCTCAATCGGTTAAGCATCTGCCTTTGGCTCAGGTCATGATCCTGGGGTTCTGGGATCAAGCCCCATGTCAGGCTCCCTGCTCAGCGGGGAGACTGCTTCTCCCTCTCCCTCTGACCCCCACTCATGCTCGCTCGCTCTCTCTAGTGCTTTCTCTCTCAAATAAATAAAATCCTTAAAAAATTTTTTAAAAAGTAAGGGGTAAATAGAGCTTTATATTAGATTTTTTTTTCCCCAAAATTATTTCTACTTTCAAAAAGTAGATGAATGGAGCTTTATGACTTCTTTTCTGATTCACAGTTCTCAAAGTGTGGAGTTCTAAAAATCTGTTCTTCTGGGATGAAACAGTAAATCCACCTCTCATGATTAGAGAGAAAATGAGGGAAGGTAGAGTGGGAAAGTAACACTGTGAAACAGAAACTGTGATGAAGAATATTGGGATAAAAGCACAAGGACAAAAGAAATATACTCTGCAAAGGAAACATTTCATTCTTTTGAAAATGGATCAGCTCAGTTGTTTAGGGAATAGAAGTGCCCTGATTATTTTCTGTACCAAACACTGGAACATTTCTCTTTAGCAAATGGTAACAAATCAAAAGATGTTGGGTGAGGCGAAAGCTACTTTCCCCAATCTTATTTATGTCACTGTGGTTCCTTGTCTGAACCCCGTGGTTCACTGTAGGTATTGAGACCACCCAGATCCTTGAAGCTTTCGATGAAATTTGGCAGTGAGTTTGTAGGAAGACGTTGCTACTGGGCTCTTCTGTGGTACCGCACAGTGCTCTGTTCTTAAACCAAAGACATGCTGCCATAATAAATGTATCGAAGACCGGTAAATCCCATTCGTGATAGGTTTGCTAAAGTCAACTCTTTTCCAACTGTGGAATGGGTAAAAATACCTGAAATTGTGATTTCAGTAAGTGGACCCAGTCTAAAAAAAGTCAGTGAGAGAAACTGCCATTGTGGCTTTAGGTTATAAAAGGGAGGTACTCAGAGGAAGGAAGTAATAATTTAAGCATTTACATCCAATAAGTATAGTACAATAAGCTACCAGACCTGTTTTTTAATGATGTGATGTGTCAGGGAAGGAAAGAAACTGATCTCTTAATTATCCCTTTAATTATTTTTAGATTAATAAGACCTGAGACAGCACTATAAATTGTGGAAAAAGTAGATTCATTATAGTTTTTAAATATTCTTAGCTATCCTCACCATCTTCTGGTAATTACCCTAAAGTTATTTTCCTTAAGATGTGTTTCTTAGAAAATGTCAGAGTACATTTTTGTTTTATGATATGAATTTACTTTTGCCACCATCTGGACTATAAAGAACAGTTCCTAACCTTTCTCCATCTACCTTGTGGAGAAGGGTGAGTAATTGCTCTGCTTCAAAACTTATTTATATTTTAACAAAATTGAGAACAAATATAAGGAGTGAAACTAGCATTTGGAACTCTTAATTTCAATTGTTTCTTCTTTACCTTACAAGATATATATTTTTCTCTCTTTAGGATAGCTCTTGTCAGATTTAAGGCTTATTTAAAATGAAAAGAAAGCTGGAGCAATTTTCTTTATTCCATTTCAGTCTCCTAAGGCCTATTTCCCCCTGGTGAGCTCATAGCAACAGGGGGGTTTAAGGGAATTCAGCTCTCTGCAAATTAATGTCTCACATCATGAAAATTCAGGACTTTTTTTTTTTTAATCTTGAAAAGTAATACAGTGAGTGCGAGTATTATTTCTTGCCAGCGGGTGGAAGATGAATGATTTTGTCACAGTTTTACTGCTTGATGAGCAGTGTCCTGAGGGTCAGGCTTAAGTCTGTGTCACTATGCTGCTCATTACTCTTGAGCTAAATAAGGGCTGATTGGATCTAAATTGCCTAGCACATGGGCCACAGATGAGCTCAGTGAGCAGGGGATGACCTGCTATTCAGTCTGGGAGTAACCCCGGTGTGCAAATGCAGCATTAGAACACCGTGGGAGAACGAGAGGCTACCGGCGGCTGCCAGCAAAAGAAATCGAAATGTAAAAACTCTTTGATGCTGTGATATTAGAATTTGAAATGTAGGAAGTGACAGGTTGATGGTACTTATCAGCTTTGGCTGGATTAGAGAACAGTGTCATCTTGCTTATATAATGACAGAAGAATGAAGCCAGCAGCTAACTACTGTGCAGAGTAGAGACTCTGCAGTTGCCACAGCCAGTCATCGCTGCCTCCTACTGGCAGTTTTCCTGGAAACCAGGAAGAAAAGAGGCTCCTCTGAATTCGATTTCCAGGAATTTGGGACTCTTTGGTGGTGAAAAGCTGCCAGGGGTAGAATGCAAAGAAAAGGGTATTTTAGAGCATACTAAATAAGTAGTAAGTTGCTTAAAAAAAACACCATTATTGGGAAGTTGGTTGTTCCAGAATTTTCTAGTTAACCAAGAGTTAATACATTTATCAAGGGAATCTACCCAGGGCAAGAAACCCCAGTGTACTCTTCCTGGCACAGTGTTCTTTCAGAGGGCCGCAGTTGGGCTGGTTGATCTCTCAATTATGTATTTTTATCAATAACAGCACTTTACTAACAACTAATCTTCAAAATCTAACAACAGACTACCAACCACAGTGTTGGCACAGTTTGAAAGATACCTGATAAAAATACAAAGTGAAGACCACCCCTGATTATGTAGCTTATGCTGCATAAATCTCCCCCTTCGGGTTGAGGAGGAAGGAACAAGCTTCTTCCATAAGTCAGTTGATTTAAAAAAACAAAACCCAGCAAAACCCTGTAAGATCTCTTTGGCTTCATTTTATTCCTGCAGTTGTAATTTTTTAAAAAATGAATATCAGGCTATTATATGTTTGTGATGTAAAACTTAGAAGACGCAGACAAGTTTTTTTAAAAGTTACTTATCTCACCATGCTGAGAGAACTACTGTTGATATCGTTATATCCTTCCAGATTTTTCCTATTCATATACATTTTTTAAGTTAAAAATGGGGTTAAATACTGTGCAGTGACTTGCTTTTTTTGCTCCATGTATCATCGATTGCTTTCCATATCAGTGACATATACAACATTATTTTTGGTGGTTTCATAATATCCCATTGTGTGGACATATAGTAGTTTACCCAACCATTTCTTATTGGTGAAAATTTATACTATTTTGAATTTTTTACCATTATATACAAAGCTGTGATGAATATCCTTTATGTGTATCTTGGCAGGGTTCTTGGGTATTACTGTATAAATTGTGTATTGCTCAACTCCACAGGTGCCATTCACATTATAAATGAGGCTTTGATCTTCATGGACATGTTTGATTATATGTGGAAGATATTTTCCTAAATGATTTGGTTTAAAATATAAAACCTGAGATGCAGTTCTTTTTAAAAAAGTTGGGAGCTTTATATTCAAGGTTTAATTATATTCAAGGTTTATACACACATACACATAATTAAACACTTCCTACAGAAACAAATTTTTAGCTAGTAGAAAACCTGAAACAAGAAAAATCAACCTTTTTCCCCCAGTAGAACGAAACTATAGTTCTCTATGTTGAAAACATATAGCTAGAAAGCTTTTAGAGTTTGGAGTTAAATGACAGATAAAAGGGCTAACTAACTTTCATCTCCCAGGATTTAAAAAAAGAATTTCCCTGCATTTGTCAGTATAGGTTTCCTACTATTTCCTATAAGTGTCCTCCCCCTTTTATACTATTAATATCAAATCTAAAATAAAGTTTTCATTGTAAATCTAAAGCATTTGAAGCCCCTACAGAGATAGTTTGTAATGCCTCTCTTTTTTTTTATTTTTTTATTATTAAAATCCATGTATCCTGTAAAGAATATAAACGATACAGAATCGTGTCCCGTGGAAAATAAAAGTCATTCCCTTCCTAACCCTTGCTGCCACAAAGGGAACCACTATTAACCCTTCAGAGGATATTCTTCTCAACTGTTAAACTGTTGCTTCTCCTTTTATGCACACTGCCTCTTTTACCACCTCCTTTAATTTAAGGTGGGAATTATACCTTAGAAATTTCTGCAACTTCAGTTTTTGATGAAAGAGGTATCAAAGACATCTCTCTATGCACACTCACACATACACACCCTGTATAAGGCTGCAGAGTATCTTGTTGTGTAGTAGACATTACTTTGTTTAACCCCAGTAAACATTTAGGAACTACACATGATTTTAAGTTAGCTTGGCTCTTGTACCTATATAATTTTTCCAAGATCTTGTTTGAAAATTTGGGTGGTTTAGTTTATTTAACCAGGGTATTCACTGTAGTTCAATTTTGTGAGTTATTAACACATCGAGCCTCAAAACCAGCAGAGCAAACCTCCACATCAGTTATTTAATATGTGTGAATCATATATGGAATAATTAATATCTTTTGCTTGTAGTAAAAAAGTTACTGTATTTTTCAAAAGGTTGCAAGCACGAATTTAAATCCTGCCTTTGCCATTTTCTTTCACTTTAACCTTCAACAAGTCATGTAATTTCTTTGAACCTCAATTTTTCTAATCTGTAAAATGTGCATAATAATAGATATTGAAGAACTGGTTTGAAGAATAAGAGATAATATTTATCTCAAGTGTCTAACAGAGTACCTAATAATGATTACTTTTGTTATCATTACTGCTTGTCCATAGATTTCATAGAAGTGAAGTGAACAGATGTATATTACAAGTAAGTTTCCCACTCTAAATTAAAATTTTTAGAGCTCCACTCTCAATCAGCTCAGTGGTATTCTATGAGAAGAATACAACTTACTTGCAATAAAAGCATAAATTACTTTCTTAGTCATGTTTCTCCCCCACATACACCTTTTCTTTTCTTACGACTTAAAGAATTTTGGCTGTATTGAATTTGTGCCTGTGCGAGAAATGACCGCCTTTTTCTGTCAGTCCTCCCTTACTGAGTGCCCAGCAAGGACCTGCTAGGACGGACTTTTGGGGCAAAAGAGAGATGCATAAAATCAGTTCATTGCCCTCAAGTGCCCCATGGTATAGTAAGGCAGATATACAAACAAATAAATACACTGTGATCAACAGACAGATGTTGAAGAGCCTCTTCTTAAAACTCTTCTACATCGCTTACAGAATTTTCTCTGAGATTGCCCTATACGAAATAAAGTATATGGCGTAAGTCATTTACACACTTTGCCACATCGCTAATTGGGGGCAGTTATATTAGAAGGGAGGTAAGTCTTTGGTAGGTTGTGCTTATGTAGATAGCAGTTCAAAAGCTTTTAAAGTTGTTTCTGACATCTTTAATCTGTTTCTGCTATCAATAATAAAAATAATAACTTAGCCACTTATAAATGTATGTGAAGCCTTTAGTGATTTGTTAATTACAGCATTATATCACTGATGTATTTTTCTACATTTCTTTCTCCTGACACCTATTTTTCTTCTATTCCCATTCTCTGAAACCTTAATGCTCCTTTTGTTCCCCACTTGTTTAATGTATGTGCCCTAAAATATAAACCTGTGAACTTTTTGAGGGCAGTATACTTTGATAATTTAAAGTGACAAAATAGTAAACAAAACCAACATGTAGTATTGCATTGTACCTTTTTAAAAGTTTACGTAAAAACCATCGTACCAGAGATGCTACATACAGTTGTGCCTCTTGCTTTTTTCTTTTAGTTTTATGCTTTTGAGATATACTGCCAGAGAACATGTGCTTCAGGGAAATGAAGGATTTACCAAGAACAATAAATATTTTGGGTTCAGGAAATGGAGAATTCAGCACAGAGTAGTGAAGGTACAGAAGACAGTCATACACCTGGGCCAGGCAACCACCATTCCAGACTGAAATAGAATGATGACAAGCTGTGGGAGGAAGGCCTCCAGGAAAAAGTACGGAAAGAAAAATGATTTTTCTAGTTCCGGAGGAGAGTAAAGCAATTTCATTATAAAATGACTTTTTCCTTGAAGAGCCTACAACCCCGAATGGGAATTGTTCTAATGACCTCTCACTAAGTAACCTTGTTTGTCTTTTAATATTAATTTGCCATAGCAAATTATATATGAAACATACCAACTTTATGAACCTCATGTATGTTTCAAATGTATTGAAACTTGCATTTTACATTTCTATTTGGATGTCTAGAAGTAAGAGTTTTATGTATATAAGTGCCATAATCTTTAAAACAATGTTACGTATGTATATATGTATGTGTATACATACACACACACACACAATTAACAGTAGGTTTTAGTTTTGGTTTGGTTTGGTTTCCTAGGAGGAATCCCAATGTAATTCAGCATTTTTTTTTTAAGATTTTATTTTTTTTATTAGAGAAAGAGTACAAGCAGCAGGAGCAGCAGGGAGAGGAAGAAGCAGGCTCCCTGCTCAGCAGGGATCCCGACGTGGGGCTCGATCCCAGGACCCCGGGATCATGACCCGAGCTCAAGGCAAACGCTTAACCATCTGAGCCACCCAGAGACCCCCAGCATTTTTTTTATTAATACTTTCTGTGTCTTAGGACTGTCCTAGTAAGTATGTATAAGTATGCAGAGAGCATATGGTATAGACTCTGAATTTTTATATTTCTGCATTCTTTTCTAAATTCTAAAAGGCCTGGATTATTAGTTTGATCCAATGTATGTATGGAATTTCTTATATTCTGAAGACCATTCATGTAAAATGGTAAGTGGTCTCCAAAATACAAGAAATTCCACATCTTGGGTCAAACTAATGGTCCAGCCTTTTCAGAATTACATTACAGTGGAGGTTTTGTGATAAGATATAATCATATCTAATTTCCCAGAAGGCAAGTGCATTTTGCCTAATGTAGAGATATTAAACATGGTTCAATCTTTCCATTATTTCCTTATGGACTGATACAGTCATGTCTTATCTTTTGGAATGCTGTTCTGCATTTACCATTTAGCGTAGTACTACTAGTAGGCACTAAGAGCTTATTTCATTTAAATATATAAACTTTTTAAAACTTTGGGCAGATGATGTCTTCGTCTGTTCAGGCTGCCATAACAGAATCCTACAGACTGATTGGGTCACTTAAACAACAGAAATTTATTCTCTCACAGTTCTGAAGTTTGAGATTGAGGTGCCAAACATGGTTGATTTCTAGTGAAAACTCTGTTCCTAGCTTGCAGAGGGCTGCTTTCTCCCTGTGTGCTCACATGACCTTTCTTTGTGCCTGCAGGGGGGAAAGGAGGCACTTTGGTGTCCTAGAAGGACATTAATCCTATTGGATCAGGACCCCACCCTTATGGCCTGTTTTAACCATAATTCCTTAGAGTCCTCATACAGCTATACTGGGGGTTAGGGCTTCAACATATGATGTTGGGACAATTCAGTTCATATAGATTTATTTATTCCCATTGGAATGGTGACCGGGGGTGGGGGCAAAGAAGTCAGGTTAAATTTTCATATATATCTTTTCTCTTTTTGTCTTTTATGCTTTTGGAATCACTGAAGTTAGAGAATCCTTTATTCATTCTGTTGTTTCTTTCAGTTCTTCTATGTATGTTAAATACAGAGGTCCAAAGTTAAGGAAATAGGTTAAAATTGCTACATGTTTATGTTAGCCTATGATCTTGCATATTAAATATGTTCTGTATCTCCTCAGGTATTCATTAATACAGTATTTATGTTTATTTTAGGAGAGACCACTGGTTAAAGAATAAACTAAATTTATATGAAGAAGCAAATTGAGGTTGGATGTGAAGTGATTGAAAGATCTTTTGGTGCCTAAGTTAACCCTACGTCCTTTGGGACCTCAGCGTGGCCCTCTTTTTTGGTTCTTTTATCTCTAAGATAAAGGATTGGATTAGATTACCTCAGTGTTTCTAATTCTGTCTTTAGAATTAGAATGCTTTGATATTTTGAGGTAAAATAGCTTTTCTTTTTAAAGTTGATAAATGAAATGGAAATATGATTTACATTGCCAGAATGATAAAACTAAATTTTATTTAATTAGCTTTATTTTGTCTTTTACTTAGCTTCTTCCCATTTTATGTAGCATGCACAAAGTAAAAAAATACAAAACAGAATGACATGAGGGGAAGACTTTTCTTAAGCTTACAGCTTACAATGCTGCAAATATCAATTATTTTGACTTTGGCCAATAGTTGGTGATTTTTAGTTACATCCTAAAAGAAATAATTCAGTCAGTAAATGTTGAGGTGGCTACTTTGCGTATGGTATATTTTTAGAAAGAGATATAAAAAGCAAGTCATAGTTCATTACTAAACAGCATATTTGGTGGGGCTTCTTGTACGTCAGGGACAGTTTGAGTTCTCATTTTCCAATGCTTTCATGGGGAAAAAAGATTTGAAGAATTACAAATAAATTGTAACTAAGTAGGTTGAGTAGGTGAAGGGTAGATGAATAACGAGGCAAATATTTTTGGATGCTTTATATGGACTTGCCCTCTTACCCACTGTAGGTAGGACAGGAGAGAGGCACCGGATTTTCTCTAGTTGGAGATTCATAATACTGCACACAATAAAAAAAAAAAAATTAATGGGACATTTCAGTAATTCAGTAAATGGAACATTCAGTAACTTTTATTGAGCTCTACTAGTGCAAAATACTTGTGTGCAAAAACATACAGACTCTATTCTTCAGGAAATTATTTCTTAGTAAGCAATACATGTATATAACTGTAGTGTCATTCAAAGTGAAAGTAAGTGATGAATGCTATATTATGGTAATTCATCATCAGTAAGAGAAAGAAGGAAGAAAATAGATGGAATGGGAGGATTAGGAAAGATATTTTGAAACAGGTGGCATTTGAACTGGGAATTGAAGGAGAAGTAGAATTTGCACTTGTAATAAGGAAGGAGACTGCAGGAGGAAGACTAGCAAAGACCTCTTGAAAGAGGTGGGATATAAAAATGACAATCATATAACTCAATGGAGGGAAGGGAGAAGAAAATGCTACAATGGAGAGTGATCTGAGAACTGGAAATTGGAGTGAGTTCAATGTGTTTTGGAACCGATGAAGAAACTAGTCTGTTAAAAGAGGAGGGTATATGCTTTAGCAGAAAGATGACCAAATTATGAAGGGCTTTGAAATTCAGGCAAGATTATAGACCTGGCTGAGGAGGAAATCAGGGTCTAGTTTTAAGTAGAGGGACAACACCAGAGCAGCTCTTTAAACACAGCATGTGCTCTTCTCCCTGTACTGAATCGTAAGCTCCTTAAGCAAAAGATCTTATCTGGTCCTCTCTTCGTAATCCCCCTGCCTGAAATATTCCTTGATTCCTTCTCTGCCTGGAAAGCTTATTTCCTTTCAGGTGTAAATGAAATAGGCAGTTTCCCCTGTGAAGAGTTTTCCAGCTTCTCAGGCCGAGCAAGGGGCTTCCTCCCTTGCACACCCTGACTTGTATCACCCAGAGCATTTATCACTTGAAATGTCATCATCTGTCTTTGTCCTTCTCCTTCACTAAAATACGCTTTGAGGGCAGGGAATTTGTCTTATTCATATTTTTATCTTCAGCACTACATATCCAGCTAAAGTGCCTGACATACAGTGTTGCTTAGTAAGTTTTTCTTGAATGAATGAATGATAATTATATAAATGGTTCTGGCAGTAATATTCATGATAAATTGAAAGGGAACTTAGACAAGGAAACTAGGTACAAAGCCACTGTGGTAAAAAAAAAAAAAAAAAAAAAAAAAAAAAAAGACTAGTGGTACGAAAACATATTTGAAAAACTAAAAATAATCCAGTAAAATACAATATGATGGGAAAGCGCATTAGTTTTGAAGTTTTGAAGTCAGGACTGACTGATAGAAGGAATAAAGGAAAGGGAACATCTGATGACCCAGGCTGGTGCTGTATAGTCAGGCAATAATGTTTTAAGCAATTCTGAGCAATTATGGGCATTTCATGTTTGTTTGGCTGCTTCCAGACTGATAAAATTTTCATTAATCCTGTGATCTAGGATTTCTCTCATTGGTGCTATTGACCTTATTTCTCTAAAGATGTCAAAAAACTTCAGTTTCATGTTATTCTGTTGGCTATTTCAGCCTATAAATGCAGAAGTTGGTAACTTTCCACAACTTTCATATACCTGTATAGTTCTGTTCTTTGCGTAATGTTGTTATGCAGTTTTGGAGGGGATATTCCATATATGAGGCCTACCTCTTAATTTTGGTACTCCTTAAGTCAGCTGTGTATCTGTTGTCTCTTCAAAGAAAGAAGGTCCTGTTTGTCTCTGTGCAGGATTAATTAAGCCTTAGGGCAGTGTTTGGTACACAGAGATCTGACTGAGAATCTGCCTGTGATTGGAAAACTGGCATAAGCACTCTGTTGCCCCTTATCAACAGGTGGTGGAGAGGGAGCTCAAGTGAGCCCTTACTTTATAGCTTCTGAGACTACCCTTTTGAAATAGGGCAATGACCTTTAACAGATGGTTATAGTTGTGTGAGAATTTATCTTTTGTAGTTGATACTTTTCTTCTTACATATAGATAGTTAGTTGTAATGAAGTTATGTTTTCAGGCTATAAATGCATCTAAATTTCTATGACTTATATGTATTGTATATTTAAGTATAACACATGGCATTAGATTGGAGACCTTCATTCCCTATTTCATATGCAAACATAATTGTCCAGTGGAGCACTTGATACCTTTAATGAGCACTCTCTCAATCCAGAAGTGATATGTTGCCAAAGCACACTAATCAGAAGCAAACTTGATATAGTCATCTGTTCTGCTACAATTTACTTAAAACTCTGGAAATTTCAACTATGGAAAGGTGAGTGGAACATTTTTTCTTATATTTTTGAAGGAGTTTGCCACAAACTTTTCTTACCTGAATGTTTATTTATTTGTCAGAGAGAGAGCGAGAGAGCACAAGCAGGGGGAGTGGTAGGCAGAGGGAGAAGCAGGCTCCCCACAGAGCAGGGAGCCCAATGTGAGACTCGATCTCAGGAACGTGGGATCATGACCCAAGGCGAAGGCAGGCGCTTAACTGACTGAGCCACCCAGGCATCCCTCTTACCTGAATGTTTAAAATAGAGAGTTTCCCGGGTGCCTGGGTGCCTCAGTCAGTTGAGCATCTGATGCTCAAACCGAGAGGTTTTGGCTAAGGTCATGATCTCAGGATCTTGAGATTGAGCCCGTGTGGGCTCCGCGCTCAGTGGGGAGTCTGCTTGAGATTCATCCCAACTGCCCCAACTCCTATCTCTTGCTGTCTGGATCCCACAGCCCTGAGCCACCCAGGCACCACTAAATAAATTTTTTTAAAAAATAAGAGAATTTCCACAAATGTTACATTTTTTTATTCTAGCTTAAAGTGTTGAGGTTTCACCTGCACTATAAAATACTCTGATTTAAAAGATACTGTGTATCTTACTTTGGTGTTTGTCTTTAACTCAGCATTAGGTTATATTTTATTTTTCACCTAATAATGGGAAAGAAAGAACTCCAGGGGATGTTAGCACAATTTAAAACTTTTAAGTAGCCCCATGTTAAATCGTTAAAAAGAGTAATTTTAGATACCTGTTATTCCACCTAAAATCTAAAAGTGAGACAGTACCAAATCTTACGCCACCCCTGTACTTGAGGAAGTTTGGCGTAGTCCTGGTAGTGGATGTTTAGTGGTATCTTTCACCTGTGTTTATGTCATTGGAAAATTTTATTCTGCTTATCACCACCCCCCCTCCTTTTTAGAAAACACCCAAATACTTCATTTTCTTTTGAGGCAAGTTAGAAATGACACACTTCGTTTTTTTCCCCTTCTGAGAGTATATTTTGATCGGTGTATAGTCTGACCACTATTACAAAGATCATGATATCTGCAAACTCCATTGAATGTTTTTGTCTTGTGTAAGATAAGAATATAAGGATATAAAACAAAATTTTATTTTGTTATAGTCCATTCTAAAAAGTATGTTAATGCAGTGCTTACGTTGAAGCTTTTCATTTTTTAACAATGTAAGTCCCCTTTGGAGGATGTGAAGTGTAAAACATGTTTTCTGAAGTGTAAAAAATGTTTTCCTTTAATTTGACTGAAGGTGTAGTATGCGTATACATGTGGAGGTAGGGAGAGACCAGTTTTGAAGATTTCTCCAGCCAGCTTTTTTTTTTTTTCCTTCGGTTAAATATGTTCTATAAATTGTGCTTCTAGAAAGGTAGGGGGGGAATGTGGTAAGAGGAAAGTAGAGGAATTAAAAATCATTCCAATAAAATGGTTTAATTTATGCCTCTGCAGTTAAGCAGTGCTCCTGGTTAACAGAAATACCCTTCAGCTACACAGGATTTTGGAGCGTTGGAGGGCACTCATTTGCACATAAATAGCCATTAACTGATAAATTCCCAGAGGTCTCCTGTTGCATGTTAGTGGTTCTGACCTACTTAGCTAGCTTAAATTTGTTTTACAGAATTATTATAATTCTATCCTTGGTACTTAAACTTTGTGATTAATGCATGCCTCACAATACAATTAAAGTATAATTACACAGTTTTGCAGTTACCGATCGTGGTGTTATTATTACAAAGATCTGGATTTTGCAAATATTAGAAGAGTTAAGGTTTCGATATTTATCACTTTTGCTGTTATTAAGTGATTATGTTAAATGGGACCCTTTTATGTCTGAAGAATAGATCAGAGAGAGGTGAATCATTACATGTAGCATTTGTTAGCTTGGAAGTGATTGGGTCAGTTAACGTGTGGCCACTTTGGGATGCTGTCTAGATTGTCAAATCCCAGGCATCCTTGCTTACCTTTTGCAAATGTTTTCGAAGTGCAGTAGGTTCTTCACACCATTTTCTTTCAGAAGTAATGTTGGGGTAAATGTTGGGAAGCAGTAGAAAAACGCCTGAGTGAGACTCAGTAGTTCTGAATTCTTAGGCTGACACTTGCTGCTTAGTTATGCAAAAGAACTCATGTGCCTGAGGCTCTGTGTCCTCATCTGTGAAATGAGTAGTTTGGACTAGAAGGGGTTGGCAAGCCAATTCTGGCCCATGGCCTGTTTTTGTACAGCCATTGAGCTAAGAATGGTTTTTATGTATTTAAATATTTGTAAAATAGCAAGAATATATGATGCTGTATGTGACCTGCAAAGCCTAAATATTTATTTAAAAATTTGCCAACCCCCTGACTAGGTGTTCCATAGAGTTCTCTGAGCTGTTGGCATTCAGCATTAAATTATCCACTGATTCTTTTTGGGAGCACCTGGGTGGCTCCATTGGTGAAGCATCCCACTCTTGATTTCGGCTCAGGTCATGAGATCAGGCCCTGTGTCAACCTCCAAGCTCAGCAGGAAGTCTGCTTGAAGATTCTCTCCCTCTGCCCCTCCCCACACTCGTGCTTACTCGTGCACACTCTCTCTCAAAAAAGAAGTTATCTGTTGATTCTTTTTGGTTTTAATTTTTTAAAGATTTTATTTATTTATTAGAGAGGGAGAAATAGCGAGAGAGAACATGAGCGGGGGGGTTGGAGGGAGAAGGAGAAGCAGGCTCCCCACTGAGCAGGGAGCCCGACTCCATCCCAGGACTCCAGGATCATGACCTGAGCCGAAGGCAGACACGTAACTGACTGAGCCACCCAGTCACCCCACCTTTGATTCTTTTTTGAATGCTGTTGTTTTATACATAGCCCTACACATCTGTTTTGGGTTTCACGTCTTCCATGTTTACTGTTTAAAGTCATCTGTGCTATGACACCCACTACCTGCCTCTTCAGTGCCCATGATACATCCAGTTCGTATTCTCTTAAATTTGGTGGGAGTAGTGCCAAAAAATTTAAAAATTAAAATTAAAAATTAAAATTAAAAAAAATTTAAAATTTCTAAAAGTAGTGCCTGCTTTCTTGAAATTTAGATTTCAATTAAAGGAAATTTTCAGTAAAATGAGGTAGTGAAGTGTCAATTCTGCTGAAAGGTGGGTGGGGAAGAAACGCTTAACATTCTCACTTTGGAACACTTTTTTAAAAGTTGTGATCTGTTTTATGGAAAACTTCCAAATAAATGTTAAATAATACTCTCTAACAAACATTGGAAAACTTTTCTATACATTTTTTTGAATATCACTTTTGGCCAACATACGGATTTGTAGCACAGTGAGGTTTGGCACTCCACCCTATGTCATTGAACATGGAAATGTGGGCCACTGTTAAAGCTTGAATGCATTTGAGAGGCAACCACCTGCTAAATATGGAGAAATTCGGCATCATATATTGTTTGCTAGTTAATTTGCATTAAAGGTAATGAGCTAAGTAATTTTAAACCATTTTTATGTGATACCGTGGGGGAAATTTTGGGTCTTTCGAGAAAAAAAAAGATGGTCAGAAATAGAAGCTGCTTTGTAAAGGTGACATGCAGTCATCACATATCTCCAAAGAGAAAATGGTTACCCTCTAATAATCAGTCTAATGAATTCAGAAATTCATTGATTGTCCCAGCTCTGGGTAGATTAGGTAGAGACTTGCTTCAAGGAGTGGAATTTATGAAATGTTTGCTGCATCCAGCAAGCAGAGCCGCTATAATACAGCTGCCTCCTCAGTGGTTTGCTTTGATCCTGTGGAATGAAAGGACAGGAGGATCAGCTCAGGTCTAAATGAGATTACAAATGGTTCTGCCGCTTAACTGGTCTATTGCCAACTAGTGTGGCTTTGCACGTCCTAAGGGGTTTACAAGAGAAACTGTTTATTGAGTATCATCGGTTTACTCAGCACAAGCAGGCTAATCCTTCCCAGCCTCAGCATGTTGTGGAATTGTGCAGGAGCCAACCCAAAAGCTGGTGTAGCCAGACCCTCTAGAGCCCTTTGTCTCGCTCTATATTGATTTTTACCTGAGTTAAAAAAAATAAAACTAATAACCAGTCCTATTGTGAGCAAAAGGTTAATCTTACCTAAAATCTTACAAAAAGCATCTGTTAACCCTAGAAGGGACAACCTCTTCTTTCTTTTTTTTTTTTTCCTTTCTAGTCAAGTGGGATTTTCTAGTTTCAAATTTTGAAGAACAAGATAAGAAAAACAGCTTAAAAGATCTTGCTAAGGCATTCCAAGTTAAATGCTTAAGTCTCTTCTAGTAGTCCTATAACAAATGGCTTTGTGAATGGAATATAGGATGATTTGTTTCTAAATAGCAAGTTTTTGCTTTATATCCATTTTGCACACTGCAATTATTTTTTCAGTGTGACAAACAAATGCATGAAAACATGGCTGGAAACCTTAATTAAAGAAAAGAACTCACTGCCAAGGTTAATGACCAATACTCATTTTGTCTGATGATCCCTTGATTAGTAGTCTATTTCTTTAATGAAGAAAGACTGGTGATTAGGAGTATTATAAAGATATACCTGTTATAAATAATCCTATGTGGTTTTTTCAATTTTTTATTGTTATGTTAATCACCATACATTACATCATTGGTTTTTGATGTAGTGTTCCATGATTCATTGTTTGTGCATAACACCCAGTGCAACATGCAGAACGTGCCCTCTTTAACACCCATCCCCAGGCTAACCCATCCTCCCACCCCCCTCCCCTCTAGAACCCTCAGTTTGTTTTTCAGAGTCCATCGTCTCTCATGGTTCGTCTCCCCCTCCGATTCCCCCCCCCTTCATTCTTCCCCTCCTGCTATCTTCTTCTTTTTTTTTTTCTTAACATATATTGCATTATTTGTTTCAGAGGTACAGATCTGTCATTCAACAGTCTTGCACAATTCACAGCACTCACCATAGCACATACCCTCCCCAGTGTCTATCACCCAGTCACCCCATCCCTCCCACCCCACCCCCCACTCCAGCAACCCTCAGTTTGTTTCCTGAGATTAAGAATTCCTCATATCAGTGAGGTCATATGATACATGTCTTTCTCTGTTTGACTTATTTCGCTCAGCATAACACCCTCCAGTTCATCCACGTCGTTGCAAATGGCAAGATCTCATTCCTTTTGATGGCTGCATAATATTCCATTGTATATATATACCACATCTTTATCCATTCATCTGTCGATGGACATCTTGGCTGTTGTGGATATTGCTGCTATAAACATCGGGGTGCACATACCCCTTCGGATCCCTACATTTGTATCTTTGGGGTAAATAACCAGTAGTGCAATTGCTGGATCGTATGGTAGCTCTATTTTCAACTTTTTGAGGAACCCTATGTGTGTTTAAGTTTTATTTTACTATTAGGTACTTTTTTTAAACCTTCAGGTGTGAAGATTTAATTATTACAGTCTCATCTTGAACAAAGATCCTCAGTATGGCTCACAGTGGAAAATGATCTGGAGTCAGATCAGGCTTGCAATTCCACTTCTGTTACTTATTGATCAAGTTATTTAACCTCTCTGAGTCCATATTTTCATCACCAAGCTGGAGGTGATATTATTTACCTTGCAGTACCTAATCAAACCAAATTAGAAAACAGTAACACTGAGTTAGTCAGTTTAGTCAAGGCTGCTGTAGTTGCTCAGGAGCCCAAAGGCATTAAAGATTATATGCACTGGATCCCTCCCATGATGCTAGAAATGACATTTAAAAAGTTGTATTACAGTAATCACGTAATCACGACAGTTTTGCTGAAATGCCCATTGCCATCTTTAAAGGTGTATGATCTCAGGCAGGCCGCTAGAGATGTTGCCAGGTAAATATTCTTCCCTTAGCTCACAGCAGCAGCTCTTCAAAAAGCCATGAGTATGAATCTAGCCTAGTTTATAACTTCTAGGAAGGCCTGAATAATAAACTGTTATTTAGGATAGGTGGGCGAGCCATGTATTTATGTCCCTTCCTGCTTGAGTGATTGATTACTTGGTTGCTTCATACACAGCAATAGATGTGTAAATACTGTCAACTGTATTAAGTGCTAACTAAAAGACAAAGGTAGATTCTTTAAGAAGAGTTCAGTGGTCTCTTGGTTTACTATCTCCTAATTGGCAATGAACACGTATCCTCAGTTGTATGTAAGCACAAAATATTACTATGGAAACATTTGGAGGCTTTCTAAATGTGCTATGTGATGGAATCAGCTAAGACTGATGTTTATCTTAAACACGTAGCTTGTCCAATATTTAAACCTAATGGACAAGATGTGTACCAGTTGAAAATGTAATATTTATCCAATCATTTCTATTCTATCAAGCCTGGCTCTAAAGCAATAGGTTGCACTCATAGAGTAATAAATTTTTAGTGCATTTGGAGATAAAGGCTATTGGTGGTGATTGCTTAAACTCTTTTTGCTCAATCATCTGAATGGTGCAAATCAAAGCATTTTGTCAGACTGTGAGAAGTTTCACCTAGATATTGCTTCCCACACACGCAGGTCACCATATAAATTACATTCACGGTTTTACAGCATAGCTGGTGCTGGAAGTTAAATTGATGCCCAGTGGTGGAACTCGTAAAACATTTTCCTGTTAACATGACCAGGCAGAGTTGACATTGTTGATGGTGGGTTCGATCTAATAAACCATTGGTTCTAACAGTGATTTTTACTGTGTTTCAGAGGTGATGATGATGCAAGTTTAGTGATCCAACAGTTCGTCCTGAATGACAGAAAATTAGCTCTACTGTCTGTGTTACCAAATGCTGAGAAGAGTTGGAGTAGGGGGTGATTGGAGCCTAATATAACTTCATGTTCTGAAAGATGATGAATTACAGGAACAAACTCTTTAACTCAATGCGTACCTTCTTCACAAATTTTTCTCAATAGAATGTGTTATATATCATTTATTGGAAATCTAGAAATAACGTTATTACCTTGTTATTCAAATATGTAGGCTGTGCCCTCCTTTCAGAATCTTTTACACAGATGCTTTTAAGCTGATTCTCATTTTTAAACTCAAAGCCGTTTCACATTTGGTTACCTTTCTCTTTCTCCCTGTGTTCTCTAAAGTTACCTTCCTCTAACACTTTAAGCTATATCACAGGCTTTTTCATTGTGAACCACTGCAACAGTCAATCTAAACATCTTTTCCCATAAGAATAAATTCTAGAAATTAATTTTCTTCTATTATAAATAATGGGAACTGTTTTAAAATTTATTTTGAAAGATTTCTTCTTTGGTCATAACGCTTTATGAAACTTTGGTCATAAAACTTCATTTTTTCTCTTTTGAGGTAAATTTGTTTTTCCCATTTCTAGTTAAAATTCACAGGATACTAACAAAGCCCTACTACTTTATCACTGTAAGCAAGGATCTTTCCAGTTTTTCCTTTTCTTGGTGTTGTATCTGCTCCCATAGCCCTGTCGCACGTTCATACTCAATTGGTGATCTTCCTGTAGTTTGGTTTCATTTTATGAGATATCACAGGTTTTTTACTCATCTCTTTAACTGGTAAGAACCCCAGTATATGCATAAATTTTTTTACATCAGGAGAGGAGCTTTTTTGATGTGCAGATAAATGATATCAATGGTGCTACGCAGATGAAACCTGTCATGTACAAATAGCATGTATCAAGCCCCAAGCATGCAGAACTAGATAAATCAGCTCATTTGCTGAAGCCTTACAAAAAGAAATTAGTGACATAACAAAAGCCTTTGAGACTCTCAGCCCTAATAATGGAGCTTCATAATAACCCCACAGATCCTTGACTCAATGGGGTAATCTTTTAGGAAAACTTTTCCCCCCTCTATCTTTTCGTCCCTTTCAAAGAACTACAGGAAACGCAGGAAATGGTATCTCTAGAGAGAAATGTGTGTAAGTATCTGGGATAACTATAAGTTAAAATTAAGAAAATTACTGACTTAAATACAGATTTGTTCTAAACAAGTTTATGCTCTTACTTCTTTTTGATCATTTTGGTGATTGATCTTATACATTGACTAGTAACAGCTTTTTCTATATAGAATTCAGATAAAGCTTTTCTTTTTAAGTTAGTATATTATAGACAGGATCTAATTCGTAGATTTCATTCAGCTGAGGCAGACCCTTTTGAGACTCTCATGAAAGCTATAGTCTCTCTTGTCATAAACATATACATTTACATATACACAAAACATCACATATAATTTCAAGGGGTTTACAGACTTCTAAGGCTTATATATCCCAGGTTTAGCATGATATTAAATGGTGACTAAGCTATTATTTCTTTTAGAGTTTGGTTATATTTTTATTGAAGAAAATTCTTCCTAAAACATCCCTAGATACTTTTTGATTCTTTTGCTTGACTGATTGAAATCTGAAAACACAGTCACTGTTGGAGCTGATGATTAGGTTTTTAGGTCCATTATCACAATTGGCAGTGGTCGGTAGTGTCTGGTTGTGTAATTTACTGCATTTCTTGAGTGTAAGAGAAATATTGAGGATGCAGAATACTTAAGAGGTTTTAGAAAATTATTTATCAAAGAACACTGCTTTTCCCAATGCATTAGCTATTGTAATTATACATTGGTATAATCTGTTGACATAGAGTTGGATTTGATTTAAATGGAAGGGAAAAAGACTGGACATTTTCAATATTTATTGATACACCTAGTCCATTAAAGTAAATTATAGAGCAAATTTCACTGTGACAGGAACATTTGGGTTAATGTAGTTAAGAATCAGTCAACATTACCATTAGACCCTTTCTTTTTAGGAATTTATTACCACCAATTAGGAAAAAGTGCTCACAAATGGAATTTAGTCCCAGCTTACTTGTTGTGGAACATCTGACCTCAAAAATGTTTGGGTCTTTCTTTACCTTTAACAAAATGATTGAATTCTTTTGAAGCAAAGCCACACTCCCCCATGTAGCAACTAAACACATGTAATAAGATGCAGTATCATGATTCCAGCTATAGTTAGAGAGTTAGAGCTGTCTACTGTTGTTTTCAGAAAAGACTGCTGAGATGGTGAGAGGCTAGTTTTTGGAGAATGGTTTGATTAATTAGCTTTTAAAGATGTTCTCCATAGGTTTGCAAATATACTACCCTATATCTAGGGAAAATTAAAATGAAACTCGGTTCAAAAAAAGAGCTGTCAATTATTAATGAAATGTGAAAGGAACAGAACTGAATAAAATGTATGGAGAGTAAATATGATAGTATACATAAGATGTCCCAGTACACGCTTAATATAAATGTCCTGTACTGGACAGGTAGAAAACTGAAGTAGCTTTTCTTTGGATGACCCTTATATTTGCATCTCATTTGTCCTAACCAAGTCTAGAATTTCTGAGATTATTGAAGATGGTTCTTAGGAGGCTAAAAAGCTATTTGATCTTAAGTCTGCCTTTGGCACTGTTGCAGATACCACCCCTTGATTATACTTTTAATAAAAAGAAATCTTTGTTTCCCCTTCCCCATGTGTGAATTCCTTGAGGTCAGGTCTGTATCTTTTCATCTTTGAATCCCTAATTCCTACATAATCCTTCGTATATAGTGGGCACCTGTTCTTTAGAGCATACTAAACCATGCCAAAGTATAGTGGCATGAAACGCTACAACAACCCCTTTATTGTGCTCACGGATTCTGTAGGTCAGAAATTTGGAAAGCCAAGGACAGCTCTTCTCTGCTCCACCATGTCTGAGGCATTAGCTAGGATGATTCTTTCTGGGGGTAATACAAAAGGCTGGGGACTGTACCACCCGAAGCTATAGGATCCAGTTCCCAATGGCTTGTTCACTAACATGTCCAGTGTCTGAGCTAGTATGGCTGAAGGCCAGGCCGACCTAGGACTGTTGACTCAAGTGCTACTTGAGTAGCCTCTCCAAAGAGTGTTCTCAGGGTAACTGTAACTCATGCCTGGCATTTCAGGGCTCCAAGACTGTTTTCTCAAAGCAGAAACATCATGGCCTTCTATTAACAAACTTTGGACTCACATGGTGTCATATCTGCTACACTCTGTTGGTCAAAGCAGTAACAGATCTCCCAGGCCCTAGGACTGCCAAAGAATTGATGGCCATGTTTTAAAACTATTACGGTATTCAATATATGATGGAATAGCTCAAGGGCAGTGGAGCAGAGATGGGACACACAAGAAGAAGAAGATTAAAGACTCTGAGATGTGTTTAATATCAGATATTATTGGCTCTGGTGTTGCTAAGTTTGATAGATTGATGATTTCTGTTCCAAAATGAAGGCATTTTCCATAAATATTTTGTTTACATCATTGCCTACCTGTATTACAAATAACTATTTGTAATCTGATTTCCTTTTTTAGCCACCAATTCCTATGGGGTTTTTTTCCCCTCCTTTTTCTTGTATGAGAATTCTATGCATAACTCACCATTTTAGATAAGATCCAGTGCATGTATGATTGCTCAATTATACCTGTCTGTTTACAGTTAAAGAGGAAGAGAATCATATTTAAATTCCCAAAAGACCAGTATGGCAGCTTTAGATATTTTATCAAAGATGTGTATATTTTATTGTGAGACTTCTTACAGGGATGATCTCCCCTCTCAGTGCCTCTAACATCAAAAACAAAAGATCCTGGATCATAACTCATGGTCTTAACCCAGGTGATGTTCTGGTAGCAGGCAAACTTGGAAACTGACTAGTTTTATATTGAGCCCATAATCTCTCCCTCTCTTGCTTTCATCCATTCCTTGGACCCACATACTTCGTATTAAATTTAGAGGATGAGTTCCTAGAAATGAGGGCCCTAACTGAATACAAGCAGTACAAGGTTATTGTAGCATTACGCCTTTGGAAATGAGTTGCCATGGTCAGTTGGTGATTGCTTTCTTGTTCTTTTAGAAATCCCTAAGTCATGGCATCCATCTGCCTATGGTTTATCATAGTTAAAATGTCAAAGGACTTCAACCAAACCTTGATGTGGTCTCTTTCCCCTAACAGTTTCTTTAAAGGCATCTTAAGGTGCTGTAAAGCTTAAATCTTAATATCCAGCATAATACTTTTTCTTTGATACTTTGTGTTCAATTCAGGACTATTACTTGTTGATTATAGGATTAACTCTTCTCCCAAATACAGAATATATGGCAGAAACAGACACCAGAGCAAAGTAAACATATTCAACTTAGGATAGTGCAATAGAGCACCCATTTGCTAAGAGCACTTGCACTATACTATGCTAATAATGCTAATGTTTGTAAGTCAGACCTCTGGTGGTTCTGTTGTGCTCACTTTTATTCAATGGGAATATAAAAACAGCACTTAAGCATTTGCAAAAGATATATATTTACAGTATGTTGTGATGAATTATATACATTTATGTACCAAGTCACATATGCTCATACTTACCAGGTTGGGGTTTTTTTTAATGAAAATATTTCAAAGACAAATAGCATTATAACATTAGCTTTGTGCATTTTCACACAGGGTGTTTAAATGTGTAACTGTATAGGGTAGTCCTTATAAGCTCTAGGTTGTATTGGGAACAAACTGTTGGGCAGATAAATGTTGGGTATATAAGCTGGTTTTGTCTCTGTTGATTCTCTCTCCTTTAAAGAATTGTTCACTTCTAGGTCTAACTTTTTAGATGGCATGGCCCTTCTTGACCTGGTCTCCGTCAGTACTCTAGTTTCATTTTTCCATCATTCTGCCCCTTGACCTTTCATCTTCTGGCAATACTAAATCGTTTGTGAGTCCTCTCATACACCATGCAATATCATGTCCCTATGCTTTACTCATATTATTTCAATTTCCTGAAACTTTTTTGTATTATTTTTTCATTTAGCTAACACAACTTCCATGACCTTATAATGGCTTTTTACTCCAAGAAGTCTTTGTCAAACGCCCACTTGGACCAAATGTTACCTTTTTTGTGCAATACTCTGTACATACCTCTTTCTCAGCACTTGATTGCATATTCTTTGAGAGCAAGGACCATATTTGATAGCATCTAATGTAGTACGTCACGTGATTAGTAGACACTGAAATGTTCATTCAAATGAGCTGAACTACCAGGCAGAGTGATTCCTGAGTCTAATTGTACTCTTGGACACTAGGTCCAGATTTCCAAAAACTTTTTGGAATTTGTTACGCAAGTTTTCTGTTTTCAAATCAAATTATACTCTCCTCTACTAATTAATTGCTCCTCCTGACTTTCATTTTCCCTCCCCAAAAACTTAGCAAAAAACGAAGACTGCTTTTTCCTCTCCCTCACAAAATGCCAAATAATTACTGTGAGCTTTCTTTTTCCTTCATAAGTAGTTCAAATTGTGTATTAGCTCATACCTAGATGTTTACAGAAGCTTCATAATTGGTCTCTCTGGTCTCTAGTCAGTTCTTATTCTAACCCATTCTGTTTGCCATTACCAGATTAATTTTTCCCAAAGCACTATTTTCATTATGCTATTCTTCAGTTCAGAATCCTTCAGTGGCTCCTTACTACCTTTAAAATGAAATCTTGATTTTTTTTAAATTATTTTTTATTTAATTTTTTTTAACAGCAGAATCTGCCTTAATTGTTTTTGTGTTCCTGGCATCAGATGCAGTGAGTGGTGCTGAGTAACTTTTTGTGAAGAGAATGAGGAAAGCATGTGAATGAACAAATGTGGCCATATTTCCCATTCTTAAATGTATTGCCTTCTAATGTTACTATAAAAATTCTCCATTATAGGGTGCCTGAGTGGCTCAGTTGGTTGGGCGACTGCCTTCGGCTCAGGTCATGATCCTGGAGTCCCGGGATCGAGTCCCGCATCGGGCTCCCTGCTCAGCAGGGAGTCTGCTTCTCCCTCTGACCCTCCTCCCTCTCATGCTCTCTGTCTCTCATTCTCTCTCTCTCAAATAAATAAATAAAATCTTAAGAAAAAAAAAAAAAAAAATTCTCCATTATAGTCAGAGTAGCCGCTTTTTCTTTCCTCCCCAATCACCTTTTTCCTTTATATTTTTCTTTTTAAGATGTACATTATGTTACTCTTCTGCTTTTGTGTCTTGTTACCTACCTTGATCTTATCCAAATTCCTTACCATGGCTTACAAAGCCCTACAAAATCTGGAGCCCAGCTACCTCTTTGAATTCATCTGCTGTTCCTTCTATCACCGGTTGTGCTGCAGCCAGCCAGCTTCCTAATTGTTTTTCCTTGAACCTATGAAACTGCCAACCTTGGCACCTTTATATTTGCTGTTTCTTCTCTCTAGAAATGCTCTCTCCCCGCCCCCCACAAGTCCCTCCCTTATTTAGGTTTTTGTTCAAATGTCACCTCCTCAGTAGATGTTTCCTTATCATCCTAGTTGAAATATTAGTTTCTATCATTCATCATCTTCATACCTTGATTACTTTTTATCTACAAAGCTTACCACAACCTAAAATGTTAACACATAATGTTCCTTTCATTATATATCTCTCATTAAAATAGAATGAGAGGCAGAAAGACAGAGACTTTGTAACAACCTTTTATCCGTACTGCCTAGAACATATACAATATGTGTGGAATTAGAGAGTAAATGAATGGATTTTGTATACCTTTGTGCTTTCACTTTACTCCTTTTCACATATGCAGTTCTTAACCTGTTCTTGGAGAATCATTTCCATGCCCATTTTCTTCCACTGCCCTCAATGATCTTTCTTCTCTGAGTTGGTATAAAACCCACAGTTTGTTTTACACTTCTGCCTACAGAGTAGAGGAATGGTTTTTAACCTTTCTCTAGTACAGAATTGTATATGGTCTTGCTACTCAGTGTGATCCATGGGCTGCTAGTTGCATGGCCATATCCTTGTCTGTTATTAGAATTAAATAGGACATACTGCAATAAATGAAGTAACTTTTATTGTTGACCAAAAAATCAAAGACTGTTTATTGAGAATATAGGTATCAGTCCTATTCTAAATATTTGATTTTAACTAATTTAGTCCTGTAGGTACTATTTTTGCTCCCATTACATAGACAAGGAAAGTGAGGAAGGTGAGAACTTTCAGTGTGGACCAGGGCTGGCAGCATCTACCTTATAGAAATGTAAACTCTCTGGTCCCTCCCCAGACCTACTGATTCAGAATTTTAAAACAAGTAATATGTTTAGGTCCCAAACTTGAAGATGCAGGGAGATCTTTAGTAAGACTAGGACATTAGTAGTTTTAGAAAGCTCTGCAGATCATTTTGATGATAGTCAAGATTAAGAACTACCAAGGTAGATCCTTTTTATTGGTATGCAATAAAATGAAGTGAAATAACACTTGGAAAACTTAACTGACTTGAGACCCATAATCATCTATAAATGTGACTAATAAAATTGTAAGAGTAATTCCTAAAAATAATTGTGTTTTATTAGCATATTTTCGTGCTATACCATATTTTGCAGATAGTGGCAAGCAACTCATTTTGAGTACTTTACGAGTATTATTCTGTAAAACCATAAGGCTGCATTGCTATGAGCATGCTTGGTTTGCCAGACTCAACACTGGATTCCTGATTTTTCTCCTTCCCAGTCTTGCAAATTAGTTAATTATGGGCAACAGGAAATTTTTTGAATTATCACATGTTCGTTGATTTTTGGGATCCTTAGAGAATGACCTACACTCCCCAGAATTGTTAAGCCTTTAATGTTTGTGCAACTGGTTTGCCACCTGGGACTGGGTGTTATACTAGTTTGTAGCTACCTTTATTAGGAACTTAGCATATGAATGAGTGAATGTAGCAATGTGACATTTAAAACATGTACTATTTGTATGGGTGGCAAAATGGTATTTGAGGTAGTTGTAACATAGTTGCATGGATATTAGATTGACTGCCTGTGTTCAAAGTCTAGCTCGCTGCTTACTAACAGTATGACCCAGTTAAATTATTTATCCTCTCTGTACTTAGATTTCTTGTCTATAAAATGGGGATAATCATAGTACCTACAGGATTAAATTAGTAAAGGCCAAAAACAGAATAAGGCTCGCATGTATATTCTCAATAAGCAATCTTTGATTCTCTGGCCAACAATAAAAATGTTCTATTTATGGAAAGTGTCTTACTAAGAATTCTTGGAACAGATGAGGAAATGACCACATAACTAGTGGTTGACAGAGTAGGATTTATACTCTGGTATGTCTGTCTCTAAAGCCCATGTCTCCCTAGATAATGCTGTGCTGCATCATGAACATGGTCATTAGGATTTAGAAGCAGTAGAAATGTGACTAAAATACATATTATCTTGCCTTACAGGCTACAGATTGTTATTACCTAAGTACTGTGATTTGATAGTTTAAGAGTTCGATGGAGGATAATAGGGCATTATTTCCATTTAACAGATGAAAAACTAAGTCTCAGAAGTTTTCTGGGATCACAAGCTGGGCTTCTTTCTCCTGGACAGGTGTTCATGTGGACAATTTTCCTTACATCTTGAGAAACCCTTTTATTCTTAATAGTGCATTGTATGTGTCTGGAAGCATCTTCGCCAGTGCTGTGCTATTTGTCATAGGCCCTCAGTAGTCAAAACAGCCTTGATCTCACATATTCACTTAGTCAGCACTATCCATTCACTCCTCCACATACACGCAAACACATTGAGCTATTACAAGGAAGCATTGCAAGGCATACCCAGGCTGCTTGCTATTTGCTCACCTGGCTTCTGACTCATCACCCCTCCCTGATGACTGGGGGCATGCGCAGAATTGGGGGTCAGGACTCAAGCTCGAAGCTGCAGAAGTCTCTTTGCAGTGGGAGGCTGTATTTTTTTTTTTTTTCTTATCTTTTGAAGACAGGATTGGATTGGATGATTTTTAGGGTAACTTCTACCTTTAAAACCTAGGGTTTTTTTTCTCGTAATGTTATTACTTTGATTATGTTATATTCTTTCTGGGTAGTAAAGCAGACTAGAGCCCTATTTTTTAGAGGGGAACAAGAACGACAAGAGGATCCAAAATACCTAAGGTTTTTTAGGGAGTTTAGCTGAAACTAAAAATGGTCATAGAGTAATCTGATTCCCATCCAGTTTCCTATTAGTTAAATCAGATACTTGGAATAATTATCTGTAGTGGTTTAGAAACAACTTTTTAACTTAGAACTTACCATTTTTTTTTTTTTTTTTTTTTTTTTATTTGACAGAGAGAGACACAGCGAGAGAGGGAACATAAGCAGGGGGAGTGGGAGAGGAAGAAGCAGGCTCCCCACCGAGCAGGAAGCCCGATGCGGGGCTTGATCCCAGGACCCTGGGATCATGACCTGAGCCGAAGGCAGACGCTTAACGACTGAGCCACCCAGGCGCCCCCTTACCATTTTATTTTTCACTAATACTGATTGAAGAAAGTTGCCAGGTTTGGAGTAGAACTAAAAAAGGAATTCAGCTATTAATCATTGTTAATCCCTTGCTGTTAGCTCTTATCAGATGCATTTATTATGCTTTTTCTGTGGTCACAGGTCCATCACTGGACAAATTTTCTTTAACTTTTGGGGCATAATAATATTAGAAATACTACATATGCAACAGTGACTACTAGGAAAGTGATGTACAGGAGGTCATACCTTGTTTTGTAATTATCAGTTACAGTAGAAACCCGAGCAAAGGGAGATTAGAAGTAGAACCTAGACAGAGTGGTCCAGGAAGTATCTGCAGAAGCCTGCCTACACTGTCAGGAAGGCGTGTGCTACAGAAACTAGGCTGGCAGGCGGCGGCAGTCAGGTGCAGGCCTCAGCGCCTCTCAGGTGATGGATGCCTCAGTATATTTGCACGACTGCATAGGGATGGGGCTGTGGGGGCTTCGATGGATAATTGAATATATGTAATCACAGCAAGAAGAAGTGGAACGATAAAAACAGGAAAGCAGATCTCGGAAAATGGGGCAAAAGAAGAGTCAGATGCAGGAATCAGGAAAGTGCTTGAACATAATGAGGGGTAAGCCAAAGGGGGCAGGATACCAGAGCTAAAATAAAAGCCTAAGAGGAGCTGGTAACTAGGTAGGTAAACTTTGGGTATTTACTTGGTGCAGTGATAGGTTTCTAAACATTTTCAGGGATGTTATTTCATGCGGTCTTCACAATAAACCTAACCGTGGATATAGCAAATGATTGTTCCTCTTCTTCACTCTTAAGAAAATAAAAATTGGGAGGTTACTCACTTTTTTCAAGGTTACACTGCTCTGAGTAGCTTTGCTAATAACCAGCTATGTTACCCAACATGTTACTTCTTTTGTCTTAATTTCCCCATTTATAAGATTATAATCATAACTGTACCTAACTCATAAGGTAAGAAATAATGCTTATAAAACACTTAACATGGTGCTTGGCACATGGTAAATACCAATGAGTGCTAGGCATTGCTGTTTTTTCTATGAGAGCTACAATTTGAATAACTTAACGTTCAGCAAATTTTATTTTCTACTATACTATATTGCATCTTTTAGAATGTAAGTGGGATGGTTATGCGTGTCTGTTTCCACATGTGTGTATTTCCAAAATGATTTTAACCCATATTAAGTTTGTCTTTACTCAAAATATTTGCCAAGTGTTGGGAGGTTCTATAACTATTGTGGTATTTCTTTTTGGCTTTGACCCGAAATTACATTTTACTTTCTGTGCAATAAATTTACTTTCAGATTTTTCTACTGTTTGTTGAAGAAGGTAGAAAATAGGGCGCCTGGGTGGCTCAGTTGGTTGGGCGACTGCGTTTGGCTCAGGTCATGATCCTGGAGTCCCGGGATCGAGTCCCGCATCAGGCTCCCTGCTCAGCAGGGAGTCTGCTTCTCCCTCTGACCCTCCCCCCCTCATGCTCTCTGTCTCTCATTCTCTCTCTCTCAAATAAATAAATAAAATCTTTAAAAAAAAAAAAAAGAAGGTAGAAAATATTTCATAAAATAGCCGTGACAACTAGAATGTGTCATATTCTTTATGTATTTCATATATGTTTTGGGTTTTATTTATGTTGTTACCTGTAGTGACAGAGCTGCTGTAGATCTGTGCATTTCTGTAAATGTGCCTTCATCAGATATGCAGTCACATGTAATACAATAAATTTATTTTTCTCTGGTCTTTGTGTAGTTAGTTTTCTCATCCAGAAAATGTAATTAAAAAAAAAAAATCACCTGTGACTGCAAGGGGTAGTTCCAGCTATTTTGGCTATAGTGCAGAACTTGGATTCTCCCCTCAGACTCATAATACAGTATATCCCGGACATTGCCTGCATCTGTCCCTCTCTGATTTGTTCAAGTTTACATAAATTATTATAAGGTCTTAAACAACTTTGTTTTGTGGCAAAATAGCAGATTATCATTCTTATTCAAACTGATATTGCTTAAACATTCAAACCATCAAGCAGAAAGTGTTTTGCATATTCCCAGGATATAAAGCTTCTTTCGAACCAAAATGCAAAGTGGAGCGCTCGCTTCCGGCAGCACATGTACTAAAATGCAAAGCGGATGCACATTTCCAAAACAAGTCGGATTTGGGGTCAATGTCTTACACTTAATTGGAACTTCTTTTTGCTGTGTTAACTCTCACTTTGGAGGATGTAATCTCTAAATTTAACTTTTTGACCTAGTGGTTTGGTATTTTTCAGACCTCTGAGTCAGATCCCTGTGGTGACTCCTAGTGGTACAGCCTGGCACCTCAACGTTTTGGTCTGGAGAGGTCCAAAGTGATTCAGATTTGTTGGCCTTTTTCAGTATTGCCTTGAATACACTTTTCTTGGTGTCGCTTACAGTTTTTGCCAATATAGAATTCTGGTGTTGCCCCTGCCTCTTCACAAGGCAAAGCTACATGTGGCTTTTCTAGCTCCTTTTCTTAGGCTTATTGAAATTTCTTCAACCCAGGTAGGAGGAGAAGAAAATTGGCCGGTGTTTAAAGTATGTGGGTATTAGTGAGTAAGTGTGTGCGTCTTAGGGTGTAAGAGGAAAGTATGGGCTTCAGAGTCAGTTTTAAGTTCAGATTATGGGGCCAGCCCTTCCTCACCATGTGACCTTTGGATATATTTAACTTTCTCACTATCATCTTCATCATCTGTAAAGAGGATTACTGATACCTATCTCATAGAATTGTTCTCCTCTTTAATTAAAGAATTTCTAGCACAAAGAAGATGATCAAAAATGATATCCCTCCCTAGGGACTAGGTTTTAGTGAAAAAATGGATTGTTTATGTAGAAATAGCACAATTCATCCTACCCAAATACAGTAAGGTATTTATTACTCTTTGAAACCAGTAGTACACTTTAGAAAAGCTGTAAGTAGGTTGTGCCAACGGTGGTTCTATTTTACTTGGACTCCAGCGTGTTGACGTGTGGTCATGAATTTTCTATGTTGATGTACGCAGTTAAGTTAGGTGCCAAATGGATTTTAGTGGTTTGATACTCAATTTACTCGAAGCGAAAGGACCTGAAATGGTTCTCTAGCCACTAGTTCAAGTTGAAAGCATCTCAGGCGGGTTTTTACAAGAGAGGATATAGCAGATATTTGGTTAGCTTTTATGAGAATTGCTTGCTATGATCTTTTTCCCCAGGCATTTGTATATATATTTTTTTTTTTCCCCAATACCTCAAGGAGTAGGAAGTAGTGCATCATGATTATCCAAGAATTCCAGTGTCAAGGGGCACAGTATCCTCATGTTATATAACTTACAATTTTTACTTACTTATGTGGTCTTGGATCCAGTTTGATCTTTCGGTGGAATTGCTTTAGGTACATGTACTAAGTTCTGTATTTTGTTATAGGTATTTTGAATATCCACTTCCCCTAGCTAAATTAATTTAAAACATCAGGAATGTTAGAATTAATGTAATATTTCTCTTTTTTTAGTACTAATTATTTTCTTAGTAGAATACTACTATCAGAGGAAGTCTCTGCCTCAGCTCTACGGTTTTCACTGCTTTGTCTTTAATTGAAGAAAGCAAATCTATCTCAGGATGGTGTCCATGCATTTGTATCTACTCACAATTGATGTGACAGTAATAAAAACAGGAATAATATTATGGTTGTACATTTAGTTTTAAGTAATCAAATTATTAATGGCTGGGCATATTGCAAAAACACCTCCTATTCCAGATCACTAAAAAAATCTCTTAGTGTTTCCTTCCCCTCTTATATTTCTGTTAAAATCTAGAAATGTCTAAATTTTCTCTTTTTTAGGTTTTTATTTAATTACAGTTAATTAACATATAGTGTTATATCAGTTTCAGGTATAAAATATAGTGATTCAACACCTCCATACATCACCCTGTGCTCATCACAAGTGCACTCCTTAATCCCTATTACCGGTTTAACCCTTCTCCCTCCTTCAGTTCTCTATAATTAAGAGTCTGTTTCTTGATTTGTCTATTTTTTTCCTTGTTTTGTTTCTTAAATTCCACATATAAGTGAAATCATATGATGTTTGTCTTTCCCTGACTTATTTTGCTTAGCATTATACTCTAGTTCCACCCATATCATTGCAAATGGCAAGATTTCATTCTTTTTTATGGCCAAATAATATTCCATTGTATATTGTATATATACAATAATATTCCCTTGTGTTTGCGTGTGTGTGTATATATCTTCTTTATCCATTCATCCGTCGATGGACACTTGGGCTGCTTCCATATCTTGGCTATTGTAAATAACGCTGCTGTAAACATAGGGGTGCATGTATCCCTTTGAATTAGTGTTCTTGTATTCTTTGGGTAAATATCCAGTAGTACAATTACTGGATCATTTGGTAGTTCTATTTTTAATTTTTTGAAGAACCTCCACACTGTGTTCCACAGCAGCTGCACCAGTTTGCATTCCCATCATCAGTGTATGAGGGTTCCTTTTTCTCCACATCCTCACCAACACTTGTGGTTTCTTGTGTTGTTGATTTTAGCCATTCTCACAGGTATGAGGTGATATCTCATTATAGTTTTGATTTGCAAGAAATGTCTAAATTTTCATTTGAATTAAGCAAATAGGTAAGTAAACCTTGAATCAAAATTTTAGGCAGTATTGAATTCATGTTTTAATATTTTATAAAGAACAATAACTTTTTATTGTCTGCTATGTGAAAATGATTATGGATCTTTTTAGACCGAAGTACCAGGATTGTATCTGGCAGAGTTTATGTAGGAAAATATTTCAATTTAAAATGCTACACATAAGCAAGCTAGATGTACTTACTTTCTGCTTGGTACCTCCATGTCCTTAAAGCTCTCGGAAGATAATGGCTTAAAAAATTGTTTTCATGTCTAGATTGTAAGTAAAATCACTTGTCATAGTGAGTTGCAAAATGCAGACCTTCATTCTGAAGCTGCCTGTTTCTCATTTGGATCTGACATATTAAAAAGCATATAATTAATGGTTGACATTAGTAATTAACATTAACTTTATGGTGCTTAATATGCCATCATTCATCCATCAAATAACCAGAAATGCATAATGTCTTGGCATAAAGGTTTTAATTATATAAAACGGTCCTTCAGTTTTCCTATGATATAAATGTTAAAAGCCCAAAATGTATTTAAAGAAGATTTTTATAAGCATTTGTTGGGTGTTAGCTATATTTTTATTTCTTTTTAGGAGTATGCATCAACAATTGTGTCAGGAACTTCAAAAGGAGAGTGTGGACCTAATTGTGCAGTCTTCATTATCGGCTAAAGAGCGCCACCTTGCTGCAGTTGCCAATGCGCTGTGGAGACATTTCTTTTCATTTTTGAAGAGTCAGAGAATGTCACAGATAGTGCCTCTCTCAGAACTTGCGGACGCAGCTGCAGGTCAGCGTTGTTAACTGGCTAATTAGCTTCTCATTGTGCAGACTCTGTCAGTTTTTTCTTCTGTTTGCTTGGTAACAAACTCTTTTATTACAGTCTAATAAATACTTGGACAACCAGAAAGATGAAAAGAATTACATATGTTAAATCAAGTTCCTTTGGCTTGTTGATTATTTTCTGCTCAGTAAAGGTAAAAATTAAGTTTTTGTTTGCTAAAAACAAAATACAACTTTGAATCTTAAAAATATTGAATGTACATAAACTTTTTATGCACACAATATTTGGAAAGCAAAGTAGCATTTGATTTCTTCTAGTTCAAGGACTTTATGTTCACATTGTGTGTGAAGGTGTCTAGGTATAAGATGAAGCTACTTGTATGAAGAACAAAAGAACTGAGTGTGAACTTCACTTCACACCAAGCAGATGAGATCAGAATAAACATCAAATATGTAGAATGTTGTTTGACTTCTACTAGATTCTATTTTGGGTTGTAATTTTTCATGAATTTGACTCTTAGCCTAAGGTCATGTCCTTAGGCTTTAAGGGAATCTGAATCACATGATGTCATAGACAAGAATTTGAATATATGAGCACATATACAGTTTTCTAAGAAGAGATCATTATGTTTCTTAAAGGGATATTTTACCTAAAATATGTGCAGAAGCACTTGGATAGACAGAAATCAGTATGATAACTACATGTGTTTAATTGCAATTTGTGTAAAAGTATATAATACATTTTGAGGGGCACCTGGGTGGCTCAGTTAAACATCTGTCTTTGGCTCAGGTCATGATCCCTGGGTCCTGGGATCGAGCCCCATATCGGGCTCCTTGCTCAGCAGGGAGTCTGCTTCTCTCTTTCCCCTTGCTTGTGCTCTCTTGGTCTCTCTCTCTCTCAAATAAATAAAATCTTAAAAAAAAAAGTATGTAATACATTTGAATGTAATGCTTTTTTTTTAAAACCTAAGATCTAAACCATGGTTTGTTTTACCCTGGTGTGAATGATGGAAAACTGAGCTAAAAGCACTACATAAAAGACTGGATGATATAAATTGTGAAAGATCTTGAATTCTGTAGCATTTCCATAATTAAAACATTACAATGACAGATTGAAGAATTGTGACAGGACAACAGTTTTCCAACTACTATAATGTCTATGAAAATAAATATTGATATTCAATCAGTTTAACCAAAGCAGACATTAGAAGCCAATATGACTTATCTTTCTTCCATTCATCATCCTGACTCTCAGTCAGCGAACAAAAATGATACCACACAAATTTAGTCACGGCTGTCCTAGGTGCTAAAAGTAAATGGTATATACATATAAAGTAAAATATGTGTGGGTTTGGGATTTGTTTTGAAATAAAGACTTGATAGGTTAGGAGAGAAAAATTTCCTGCATTCAAAAAGTCCTCAAACACCCACTTTTATTGCCATTGTGGATATACCAGTGGGAAAAAGGACTGCAATTTATTTTCTCACATATAAGTTACATGTTCTTATGGAGCTTATAGTGCGGGGGAGAGAACAATAAGTAAGTAAGCAAGATGTGTAATATCTGGTGATAAGTGCTATGGAGAAAAATAAAAATATATCAAAGAGGGTAGGGATAGGGAAGGCCAGAGGCAGATCGTAATTTTAAATAGGAAGGCCTCAGTAAGTACCATTTAAGCAAAAACCTGAAGGAAGTGAGAGACGAAGGCTCTGCACAAGTCCACAGGCAAGAGCATGTCTGGTGTGTTTGCCGAACCACAGGGAAGCCATGAAAGGTCATGAGGCATAAGAAAGGGAGAGAGAATAGTCAAGAGATATGATCAAAAGGTAATGGAGAGCTACCTTGTGTTCTGCCTTGTGTGTAGTTGTAAAGACTGGCTTTTACTCCGAGGTTAGAAGCTGTTGGAAGAGTTTTGAGCAGAGGAATGAGGAGCATCCTTCTGGCTGTGAGACTGAGAATAGACAGTAAGGAGGCCAGTTAGGGAACGACTGCAACGACTCAAAAATGAGCAGCTTGGGCTAATGTGGTAGCTCAGGGTGGTGAGAAGTGGTCCCATTTCCAATCTGAAGGTAGAGAAAGTATTTTGAAGATAGAGCTGACAGAATTTCCAAGTGGGTAGGATATGGTAAGCAGAATAAAGAGAGAATCCCCCATATTCCGAGATGAGGAAAATTGTGGCAGGAGCAGATTTTTATGAGGGAAGACTAGGACTTTGATATTGGACTTTTTTTCCTTTTAGATATCCAATAAAATCGAAAAAATGTTGCACAAGCACTTGGATAATGAGTGGAGGGTTCAGGGAAGAGATTAAATTAGGAAACTATGTACAAATAGTAAAGCTATGTAGTGGATGGGATTGCTGATTGAGTAAGTTGGTGAAAAGAGAAGTTTAAGGACTGGGCTCCAGGATATTCCCATGTCCAGATTTGTAGGATAAAAAGGAATGCCAGGGAGGGTGCCTGGGTGGCTCAGTCGTTAAGCATCTGTCTTCGGCTCAGGTCATGATTCCAGGGTCCTGGGATCGAGTCCCGCATCGGGCTCCCTGCTCGGCGGGAAGCCTGCTTCTCCCTTTCCCACTCCCCCTGCTTGTGTTCCCTCTCTCGCTGTGTCTCTCTCTGTCAAATAAATAAAATCTTAAAAAAAAAAAAAAAAAAGGAATGCCAGGGAAGCAAGAGGAAAACCAAGTGTGGTGCCCTGGAAATCAACTGACAGAACATTTCAAGGAAGGGGAAAGTCAACTGCTCAAATGCTGTTAATGGATCAAGTAAGATGAGGCCTGAGATTGGTCATTGGATATAGCAAGAAGGGAGGTCATTGGTAACGTTGAAAAGGAGTTTTGGTGTAGTGCTAGAAGCAAAGGCCTGATTGAAGATGATTCAAGAGAAAATGAATTGCAGATGGGAAATGTAGATAAATCTTTTTATCACTATTTAAGAGAAGTAGAAAAGGGGGGATATTAGCTAGAGGGAGGTGTGGGGTCAAAGAGATTTTTTTTTTAATAGCACAGGAGAAATTTCAGCATATTTATAATCCTGACAGGAATGTTCTGGAGTGAGGGAAAACTTGATGATGCAAGAGAGTCTCTTGTGTTTTAATGCCCAAGAGAAATGGGATCCCATAGAGGATTTGGCCTCAGATCATCTGTAGTAACAGAAGAGAAGGCAGAGGATATGGCCCAGGTAGAGACGTCTGGGCAGATGTGGCAGGATCTTGCGGAAGTTCTCTGCTGATGTTTCCCATTTCTCTGTGAAGTAGTAAGTAAGGCCATCAGCGGAAAGTAAGGACGGGGAGGAGGTACTAGCTGATGACGGAGAGAGGAAGGAAGTTATGCGGTAGTCCTCCAGGAGAATAAAAATCTGAATGGACTGGAGTAATGTGGCAGGAATGCTGGCCAACTTAAAGTTTGTAGTCATAAATCTAAAGTGAGATCAGTCAGCCGGGTTGCTCGCCAGCCATTTATACTGGCGTAGGTGCGTGTGGAGAGAAGACCAAGAGTTGGAATGAAACAGATGCTTTTTACCAGAGAAGTACAACGAATCAAGTAAGAAGCAAGGGAGTTGACAGTATACACAAATGAGTATAACAGTGGACCGTGCAGTCAAGCTGCCTAAAAAGGGAAAGATGAGGCATGAAGGTAGCGAGGGACAGGGGAAAAGTTGTAGGATCAATGAATTGTATAGGTCCTGGTGAAATCAGATAGTTGTTGGAAGTTGGGGACCTGGAGCCAGAAAATGGGGTCCTGGAAGTGGAAATTACGGAGAGAACATATTTACCGGTAATGGCAAAGTCTCTCAGTATCAGCATGGGAGTGAATGGCTGAAATAGAATGGAAGATAGATTCACTCAGAAGGGGAGTTCAAGGAACTGAGAGGCCAGGATATTAGAAGAAAAGCCATCAAGGATTATGACAGGAGTGCTGCTAGAGAAGATGTTAGTGAGGAATGAGGGGACGTGAACTAGGCAGCGCGAGGCCAATGCAACAGGAGAGTTAGTGGCTGGTATCTGATGACATGAGAGTCAAAGCTGGAGGTTTTGAGGAGGTAGAATGCTCTAGAAGCAGCCATGGGGCCAAGGAACAAACTCTCTATCTGTAGCTCAAATGTAGGAGAGGGGTGGGAGAATGCACAGCCACCATTTGAGAGAGCTGCGTAGGAACCAGTGCTTCATAAGCAATTTATTGACAAACATAAATTAATATAATACAAATTAAGTTGGGGAATTCCCAGGAAATCACAAAATAAACGATATTTGTTTAACATGGTTAACGAAGAAATTCTAGTTCCTAGGCTTAGTGGGTTCTGAAGGAAGTGGAGTGCCACTGATTATAGGAGGTTGCCGTTTAATAGACGACTGTCCAGTGTCTAAGGTAAGACTGAAGTCTTCTCTGTGGCAGGTGGCAAGTACATTAGCTTGATTGGAGAAAAGTAGATGCTAGAAATATTTTTTTAAATGGGTTTTTTGAATGAGAGAAACATTGGGTGTAGAATTTGGAATTTGAGGAAGCCATTATAGATTTGATCATGATAACGCTAAAATGGGTTCTTCTAGACCCATTCTTGGAGATCTAGATGATCGCTACAGAAATTTCTTTGGCAACATGAATTTAGTTCAGTTTTTGTTTTTTTGTTAGTTCTGCATTTCTAAATGTGACATTTTATTATTGAGTGGCTGAATTCTTTTTATCACTATTGATATAATTTGGGGAAGGGGAATAGTTTTTTAAAAATTCTTCACCACAAATATCTTTCATTTTAAATCTAGATTTTACTTTGCTTGCAATGGACATGCCCAGCACAGCTCCATCAGATCTTCAGCCTCAGCCAGTTATATCAGTGATGCAACTTTTTGGTTGGGATGATATCATCTGGCCCCAAGTTGTAGCAAGATATTTAAGTCATTGCCTACAAAATAGGTAAGTGACCTGATATCAGGTATGCACGTTAATAGAAACTCATGATTGATCAGTACACTAGGAAAGTAAGAATCTTCACAAATAAAAACTGATCTTACTACATATACTCTCACTTGGGTGGTTTTTTGCTTTTGGATAGATCAGCGCTTGACAGTGGCAGTAGCCTGCTTAAAAAACAGAACAAAACAAAAACCTGCTGCTTAAGCACCCTTTTCAAAACTTTTTTGTAGGACTGCCTTATTCCATCCTGAAATGACCTTTCTATACTGACCTTTGTGAAAGAAATTATGCAAGTAATATTGCTGGTTCTGTAAGATACTAGTATATTATGGTATTTTTAGATTCAATGATAGCTTTCCCTTTCACAGTTAGATTTTTTTAAACACTTGTCTCTTAACTTGCACAATTATGAACAAGACACTTCATCGCCCTGAACATTGGTTTGCCTATTCTGTGTCTCCTGCTCTGTTACATAACAGATCTGAGGAACCCCAATAGAAAAAACACACAATAAATAAAATTAAAATAGAAATAGTGTAATCAGGAAAATTTGAATAAGAATATCAAGATGAGGGAAAATAAAACGAATACTCAAGAGACCCCTGTAGCTCCTGTCCAAACTGCCGGTCAGTGAGAAGGGGGATGCAGGCGGTGAGGTGTTCTCATAGACAAGCTCACCAAGCAGATATTAAGTCACCTTCTCATTGGCTTTCAGTCAAAAAGTGGAGTTCAACTTTGTTTGGATTATTTTTAGAATCTCATCTAGCTTGAGAATTCTGTAGTAACAAACATTATTAGTATTTATTAAATACTTTTGTTAAAACTATCTGCTGAAACTAATTTATTTGTTTAGTTGCTGAAACTATTTTACTGAAACTAACTTATTTAGTTTAAAAAATAATATTTGGGGGCGCCTGGGTGGCTCAGTTGGTTAAGCGACTGCCTTCGGCTCAGGTCATGATCCTGGAGTCCTGGGATCGAGTCCCACATCGGGCTCCTTGCTCAGCAGGGAGTCTGCTTCTCCCTGTGACCCTCCCCCCTCTCATGCTCTCTCTATCTCATTTTCTCTCTCAAATAAATAAATAAAATCTTTAAAAAAAAGATAATATTTGGTGTATAATAACATTTGAAGAAACTGAGATGTAAAGATGTTCAGTAATTTTAGGAAGGTCGTATAGGTAATACATGATGAACCTGCGTTCTACACTGTGTACTCTTTGTGGCAACTTATTTTCAAAGTTTTTCAAAACAGTATTTTTTTTTTTAAGATTTTATTTATTTGAGAGAGAGAACATGAGAGCGTACAAGTGGGGGGAGGGGCAGAGGGAGAGCGGGGAACCCGATGTGGGACTCAGTCTTGGGACCCTGAGATCATGACCTGAGCCAAAGGTAGATGCAACCTACTGAGCCACCCAGGCATTCCACAAAACAGTATTTTTAGAGTTATGACTTATATGTATTATTTAAATTTCTAACTTTACCTAGCACTTTATAGTTAGTTTAAGACCACCCTCGTCCTTTCTAACCCCTGATTATAAAATGGGTAGATATCAGGTTTAGCCAGGCCTTTGGCTTCATAGAAAGATTTTATTTTCAGTTGTTACTTTGGAATTCTTTAATAATGACCGCCCATGGGGTGGGGTAGCAGGAAAGAAAGGAATGGGAATGGGATTGTTTAGAAGACTCACATAGAAATATACTTTGTCTTTAACTTTTTCTTATATAAATGGTCATGACTTCTGTTCTTTTTATTTACTCTAAGGGCCACTATTTTTTTTCCTACTTTCCACTTCATTATCATCTCACCTTGCAAGTTATTAGCCCCTTCCTCGATTTTCCCATTTTAACCTTACTCTCTCTTCCTTCTTCCCCTTGGCATAACCTTATACGTGTGCCATCAGTGGAAAGAGGAAAATTAAAAATTAGAAGATTACAGATGAAAGCAAGAATATTTATGTAAAATTTCTTTTTAGGTGTATCTGTAGTATTTATTTTCAACAGTGCCTATCTGCATTAATGTGTGTGTAAAATAAGGGAGGCCAAGAAGTAGGGTATGTTAGAATGTTTTCCTTCATTTCTTAGTCTCTGTACTCAGGGAACATTGTCAGGTTTTGGTCTTTAATATCCATCATCTTGTTTTTACAGCATGTTATGTGAAGCACTTCCTCATACAGGCTGTGTATCTTTTCAAGCCTTAACTGTAAGATCATGGATTCGTTGCGTTTTGCAAATGTACATAAACAACCTCTATGTGCCTGATGATTTGTTCATTGATATAAATCCTGGACAGGCAGTCGGTAAGTATTTCAGGCATTTTGCTTTCTAGATATCTAAGTATGTTTAAAATTTCCTGTTTTGTTACGTTAATTAATAGAAAAAGATACAAAATATATTTGTAATATTATATAAAATGTTTGTAATATGTATAAATAATAACTTATTTCTTTCTGCAGCCTGTTTCTTTTTCTTGATATTTTCCTGTTACCATATATGACAAATTTCTCTCCGATAAAGATAAAAGAACTTGTTTCCTTGGAAGCCGGGAACAAAAACTTGCTCTCCAGTGACAAGCTATTTTTTTACCTTGAAGAAACTGATCACACAAAAAAAGTAGAACTATAAAATAAATAACCAGATATCACACCGTTAACACCTTAAAAAGAAAAGTATCCAATTATGAATAATTAGTATATTTCTTTCCCATTTTATATTAGATATTTTACCTCTCTTCTGCTCTACTATTATTAGTCACAAAGTGATACTTGTACTTTATTTATTTTTAAAATATCCATACAGTTTTGGTTGTCTATAGGGCATGCCTTTTCATAAAGCTGTTCTTTATGGCCATTTATAAATCACACAAAGGCTGGACCGAAAAAAATGCTCCAAATTTACTTTGATATCTTATTGCATCATTTAGCTTTACGTGAATAAACTTTTGGGGCTAGGACATTCATAAGTATATGTTTGTTTGGTTTTAAATAAAACCTTTCCTTAGAGACTTAATTGAAAGTTTTCAATTATGTGGAAATCTGAATTTTTTTAAAAAAAGGATGTTATAAATGAATGCTGCATTCCATACTCTCATCTATATATATGTGTAATATAAATGTATATAATAAACATAAATATTATTATGTTGTTTTTATCTCAACAGAAAAAGAGTACTTGGAACAGTTGGCTGAACTGACAAGGTTGCTATTTAAACTCTCAGAAGTAAAGAATATTTTCTCAAAGGCTCAAGTTGAATATTTATCCAGTCCAGAAGACCCTACAAAAGCACTTGTTCTATTTTTTGAGGTATTTTTCATTTATTAATATAATTGTCCAAATCCGTTATAATTATTTTTTCACAAAAACTTCAAGTGTTTATGAAGTTTTTCTATAAAATGAATTATTTTAAATTGAATCATTATTGTTTGCTATTATAAAATTCTGGAGGAATAAAAATGTGACTCTGTGATTTAGTACAATTCACTCTTAAGGACAGCCAGAAGAATTACATTTAATGAAAAATAATGACTGAAGAATGCTACGTAATAGGGGCACCTGGGTGGCTCAGTCCATTAAGTGTCCGGCTCGTGATTTCAGCTCAGGTCATGATCTCAGGGTGGTGAGATTGAGCCTCACATCAGGCTCCGCTCTCAGCACAGAGTCTGCTTGAGATTCTTTCTCTCCCTTTCCCCACCCCCCATGCTCATGCTCGCTTTCTCTCTCTAAGAAAATAAATAAATAAAATCTTAAAAAAAAAAAAAGAATGCTACATAATACCCTCACACTAAGGCTTCTGTCAGTTGTAGGAATATCTTATTGCTAAAACTGCTAGATAGCAATATTCTCCAGATACTTGGGAACTAGATTGCCTTGTACGTGGTCCCATAATAGTTCCAACTTAATGTTTACCACCCTGTAGCAAACAGTAAATTTTACAGTAAAATTTTATTGTATTTAGCATAAGCACCAACTGCTTCATATCATTATGGTTGGGGCTTTAAAATCCAATCCATTTGTTTAGTTTTGTCTCCATAATAAATAGTCCCTTTCAACATTTGACTTTTAATTATTAATTTTGCAAGAATTTCTATTATGTGGTATTCTTTGCTTTACAGCCTTGTTGAAGTTGTTAACATGTTTGGATTAGTGTTTTTGTAAGCTATTCACAATAAAAGTTGGTTTATTTTCCCTCAAAGTGTTTGGTATTAACGTCAATGAAAAAATACAACCTATAAGCTCTTTCCATAAATGTGAATTCTTCCATTGGTTTCCATTAAGTTAAAAGTACAATCGTATGACGATTAGTGATATCATATAAATCCTAAAAATATTTAGTAATTGTTTATGCAGCTATAAAACAGACATTTCTTTTATTTAGCCTTTTATTTAGTATTGATTGAATCTTAACCTGTACTTAAACACTTACGCTGGGAACCATACTGGACCAGAAAGGGAGGTAGAAGTCATTTATTTCACTAATAGTTTTCAGAAACTCTACTAATTTAAGCCAGTCTGAATTAATTGTTCTTTCACCACACAGTAAATAATAGTTGTTTGCTAAATGCTAGATAGTATTATGCTAGGATTTCTTAGGGATTTGAGAAACCAGAAGAAGTAGTCCTTGATTTCGAGAACTTTTTACTTGTCTGAGAATACAAGATAAACACAAAGGTTAAAATAATAAGACAGTGTATGCTAAGTGCCAATTAGTTGTTAGATCATTCAGTAGGTTAATAATTCAGAGCATCTTGGTCTAAGAAGTTTGGATTTTCTCCTGTGAACAGTATGAAGGCTTTATAAATTTTTAAGTAGGTCTGATTTGATCAAATGACTTTTTAAGAAAATTAGTAACGGTAGATTAAAGGTGCAGAAGAACTGTTGGCCAGAAACTAGTTAGATTTAGAAGGAATTGAAAATTGAATTATGAGATTTTTGAAGGGATCTGAGATAAACACTGTGTTTAACCAGAAGAATGATACCTTAAGGAGAAATAGGAGCATCATGATTTAGGGTGAGGGAGACGTAGGTGAGGAGTCCAATTTTAAACTGGTTTAGTTTGAGATTGTGTGAGGAGTCACCAAGATCATTCCCAAGTGCTGTATGATTTGCTGGGAGGACTCAGAACTCAGCATATAATTTTACTCACAACTATCCCTTATTAGAGTGAAAGATCGAGAGCACAGTCAGCAAAGAAAAAAGGTACATGGGGTGAAGTCTGGAGACACCAGGTATGGCTTCCAGTGGTTTTCTCCCAGGAGCTGCACTGGGCACGCTTAATTCTTCCTGAGAGGGATTGTGACAACACATCTGCAATGCTGTCTCCCGGGAAAACTCATTAGTGACTCAGTGCCTGAGGTTTTTAGTGGGGACTGGTCACGTAGCTCTTTGAAAATTCCAGACCCCCAGAATGGAGGCAGATACTCAGCATAAACTACATTGTTTCCCCAAATAGTTTAGGCTCAGTGAGCCATTCTTACCAGGAAATGGTGGGAAAAACCTGAGGCCCCATTCGCCAGCCAAGGGCCAGACTTACAAGTAGGCCTTTTTAAAGATAGCAAGTCTAGGCCTACTGTGTTAACTCTTTCCTGCACAGAAATGATAGTATGACATGTAAATAATGAGATCGGAGAAGTCCCTGAGATAGTCTGAGAAATACATGTCTTATAGTCTAAGGAAATGAAGGCTAAACACAAAAATACTGAGCTCTAGAACAGTGTGTAGATCTCAAAAGTGTGTTTCATAGACCTCTGGGGGTTACTGATACCTTTCCAGGAATTTTACAAGCTCAAGAGTGTATTGACATTTGCACAAATAGTGCAAAAACTTTAACACAAATCAATACCATGGCCCAAGATTATATTGGTGGTCATTATCATTTTTGCTGCCGTGCAATCACAGAAAAAAAAAAAAAAAAAGAATCCAATTTCATTTAAAGAACATCCTTAATGAAGTAGTAAAATTATTAATTTTACTGAATTTTGACCCTTAAGTACAGTGTCCTTTAACGCCCTCTGAATGACAATGGGGAGTGTACTTAAAGCATGTCTGCTGCATATAAAGCAAGGTGGCTGTCTATAAATAAACAGCACTTGTGTGGTAATTTGAGTTACAAGCTGACCTGACTGCTTTTATCTTGAAAGAAAAACTAACAAAGTATGGTTATTCAGACTTCGGTATTTGGCAGACATTTTCTCAGAAATGTATGAAATGAGTATCACTTCAAAAAAAAAAAAAAAAACAACTGACAGTGTTTGTTGCTAATGACATAATTTGAGCTTTTAAGAAAATTAGAATTTTGGAAAACTTGTATTTGCCATTATGAGCTTGAGAGCATCATGATACTTAAAGACTTTTCTGATGACACTGGTGGTAGTATTAACAAATAGAACTTTTTTTAATGAATAATGAAACGTGTCCACATTGGGAAGTTGTATAACTCAGTGAGCCAGAATTTTCCAGATAACCAAACGGGCTTTGTAAAACCATGCATGGGTATTACACAATCATTCAAGAGCAAAATAGATCAGTGGCTTTTAATGTAGAAGAGTAAAGATATTCGTTGACATGGTTCTGAATTCCATAATACAATTAACCTTTAAGAAATACCACTTGTCAAGTTTTGGTGTAGTATCAGAGAGGAATTCCTTGAAAGGGGATATCAGAGAGGAATTATCTAAAAAATCTACTAAAATACTTCTTTCTCTTCCATTTGCATATATGTGTGAGATTAAATTGTTTTCATCTGCAACATATTGCAACAGATTTTATGCAGAAACAGATAGGAGAATCTAGCTGTCTTCTATTCAGCCAGACATTAAAAAGATTTGCAAAAATGTAAATATTATCACTATTTTTTTTGGTTTGTTTTGGAAAATAAAGCTGTTTTCCATAAAAAGATTTTACTCTGTTAACATATAATGCTTATTATTTTTAAATGAACTAATAAATAATTTAAGTGTTCTCTTTTCATTTTATATGGTAAATATCAATAGATATAACCCAAATAATAATAAGCACCTTAAGATCCTCAGCTTTTACATGGATAAAAGGGAACTGAGAAGTTTGAGAACTTCTGGTCTAGGAAAAGAAATGTAGAGAACCAAGGGCAGAAAGCTAAATCGAAAAAAAGATTCATCAGATCTATCTTTTGTTGCTGTTTTCATCATCCACCTCATAGTCACTCCAGGTCATAGATTCCTTATCTTTTCCTCCATTCTACATTTTATTATCAACATGACTAACTTTAATATCACCTTGAATAACTTATCCTAATCCCTCATTTCAAAGCTCCTCCACAAGTCTTCTGGTGATCTTCACTCCTGCTCTACTTCATCGACCCACTCCCATGACTAAACCTAAGTGAACCTATGGCATCGCGTGGATTATCTGAGAGCTCTTTGACTATCACCACCTGTGCCTCCAATTCTCCAAGTGACCTCACATGACCTTCCACTTCCTTTTCTCCAAGTGCGACATCCTCTCAAGGTCTTACTTCTTCCCTTCCCTTACTTCTTCTCTCCACCTTAATTAGACCCCTTAGGGGGCCTCACTGCAGCTGTACTCTTACCATCATCCCTACAGTCTTCCATCTTGGTTCTTTTGGTTCTGCCTACAAACCTTCAACCTTAGATTGGTGCAACCACTTGCTTTCTCTTCTTTGTCTTATCTGCTGAGAGCTGCAGGAGCAAAATCACATTAACTATGTATATTGGTGCTATTAGGTCCAATTTAGGTCATTGAAATCCACTGTAAGTCAGTCCCCAGTAATGGTTTGAAAACTTTGCTTCTCTTCTCAAACCTCCCGACCCATCTCTAGCCAGTCTGCTCTTGATTCTTTTTGTGACTGCTCACCTCTTGCTTAGTCTCACTTTTCCTCAACTTATTCTTTCTTTTATTTCCTTTGTTTTTCCCATTTTACCTTCTCTCACTGCCTCACCTCACCATTTCTCCCTACCACCTCTCACCATTTTTTCATCTGTGCCCATTGCACCTCATCATTTTTCCTCTGAGAAAGATAAGCTAGAATCTAATTAACAGCTTATAAAGAAAATTCTGGGGGGAAAATCATATCACAGAACTGAACATCATAGAGGTCTTACATGTAAGAATTTGGTAACCTTGCTTGCAGGTTTTCCTTATAGGAATTTGGGGATTGTAATTGCCAGTTGTATACTAGGATATTTGGAAGGCTTGACATGATTTGATAAAACTTCTTATATTGGTTCCATTGATTTTTTTATTCTTTTAACCTTTTGTTTTAATTGCAAAAGGCAAGACTTAATTCTTTCCACTGGCATTTTTTAATTGCTGTGAACATTTATTGGAAAGGTAAGGAGGTACACTTAAGAATGTAAGGGGTGTGTGTGGGGAGAGAAATTTTCTTCATTTCTCAAAGTCAGTATTGTGTAAAACTTGGAAATCTAAATCATGTTTTTCCTTTTTTTTTTTTTTTTTTTTTTATAGGCTGTTGGTATTACTTACGGGAACCTGCAGAACCTTTCTGATAAATCTGCCATGGTCACAAAGTCCTTAGAATACCTTGGTGAAATATTAAAATATATAAAACCTTATTTGGGAAAAAAAATTTCCAGTGCAGGGCTGCAACTGACTTATAGGATGATGGGTATGTATTCCTGACATTATTAAAACTTCCTTAGGTTGAACCTATAGTATCATGATAGATAGGAATATACTAATACACTGGCTAAATCACTGTTCTCCATACAATCATAAGAATAATTTGAAAGACAATGATTTAGCTTACAGTAATTCATATTGGCTTTCTACTAGTGTATCCTATCTTGCCCCGCCTCCTTTCGGACCTCTTCTTGTTATGCTTACGTTAATATTAGAATTAATTATGACCGGGTGCCTGGGTGGCTCAGTTGGTTAAGCGACTGCCTTCGGCTCAGGTCATGGTCCTGGAGTCCCGGGATCGAGTCCCACATCAGGCTCCCTGCTCGGCGGGGAGTCTGCTTCTCCCTCTGACCCTCCTCCCTCTCATGCTCTCTGTCTCTCGTTCTCTCTCTCTCAAATAAATAAATAAAATCTTTAAAAAAAAAAAAAAATTTAATTATGACCAAAACAAAATATCCTGATACCAATTTGCTGTCAGTAGTCTGTTGTGAATCACTCACATTGTGAATACCTGGATAATTAAAATGGACTTTTTTTTTTAAAGCTTATCTGTGCTCTGTTAGAATTTAAAATATCAGGAAACCATCACTGCCTTCTATTTTTCTGGTCTGCTCTGTATGAAGGAGGTCAGGAAAGAATTTATTACAGCACTAGAGATATTTATGCTTCAAATCTTGCTTCTCACAATACTATGTTTTCTCCTTTCAGAAAGAAATCTTTTTCTGTGCTTGTGCTATAACAACACAGTTCATCCTTGAGGAAGTCAGTAATTTGAATACCTTTGTTCACTAAAGCCATGTTACTAACGAAAAATAGGAACTGGATAAAGGGAAATGAGAAGTATTTCCTTAGAAGTTTTTATACAGAATTTAAGGAGGGGGGGTTTTGTTTGTTTTTTTAGTTTGTTGGGGGTTTTTTTGTTTTTTTTTGTTTGTTTGTTTGGTTTTGTTTTTTAATTTCTCTGTGGCCTAAACCTTATATCTGCTCCCTTTGATCTTGTGAACATATGAATAAACCTGATTTGGGCTGTCTGAAACCTTTTATCTTTGTTGTGAAAGATAAAGGAGAATGCAAAAATGTGTAAATATGGATGATGTGGAATGTAGTGAAAGCCATAGTAGCAATAAAAGCATCTTAATTTTAGAGAAAAACATACGTGATAATTTATTATAAATTTAACATAGTAAGATGTAGATGAATAAGTATTTCAGCATTCAGGCTTATAATTTATTAGTCTCTGTTAGATCTTTGCCAAGCTAAATGTATGATTTCAGGATATATCTTTATTTTATAAAATATATGATAGTCATAACTCCAAAATCATATTCAGATTGGTGATATGTAGACCCAGGATAAAATTCTCCTTATGAAGAATTGAGGACCTTCTTTGTTTTGTTACATGGTTGAGTTTTGACTTCCTGGAAGGTAGATCTGTATTCTTTCCTTTTGTCTAAATCTCAGAGACTGGGAATAGAATATATTGGTACAATGTTCCTCATTTATGCCTTAAAAATTAAGAACAGATAATTTACTGTCTTCTGTATGTAAAAGGCTCAGAAAAAAACGGAGGAAGAGCAAGTATAAACTTTTGAGGGTTCAGACCTTCTTTAAGTGTATGGGTTGGGGATATCATATTCACTTGAGGGAAAGAATTAACCACAGAAAAACTGTTTTATTTATCTGGCCAGTTCCTAACTGGGGATACCTCTGTTGTCTACTTACAAGAGTGCTAGTGAAAGGTGCAAACCATTCATAAAATCACACTTAAGATTAAGGCATCTGGGGTCTTAATTGTAACTCAGTAATTTCTGAAAAAGGATTGATTCATGAGTAGTATCTTCAACTTTCCTCCTCTTTATATCATTTTTTGTGGTTTTTCCATTTATATCTCTTATTTTTCCATCCCATGTTTTTCTGTTGGTCATTCTCTCTTCAATCATTCTTCCTTTGTCTTTGTAATTGAAATGACCCTCAGTGCCCAACCCAAATATTCCATGCTCCCAGGTAGACTTGGTCTCCCTGATTATGCTTCATCTGTCCATCTCTTATGACATTTTTCATAGCTTGCCAGCTTTTATAATTATTTGCGTACTTGGCACGCCCCTACTAAATTTTAAACTCACTCATGATAGTAGCCATATCTTTTGAACTTCCTATTCCTGTTGTCATGTTGTATTTTGAACAAATAAAAATGTTTCCTGAGTTATATATTTGGCCTGCATTGGGAACTGGGGATACATCAGTTGAAGAGCTTCACCAATGTGGAAGATGTCATATACTAAATAAATGTTTCTGGAATATAATGATTTTATAAACCTAGCTAATAGTACATAATGTATCGGGGCACCTGGGTGGCTCAGTCGTTAAGCGTCTGCCTTCGGCTCAGGTCATGATCCTGGGGTCCTAGGATCGAGCCCTGCATCAGGCTCCCTGCTCGGTGGGAAGCCTGATTCTCCCTCTCCCACTCCCCCTGCTTGTGTTCCCTCTCTCACTGTGTCTCTGTCAAATAAATAAACAAAATCTTAAAAAAAAAAAAAAAAGTGCATAATGTATCTTTTAATGTTCCTAAATGAGCAAAGTTACTTTCTAACTATAAATACATTTTTAAATGCCTATTGTAATGATCCCAATCCTCCTCTTTTTCTTTTTAAGGCATAGTATATGCATAGAATAGAAGATAAGTAAACACATAAGAACTCTTATAGTACAGTTCTCTTCCAGTTGTACAAGTTATGTTCCCCACAATTTTTCTGTATTTTCAGCATCACCAGTTACATAATTTGTTTGTAGCCAGGAAAAAGATGTTTTTTTTTACAAAGCTATACTATGTATTTAAACCTTTCTCAAAGTTTTTTACTTAAAAAATTTCTTTCTCTTTTCATTTTTTTAAAGATTTGTTTTATTTATTTATTTGAGAGAGAGCACAAGCAGGTGGAGGGGCAGAGGGAGAAGCAGACTCCCTGCTGAGCAGAGAGCCCAATGTGGGGCTTGATCCCAGGACCCTGGGATTATGACCTTAGCCGCAGGCAGACGCCCAACAAACTGAGCCACCTAGGCGCCCCTGTCTTTGCGTTTTTAATACCACACATTTAAATGTTCTTCACTGAAACTTAAAAAAACTAGGGTTCTGGAAGCACCTAGGTGGCTCAGTCAGTTGAGAATCTGACTCTTAATTTCAGTTCAGGTCATGATCTCAGGGTCTTGGGATCAAGCCCCACATCAGGCTCCACACTCAGTGAGGAGTCTGCTTGAGATTCTCTCTCTCCGTCTGCCCCCTCACCCTGTGCTTGCACATATGCTCACGCTATCTCCTTCTCTCTTTCTCTCTCTCTCCCCCCCCCCCCAAATAAATCTTTAAAAAAAAAAATTAGGGTTCTGATGTGGCAGTGAAACAAATGGATTGCCTCTGCCTTCTATGAACTCCTAAAACTTTAAGATCTTCAGCAAAGTGTTTTAACCATTGCAAAAGATGAAATACAAGGGTAGATGATAGCATTTTTGGTTGGAAGGCCCTTGCTCTTTATAAGTCCATTCCTATGTGACACCTAAGTGATATGAATCATTTCAGATGTCAGTGGTGATGGCAGTTCCCTTTACAGGTACATTAATGTTAGTTAGGATGTGAGTTCTTCTTACATTGCTGTCATTCACCAGTTTTCCACCTACTGGAAAAATGAGGAGCAAGCCAGCGTTATTTAAAATACTGCCAAGTGAGCATTGTGTTTCTTTATGATTGATTATTGTATTTCCTTTTACAACAGAAGATTAATGTTGCTGTTTGTTGTTCTTAGAAGTGATTATTGGTTGGGCTTTTTTCTTTTAACATCAATATACTCTTTTATAAGCATATTTTTGTTTTCCTTCAGAGCTTGAATTTTAAACTTTTTTTTCTATGGAAATGGCTTTGAATTTTATCATATCTTCTGCATTCTAAGATGGAATAAAATACAAAAGTTCATGCAGTACATGTACCACTATGCCATTTGGGCAAGTGCTTAATGATCTTTTAAATTTGTTGTTTCAATAAAGAAGACCTCAGTAGCAGAAATAGACTCTAATGGGAAGGAGATATCTCCTCTTAATTACTTTACTAAACAAAGGGTGCTCATTTTTAGCTCCACTCTCATCAAATGTAGCAACTGACTCCCAGCATGAAGGAAAACATAATATATTTTATGTAGTGAAGATGTCTGCTTCTCTTCTTTCAGGATCAAAATTGAAACTCACTGGGTATGTTGAACAACTGAAAGTTACAAAAAATGAAATGCAGAGAGGTTAAGTGATTGCTTCAAGGTTACAGTTAATCCTTTTTTCCTACTTTAACAATTAAATTTCGTTATATCTTTTTGTATTGCAAACTGGGTTGAAACAGCCTATAAAATTTTATGTAAGATAAAGGTATCAAAAAAGTAAATGTGGAGTAGTAGCTTGCTGAAGCCCAGGAAGAGTGAGCACACACATAAAAGCACAATGCATGGTCTTCTAGAGTTCTTAAAGTTGGGTTATAAATCCGCCTCTGAGTTTCCTAGCAGCCAAAGCAAGAAGAGAGATCTGATTAATTACGACATATGATCAGTATATTCACGTAATGTATAGCCAAATCACATGGTGTGTTTGAGCGTATATGTATTAAATGCCAGTTGCTTAGGAAATGTATGTTTTTCTTAGCCCACAATTCTGAGAGAAATTTGTCTCTTTAGTGAAATATATGACGTGACATCAGTCTTTCGACTTCTAATACGTGTTTCTCTCTATTGCCTACTTTAACTTGGTCCTGTGTGCTTTAAATATAAATTTTATGGTGGAATGGCAAAACTTTCTGGTCAGAAGGTAACCATACCTGCTGTTACTCCTCTTCTCTGTCAGGAATTCTTGTTAAATCATGGGCACAGATCTTTGCCACCTCGAAAGCGCAAAAGCTCCTATTCCGGATCATTGACTGTTTACTGCTGCCACACACCGTGCTACAGCCAGAGAGAGAGCTGCCTGCACCCCTGCTGACTGCAATCCAAAAGAGTCTTCCTCTGTACCTCCAGGTATAGTGAGTGTGGCTGCTTGCAAGCGTAAAAGAAAAAAATGAAACTTTGCCTTAGAACAGTATCCTCACTGCAGATTTGAAAACCATCCATTGTCATCTCAAGGTTATGTGTGTACATGTGGCACTTCTGTTGAACAAGTTTTAAATTCCTCTTGTGTTTGGCCGTGAAAACAATGATGGAAGAGGCAGTCTCTCAAGAAGCAATTAAAGTTGAGACAGGAGGCTGACTAGCATAGACACAGTAGTGTGCTCCCAGTTTGCCTTAGAAGCCTCAGCTGTCTGCCAGCTAGACGGCGATGAAGAGATGGGAGAGAAGATACCGTGAAGGAGATGAGTTGTAAAGGAGCAGAGTGGGTAAGAGTTAAAGGACCAGTCCTGTCAGAGGGAACAGCAGGTAAAAGGCATGAGCTTTAAGAAAGTATGACATGCTGGGGAAGAGCAAAGAATTCTATTGTGGTTGGACATTCATCTAGAAGGTTCCATGTGCCACACTAGGAAGTCTGGATTTGTTCTTTTACGTGGGGATTTGAATGCATTGTTGATGGATTTTTGATGGATTTTGAATAGGGGAGTGGGAGTGACATATCCTATTTACATGTTAGAAAGGTGATGCTGGCCAGGTGATAGACATTGGAGAGGGTATGTGCTATGGTGAGTGCTGTGAATTGTGTAAGACTGTTGAATCACAGACCTGTACCCCTGAAACAAATAATACATTATATGTTAAAAAATAAAAGAAGAGGGCGCCTGGGTGGCTCAGTCGTTAAGCGTCTGCCTTCGGCTCAGGTCATGATCCCAGGGTCCTGGGATCGAGCCCCGCATCGGGCTCCCTGCTCCGCGGGAAGCCTGCTTCTCCCTCTCTCACTCCCCTGCTTGTGTTCCCTCTCTTGCTGTGTCTCTTTCTGTCAAATAAATAAATAAAATCTTTAAAAAAATAAATAAATAAATAAAAGAAGATTGTAGGAAGGGAAAAATGAAGGGAAATCGGAGAGGGAAACGAACCATGAGAGACTATGGACTCTGAGAAACAAACTGAGGGTTCCAGAGGGGAGGGGGGTGGGGGGATGGGTTAGCCTGGTGATGGGTATTAAAGAGGGCATGTACTGAATGGAGCACTGGGTGTTATACGCAAACAATGAATCATGGAACACTACATCAAAAACTAATGATGTAATTATGTGAGTAACATAACATAAAAAAATAAAAAGAAAAAAAGAAAGGTGATGCTGGTGGCATCTAAGATGGTTGGTGTGGGCGTTACATTGGAGACTTGGAAGGCAGTGAATTGTTCATTATCTGAAGTTTTTGAACGAAGCGAGCGGGTATAGAACTCACACAGCAGACTGCAGAAACATGTAGGAGGTCTGATTAAAAATACTTGCTGAGTGAATGCTGTGGAGAAACAGAAAGAAATGGAATACTTCCTAGATTCCAGAGTGGCTGCTTAGGCAGATAGTAGTGTTGCTAACTAACATGGGCAATTCTGGAGATGTGGGGATGAAGCTAATGATTTCTGAACAGCTGTCGTTTGAGGTGCTGTGCAATATCTAGGTAGGCACTTGGAAATATTAATCTGTCATTCAGGGGAAAGCACAGAGTTGGAAGCTTTGTTTTTCATTGGTGTCTCATACTGAAGATAAGTGCTTCTTAGTTTGGGGTTCAACAAGGGAAACTTGAGGAAGAAAGGGAGAACAGAATGTGATTGGGTAATAAGCAGTCTTTTCCACAGGTGGATTTTTTTAAACAGATTTTTACAGTGTCTAAGAAATTTTAAGTTGGCTTTTTAATTTTGTATTGGTAATAACATAACATAATAAAGTTTAGTGTGTCTGCTGGCAGAAAGATAAAGTATTGCCAATCAGGGAATATGGGTGGGGAGGAATCTTGGGCAGCAGGAGAGTCTCAAAAACGTGTTCTCTGTTTCCCTCTTAAGCCAAAATAGTACAACAAGAATTCGTATTAGGGGTGCCTGGCTGGCTCAGTCGGTAGAGCATGGGACTCTTGATCTCAGGGTCGTGAGTTCAAGCCCCATGTTGGGTGTGGAGGGAGCCTAATTAAAAAAAAAAAAAATTCTTATAATACTTCATAAGTGGTTAATTGAAAATTTTGGTGAATTTATCCATTTGGCAGAATTGACTTAGAGCTCTATACCTTTAATTTATTAAAGATACTCAGCTTTCCTCTTCAGAGTTTTCTGAACATATCCATGTATTACTTCATCATCTAATAATGTGCTTTGTTTTAAACAAAAACATTGAAGAAACTGTTTAGAGAGGTATTCGTTGCTTTTTTTTTTTCCAGTTGTTGTTTGATAGTGTCAACAGCTCTATGCTACTTTTATTACAAATAATCTTTCATTTATAGCTAAAATGGATACATAAACATTTCTAATTATTTCTCTAGGAAAACACGTTGCTAATTGCAAAGTACCAAATTATAAATGAACTTTTAGCACATAATTTGTCATTGTGTTGGTGATTGTATTTTATTAATATGCAGTATTTAGTAACAATGGCAGAAAAAATATTTCTCAGGGTATTGGTTTCATTATTTGTAGGTATCAAATACTGTAATCCACATGGAATTATTTTGTTAACTTTGTTAATTTCTGTACAAATGGAAGGGATTAAATCAACAGAACTCTTAACTTCTCTAAACCTCAGTTTCCCCAGCTATGAAATCAGAGATGTGATAATAACCAAGTCATTGTTCTTTTGAGAAATTTAAATGAAGTAAAGGATATAAAGCACATGGCACAATGCCTGACACATGAAACTCTTAAAATAGTCATTAATCAGGGCACCTGGGTGGCTCAGTTGGTTAAGCGACTGCCTTCGGCTCAGGTCATGATCCTGGAGTCCCGGGATCGAGTCCCGCAACGGGCTCCCTGCTCAGCAGGGAGTCTGCTTCTCCCTCTGACCCTCCTCCCTCTCATGCTCTCTGTCTCTCATTCTCTCTCTCTCTCAAATAAATAAATAAAATCTTTAAAAAAATAAATAAATAAAAATAAAAAAAAATAGTCATTAATCAGAGTTGTACTCTTCTGTATTTCCCTCCTGTCAATTTTTTTTTTTAATTTATCACATTTCTTACCATGGGAGATTTTTAGTATAAATTCTGTAGTGTCACTCAGATAAATGACCAGTACCTACATAAAAAAACTGACTTAAAAATGTATTTTATTACTTTGAAATAATACACAAATGTAGTTGATGAGTGTGGTGGTCATGTTCTCTGGGTATGAGAGGAAGAAGGAAGCTTCCTTTGTCTTCTTGCACTTCTCCCCTGCTTCATTTGCGTACACCCCGAAGGCATGCATGTTTCGTTAGATACCACCCCATGGATCTAACCCAAGCTCAGCAAGTCCCTGAGCCTCATATTCACATCGTCTGTTGATGTTGGGCTGTGTCTTTGTTGATTATGGGTGACACATTCTGACATGAATATTAATGCTAGGGACTAAATAAGTTCCTCAGTATATTTTTTTTTAACTTTGCCTTTTACTATTTCTTTTCTTTTTTCTCCTGTAGGGCATGTGTATCGTGTGTGGTCAGTCCCAAAATCCAAATGCCTATTTGAACCAATTACTAGGGAGTGTTATTGAGCAGTACATTGGGCGGTTTCTTCCATCGTCCCCGCATGTTTCGGGTCTCGGACAACACCCTGTTTTGTTGGCATTGAGAAACTCCGCCGCTGTTCCACTGATATCACCTCTAAAGAAATGCATCGTACAAGTCATAAGGTACATCTAAATATTAAAAACAAGTGGTATTTACAATGTATTAATCTTTATTAAAAAGTAACAAAGCATCCCAAAGTGTTGGCAACCCTTGGGATGCTGGTAGTTTAGAAACTTTCATTTTCCCTGAGAAACATTGTCTCTAAGAATTTACTAAAATGACTTTTGCTCATGGCAGCCTGAGTCAATGCTCTTTAAATTGTTTTATCTACATAGCTATTATTTTCCTTATACATGTCCTAAAGATACGTATTTTCTTAGTTCTTTCAGATAAACAGTAAGTGTATTTTCTACTATAGAAAACACATTATTTATATTTTTAAAAGAGAACAACTAAGTGAAAAAATGAATGCTAATATGAAAAAGGAAGTACTAAGAAGTCCTGTTTTGTTGGTCTCCTCTCTGTCTTAATAACTTTGATTTCATTATTAGATGCATAAGTGAAACCTCTTAGGTTCTCTGTTACCTTTTAACAGCAACAATAGAAGATTCAGTAATAGAAGTTTTTTTTTTTTTCTTTGTCTTCATGGAGTATCTGGCTTCATATGAAATTAGTTTTTAAACTTTAAGATGCTACGGCAATATACAGGCATACCTTGTTTTATTGCACTTCACAGGTACTGTTTTTTACAAATTGGAAGTTTGTGGCAGCCCTTCATCCAGCAAGTCTGTTGGCACCATTTTTCCAACATTATTTGTTCACTTCATGTCTCTGTGTTACATTTTGGTAGTTCTCACAATATTTCAGACTTTTTTGTTACTATCATATTGGTTATGGTGATCTGTAATCGGTGACTACAACTGGCTGAAAGCTCAGATGATGGTTAGCAGGTTTTTTTAGCAATAAAGTATTTTTAAGTTAAGGTGTATACGTTGTTTTTTTTAGACATCATGCTGTTGCACACCTAATAGACTACAACAGAGTGTAAACATAGGTTTGATATGCACTGAGAAACCAAAAAATTCATTTCACTTGATTGTGACATTTGCTTTATTATAGTGATATGCAACCAAACCCACAATATCCCTCCACTCCATGCTTCTCCACTCCTGCAGTTCCCCATCTTTGTTGAGGCTCCTTCCTCTGAATCCCTGAGAATTCTGGGGTTATTTTCAAAGCACCTATCACATTATATTATAATAGCCTTTTTATTTTATTTTTTTTGCTTGTCCAACTCTTCCACTAGACAGTGAGCCCCTTGCCTTAGAGACCGTATTCACCATTTCATTCTTACATTGTACCTGATATACTGTAGGTGCACAATAAATGTTTGGTCTAGGAATTCAACGGTGAACCAAAAAGACAAAACCCTTGTCCTCAAAGATTGAATGAATCTACTAAAATGGAGTATTTGTTGGAAGCCACTGTATGGAGTAGAAATGATGATGAAGACATAGTTCCTGCCCTTAAAGACTTTATAATCCTTAGTGATTTCCATGGCTCATTTCGGCAAATTTTATTGCTTTGCAAGTACATTGGATGTCTAGCTTAGATTTAGCTATATTTGGCAATTTTTCATGTTGCCTAGACCTTTTAGAAACTGAGCAATTCCCACTTTCATTTATTCACTTAAATATCTACTGAATACCTATTATGAGCCAACACCTGCTTAAGAGGTAGAGAGATAAAAATGAGTAAGATAAATTATCTTTATGATCTCTGTTGACTTATAATGCTAAAATTTGTTTTGCTTTGAGAGAAAATATTAAATCCTAAATTACCTCTGATTTTTTTACTTCCTAAGAGAAAGAAAGAGGTAAAGCTGGAATGGGAAGCTAATTCCTAGGACAGTCCTCTTATTGATTTGGAAAAATAAGACCCTTCCCAAATCCCTAAATAAATAAATGTGAGGAGAGATTTCTTTATGCAAATTTGACATTAAAGAAAATGTTGCATTGTTGAGGAGCTGATAGAGGAAATCAGGCTCATATTAGAAAGGGAAAAAAAAATTAACAATTAGGTTTTCATTTGGGTTTTGATTAAGTTCATTTAAAGATCAGGTTGTTTTAAATTTCGTTTGTGTCTGTATTCTGCTTTGGCCCTTACAACGCAGCAAAGATGTGCAGTCATTGCTTCTAAATTTTTATGCTTGAGGATAGCATGGTAAAATACACGTATTTTTTTTTTTTAATTGTGCTTTATTAATTTGGGGGGTAAAATTTGTCAGTATCTTTAAAGTGTATGACATTTGATTCTGTTCATTGAAACTTTAACTAGAAGAAAAAACAAAATTGTGCTTCTTTTTAGGAAGTCCTACTTGGAGTGTAAAGGGTCCTTGCTCCCTCCTCGCTTAGCCTCTATTCTGGCCTTTGTCCTGCAGCTCTTCAAAGACACTAGCATAGACATTTCTGAGGTTCAACTGCTCCTCCCTGGCGTCTTAAAATGCTTGATGTTGGTCAGTGAACCCCAAGGTTAGTTTGAATCTGTGTTGTTATACTTTTCTTTATGTAATATCAGTTTCTACATATTGTGGCTAAAAAACAGTGGATAGCTGAGGTTGGGCATGATAAAATGGTTAAACACTGACATGTTTCAGTGTAGTTTACTTCTGTTTTGTTTTTTCCCCCAAGGCAAACAGTTTATTTAAGGGCTCCTTCCTCTGATTAGACTTGTTAACCTTTTAAAGAGTATTTGTTTAATCTGACTACAGTATTAAATCAACTTGTTACATATCATGTGGTGAGGGGTCAGCGTAAGTTCTTCTGTTCAGGTTTCTGCTAGAATATCTAAGCTTTCACAGGCAATCCTGTAAGGATCCTTTGATCCTCGTCCTTTTGTTTTCAGTCTCATCAGCCTTACTGCTAGGGATCTCTTTAAAATATCATCTATTTCATCCCCACTGTGAGTAGCATGCTTTAATAAGCTTATTGAGAATATGCAGAATAGTAGCCATAGTTCTATCCTGAAGGAGTTTTTAATGTAAATAGGATGCTGTGTGTGTAAGTGTGTGTGTGTTATCATTATAATGTGATTGTTCAGGGCAGGGCTTCTCAAATGCTTCCACCTAAGTACTTCTAACTGCTGTGATAAGTGAGTGCAATGTGGATCCTGAAGAATCTGAGGGCAGCACCCGAAGTGGTAGCTGAAAGCTCAAATAGCTCTTTGAAATGTTCTGTTTTATCTCAAAATTTATGCATATTTTGTTTAAATGTGTATTTATTTTAATAATTAAAATGTTTGGTTTGTTTTTGTTTTTCTGCTCCCAAGTTTGGTTTTACAAAAAAATGTTTTGGTGTGTTATGCCCTTACCTGATAGTAGCATCTCTGCGCTGAAAAATACCCAGATGGACCCCAGAGTCTTCTTTAGAAATTTTGTCCTCATTGAAAACTTACGCATACTTTCAGTGAAAGCCTGTTGTGGTGTACAAGACAAAATTTGTTGAAACGGAGCAGACAGTATAAAATTTTAGCTAGCCTCTTGTTTTGGTGATAGTAATATTTATCAGGAAGGAGGACAGGGTGTGGAAGGTGAATTTTGCTGCTCACATCTAGCTGGTGAGTGCATCACATGTTCCAGATGGGTAGAATACCTATCTCCACATTGCTGTCTTCATAAGCTGAGGAAGCAATATTAAACACAGATTTGTGTGCGTGGCTGAGAGAAAATTCTTGCTCTCCTTGTAGTCTCAATGTTTAAAGGAATAATCTGTAAAATCACAGAAAGTTAGTGTTACTAAATGATTCAGCAAGGCCATTCCTAGGTAAATGCCCAAGAGCATTTTAAGCATACTGTCCACTCAAAAACCTGTACTCAAGAGCTTAAAAGAGTTCCACTTCTGGCCTGATAACATAGGGAGCTCTGCTGACCTACTCCCCAGTAAAACCAGTGGAAATTATTTAAAAGAAAGTATTTAAATTCTCTGAAAATAGTCCTAAGGGTATATAGCAAATGGAGAAACATTTATTTAAGAAAATCTACTAAAACTTGGTAAAGCAGCAGAAGTCTGTGTGGTGTTTGAACCAAGACCACTCCCTTCTTCACTTCTCCCAGCTCAGTAAGACAGAAACTCTATTCCAGACTGGTAGATCCAAGAACATAGGGCTTTCTCTTTCCCCAGCTCCCAGTAGGAGGGCTATCATCCTGTGAGAGGCAGGATATCAGTATTTCTCATCCTGCCCCCAAGCTACGCTGAGGTTATATTCCAGGCAAGTGTGGCTGAGAAGTGGGGGCTCCATTCTTTTACTGGGCACCCAGGCACCGGTCATCCTTGCCACAGCTTAAAGGTGTGAATTCCCTGCCATGTGAAGCAAGTTGAGGATGCCTGGGTCTGCTGCCTTTCCTTCCACAAGTACTCAGCTCCTGTAGTGGGTATGTCACTCAACAAATAGTGGGCACCATTGTCCCTGTCCCCAACATCAGAGCCATACCTCTTGAGCTTTTGCCTGGTAGAGGTGGAGAGAGGAGAAGCAGACCAAAGAACAGAGAACTCCTGAATCTCTCCCAAAGGAACCGACTTCATTTGCAAATCAGTGTGAAAAAGTTCAAGCCTAAGGGTGCTGTCAAAACAGTGGAGTTTTTGGTGATAGGCAATAGGTAGGAGAATAATGGAGTCATTGGATATATAGGCTGATCTATAGACAGTCTAGTTTGATGAGAAAATGGTGAAAGAGACAGCTGGAAAGAGCCCTTGGATCAGAACAAATCTCAAACACTGCCCACAGAAATTGTCCCTTTAGAAAAGCCCAAACTTGATTAGATCAATGCAGTTTATTCCCGCGGGCATTATAAAACACAATAGAGTAATCAGCTTTGATTAGTGAAGCTCCACAGCTGAGTGTGGTCAGAGAAAGGGACAAAGGGAGCCCTGTCAAAACCACTGTCTTCGAATGGAAACAGGGGAATACCCAAGGTTATATCAGCTTGGGGCAATGTTAGAGGCTTCACACTGGAGGGGGGCAGAGAGGAGGAGAAGTAGACTTCACTAAAAAATGCCCAACTTTCAACAACAAAAAAATGGCAAGACATGCAAAGAAACAGAAGTATGAGCCATATACTGGGGAAAAAAAGCAGGCAACAGAAACTGCCAGTGAGAGCAATCAGATCCTGGATTTAATAGGCAATGACTTCAAAGTAGCCATTATAAGTATGTTCAAAGAACTCAAGAAAATCATGATTAACAAAATAAAGGAAGGTATGATGACATTGTCACATCAAATAAAGAATATCAGTAAAGAGACAGAAAATATAAAAAAGAACCAAATGGACATTATGCAGTTAAAAAGTACAAGAGCTGAACTGAAAAATTCGCTCATTAGTGGATTTGAATTGGCAGAAGAAAGAATTAGCAAACTTGAAGATAGATGACTAGAGATTATGCAGTCTGGGAAAAAAAAAAAAGAAAAATGAACGGAGCTTTAGAGAAATGTGGGATACCATTAGTGCCCCATCATACATATAATGCCAGAAGAGGGCAGAAAAGAGCAGAAAAAAATATTTGAAGAAATAATGGCTGAAAATTTCCCAAATTTATTAATGAACAGTAGCCTATACATTCAGGAAGCTCAGCTCATTCCAAATAGGATAAACTCAAAAAGTTCCACAATGAGATGCATCATGGTAAAAATGCTGAAGGTCAAAGGCAAGGAGAAAATCTTTAAGGCATCGAGAGAAAGATGACTCATCGCTTACCACAGAACCCCAGATAGGTCAGCAAGTAACTTCTCAGAATTAATGGAGGCCAGCGGCAGTGGGGTAACACTTAGTGATCAAAGAAAAAGCTGTCAACCAAGAATCCTCTATTCTGCAAAACTGCTGCCTTTCAAAAGTGAAGATAAAACATTCATCAAGACAGTATGGTACTGGCACAAAAACAGACGCATAGATCAATGGAACAGAATAGAGAGCCCAGAAATGGACCCTCAACTCTATGGCCAACTAATCTTCGACAAAGCAGGAAAGAATGTCCAATGGAAAAAAGACAGTCTCTTCAACAAATGGTGTTGGGAAAATTGGACAGCCACATGCAGAAGAATGAAACTGGACCATTTCCTTACACCACACACAAAAATAGATTCAAAATGGTTGAAGGACCTAAATGTGAGACAGGAGTCCATCAAAATCCTAAAGGAGAACACAGGCAGCAGCCTCTTCAACCTCAGCCACAGCAACTTCTTCCTAGAAACATTGCCAAAGGCAAGGGAAGCAAGGGCAAAAATAAACTATTGGGACTTCATCAAAATAAAAAGCTTTTGCACAGCAAAGGAAACAGTCAACAAAACCAAAAGACAACCGACAGAATGGGAGAAGATATTTGCAAATGACATATCATATAAAGGGCTAGTATCCAGAATCTATAAAGAACTTATGAAACTCAACACCCAAAGAACAAATGATCCAATGAAGAAATGGGCAGAAGACATGAACAGACATTTTTCCAAAGAAGACATCCAAATGGCCAACAGACACATGAAAAAGTGCTCAACATTGCTCGGCATCAGGGAAATCCAAATCAAAACCTCAGTGAGATATCACCTCACACCAGTCAGAATGGCTAAAATTAACAAGTCAGGAAACGACAGATGTTGGCGGGGATGCGGAGAAAGGGAAACCCTCCTACACTGTTGGTGGGAATGCAAGCTGGTGCAGCCACTCTGGAAAACAGTATGGAGGTTCCTCAACAAGTTGAAAATAGAGCTACCATATGATCCAGCAATTGCACTACTGGGTATTTACCCCAAAGATACAAATGTAGGGATCCGAAGGGGTACGTGCACCCCGATGTTTATAGCAGCAATGTCCACAATAGCCAAACTGTGGAAAGAGCCAAGATGTCTATCGACAGATGAATGGATAAAGAAGAGGTGGTATATATATATACAATGGAATATTATGCAGCCATCAAAAGGAATGAAATCTTGCCATTTGCAATGACGTGGATGGAACTGGAAGGTATTATGCTGAGTGAAATAAGTCAATCAGAGAAAGACGTGTATCATATGACCTCACTGATATGAGGAATTCTAAATCTCAGGAAACAAACTGAGGGTTGCTGGAGTGGTGGGGGGTGGGAGGGATGGGGTGGCTGGGTGATAGACATTGGGGAGGGTATGTGCTATGGTGAGCGCTGTGAATTGTGTAAGACTGTTGAATCACAGACCTGTACCTCTGAAACAAGTAATACATTATATGTTAAAAAAAAAGAAAAAAAGAAGAAGATAGCAGGAAGGGAAAAATGAAGGGGGGGAAATTGGAGGGGGAGACGAACCATGAGAGACTGTGGATTCTGAGAAACAAACTGAGGGTTCTAGAGGGGAGGGGGGTGGGGCGATGGGTTAGCCTGGTGATGGGTATTAAAGAGGGCACATACTGAATGGAGCAGTGGGTGTTATACGCGAACAATGAATCATGGAACACTACATCAAAAACTAATGATGTAATGTATGGTGATTAACATAACATAATAAAAAAAAAAAGAAAAAGGAAATTCTTAAGAATGAAAGTCAAGTGACTCCACACAGGACAAACAAACAACACCAGTAAGGCAATTATGTAATTGTAAAAGACAGCATAAGTACGTATTTCTTTACCTTTATTCTCTTAATGGGCTTAAAAAGCAGTTGTATAAAATGATATATATAAAAAAGTGATATGTACATAATGTATGATTGGGCCTATAGCATAGATATGTAATGTGTTTATCAATATTGGTTCAAAGGAGGTGGTGGGAGCAAAGCTGTATTGGGCTAAGGAAATGACTCCAGATAATAACTCAGATAGACAGGAGCAATTATGAGAGAACAGAAATGATCAATAAGGTTAGTGTCACAAAAGCGAAAATATAGACTTGCTGTCCTTCTCTTTTTCTTTAGCTTCTTTGAAAGACATAAAATTATATAAAATAAAAATAACTAGGTATTGCTGGGTTTGTAACATTTGCTAAGGTAGTATGTATAAAAATAATAGCACAAAAAAGGGAAAGGGGAATAGACTTATGTAAGAGTAGTGTTTCTGTATTTCACTGGAATTAAATTCATATAAATCTGAAACTCTGATAAGATGTACATGGTAAGCCTAGAGCAACTCCTAAGAAAATAATTCAAAACCAGTAAAAAATCATTTAAGAAATTAAAATGCTATGTTTTAAAATATGCACGTAATGCAAAACGAAAGCAGTAAAGGAGATGAGAGGAACAAAAACACAAGACATTTAGAAAACAGAAGGTGAAAGGATGTAAATCCACCTGTATCGACAGGAACAATCGTTGTGAAAGGACTGAACAGACTAATCGGAAGTAGAGATCACTGGAACGGATCAAAATGAAAAGATCTAACTATGTTCTATATGCAGGAAACACTTTGGATTCAAAGACTAAAATAGTAAAAGCAAAGAAAAAATACATCATGGAAGCTATAACCATAGAAAGCTGGAGTAGCTATACTAATATCAGACAAAACAGACATTAGACCAAAAAAATTGTTAACTAGAAATAGTGGTGTTTTATAATGATAAAAGGGTCACTATATTTAACAACTATAAAGGTGCATCTAACAAGAAAGTACCAAAATAAAAGAAGAAAAAAACGGAGAAAAATGAAGGGAGAAAGAGACAGTTCAGTGGTAATAGTTGGAACATTTTTGGTTTCCACTTAAACATGTAAAGAGCTTGAAAGTCCTCACTCTTTCCCTCACAACAAGAAAACAAATCTGAACAGGCTGAAAAACAGCTCTTCTTAAGTGCATTAGGGAATTGAAGTCATAGAGCAAACTGCTGCCCCCAAAACTTTGTATAGAGCAATTTATCAAATTCAGTGTAAATATTTCTACCAGTATCAGCTCCTGCTCCTGGTAAGCTGTGATTCTCTGAATCTACCCGTCTCTCCACTTTTAATTGATCTAATAGCTTTTTTTTTTTTTTTCAAAATCATAATAGCAACAATGTATTTGGTGATTATACCTCATGGATAAGTAAAGTGAATGACAGCAATGAGGATTGGGAGAAAGGAATTGGAAATGCTGGTATAAGGCACCTGTGCCACACCTGAAGGAATGTAGTGCTATTTGAGAGTAGACTGGGATTGGTTATAAATGTAAACTACGAACTCTGGGGCAACCACTAAGCAAAAATGTTGAAGAAGTATATTTGATGTACTAAGAGAGGAGAGAGAATGGAAACAAAATGCTCAATTAAAACCTTTGGAGAGGCGCCTGGGTGGCTCAGTTAGTTAAGCATCCGACTCTTGATCTCAGCTCGGGTGTTGATCTCAGGGTGGTGAGTTCAAGCCCCACATTGGGCTCCACACTGTGTGTGGAGCCTACTTAAACAAAACAAAACCTTTGGAGAAGGCAGACAAAAAGCAGATAATTAGAAAAAAAGAGCAGGAGCAATGAATAGAAAAGTTACATGTATGGTAGATATTAATCCAGCAATATCAGTAATCACTTTAAATGTGAATGATTTACATAAGCCAGACTGAAACTGACAGTGGATAAAAAAACAGAGCCCAACTGTATGTTACCCACAAGAAACCTACTTTGAATATGAAGACACAGATAATTTAAAGTAAAGGGATAAGAAAAATGCTTAGCACAATTCAAAACAAAGCTGTAGTAGCTCTATTAATTTCAAACAAAGCAGACTTCAGAATAAGTAGAATTATCAGGAATAAAGCGGAGGGACATTACATAATGACAGACTGGGAATAGAGAGAACTGCTTCAAGTCTGATGAAGGACATCTATGAAAATCCTATAGCATCATACTTAATGGTGAAAGATTAGATGCTTTTCCCCTAAGATTAGCAATGAGACAAGGATGTCCACTCTTGCCACTTCTATTCAACATTGTACTAGAAGTCCTACTGAGGGCAGGAAAACTAAGTAAAAATCATCTAGATTGAAAAGGGGGTAAAACTGTCCCCATCTGTAGATGATCTGATCTTGTATATACAAAATCCTAAGCACTCCAATAAAAGGTATTAGAACTAATAAACAAGGTCAGCAAGGTTACAGGATACAAAAACAAGACACAAAAATCAATTGCATTCCTATATACTTTAAATGAAAATCTGAAAATGAAATTAAGAAAATGATTCCATTTACAATAGCATCTTTTAAAAACCCAAGTAGGAATAAATTTAAGAAAAGAGAAATACAAGCTTAAGATCTGAAAACTACCAAACATTATTGAAAGAAATTAGAGAATATATAAATAAATGGAAAAACATTCCATTTCATGGATCAGAAGTAATATTGTTAAGGTAGTGGCACTCCCCAGACTGACCTACAAATACAGTGTAACTCCAGAAGAGCCGAACCAATCTTGAAAAAGAGCAGGGGTGCCCTGGGTGGCCCAGTTGGCTGAGCATCTGACTCTTGGTTTCGGCTCAGGGCATCATCTCAGGATCAGGAGGTAAGTCCTACATTGGGCTCCATGCTCAGCAAAGAGTCTGTTTGAGATTCTCTCCCTCTCCCTCTGCCCTTGCATATGCTCTCTCTCTCAAATAAATAAGTCTTAAAAAAAAAAAAGAACAACAAAGTTGGAAGACACACTTTCCAATTTCAAAACTTAGTACAAAGCAGCTGTAATCAAGACAGTGTGGTACTGGCAGAAAGATAGACATAGATCAATGGATTAGAATTGAGAGTCCAGAAATAAACCCATATGTCTGTGGTCAACAGACTTTTTTTGACAAGGGTGCCAAAATGATTCAGTGGTGAGAAAATAGTATTTCAACAAATTATGCCAGGTCAAACGGATATCCACATGCAAAGGAATGAAGTTATACCTTTACTTCACACCATATGCAAAAATTAACTCAATATAGATCGTAGACCTAAATGTCTGAGATTAAACTATAAAACTCATAGAAAAAAGCATGGTAGTAAATCTTCATAACCTTGGGTTTGTCAATGAATTCTTAGATACAACAACAAAAGCATAAGGCAGGAGAGAGAGATAAATTAGACTAATCCAAATTAAAAACTCTTGTGCTTCAAAGGACGATCAAGAAAGTAAGAAATAACCCACAGAATGGAAGAATACATTTGCAAATCATTTATATGATAAGGAAGTTGTACCTGGAATATGTAAACTGTTATAATTCAGTAATTTAAAAAAACAACAAATTTAAAAATAGGCAAAGAATTTGAATAGACATTTCTCCAAAGAATAAAACAAATGGCTAATAAGCACCCTTTGAAAAGGTGCTCAACGTCATTAGTCATCAGGGAAATGCAAATCAAAACCACAGTGAGATACCACTTCATACTCACTAGGTTGGCTATTATGGAAAAGCCAGATAATAACAAGTTTTGGCAAAAACATGAAGAAATTAGAACCCTCAATTACTGCCAGTGGGAATGTAAAATAGTATAGACACTTGGGAAAATAGTCTGGTCATTCCTCAGATGTTTTAAACAGAGTTACTCTGTGACCTAGCAATGTCTCTCCTAGGTACATATCCAAGATTAATGAAAACACATGTCCACACAGAAATTTGTTTATTTGTGTTTATAGCAGTATTATTCATAGAGCTAAAAGGTAGACTGTCCATCAGCGACAGATGGATTTTTTTAAATGTGATAGGTCCATACAATGGAATATTATATCATAAAAAGGAATTAAGTACTGCTACATGCTACTCAACATGGATGAACCTTGAAAACTTTATTCTATGTGAAAAAAGCCAGTTACAAAAGACCACATCTTATATGATTCCATTTATATGAAATGTCCAGAATATGAAATCTGTAGAGATGGAAAGTAGATTGGGGGTTGCTTTTAGGGTGTATCAGAAAATAAGGAGTGATAGCAAAAGACTATCAGGTTTCTTTGCAAAGTAAAGAAAATAGTCTAAAATTGGCTGTAGTGATGGTTCCACAATTCTGTGACTATACCAAAAATCATGGAATTGTACATGTTAAATGGGTGAATTGTATAGAATGTGAACTATATGACACTAAAGCTGTTAATGTAAAGAAAAACTAAAAAAACAAAAACTCAATTTTTAAAAAAGTTCAGTTCACTTAAATAAAGATTGCAAATCGTTTTTTTTAAAAAAACACCTGTAACACTGATCCATAGCATCTTGGTTCATAATAGCTTCCAAATGGAAACAACCCAGATGTCCATCCACCAATGAATGGATAAACAACATGGGGTATATCTATACAGTGGAATATTATTAGGCCTTCAAAAGTAAGTCCTGATACCTTCTACAGCATGGATGAACCTTAAAACATTATGCTAAGTAAAAAGAAGACAGTCACAGAAGACCACATGGAGGGGTGCCTGGGTGCCTCAGTTGGTTGATAATCCGACTCTTGGTTTTGGCTCAGGTCATGATATCATGGTCATGAGATCAAGCCCCATGTCAGGCACCACTCTTAGTGCCCAGTCTGCTTGACATTCTCTTTCCCTCTCTCCCTCTGCCCCTCCCCCCACTCACACGCATTCTCTCTCTCAAATAAATAAAATCTTAAAAAAAAAAAAAAAGACCACATGGTGTATGGTTCTATTTATAAGACATTTCCAGAAGACTTAAATCTGTAGAGACAAAACAAAGATTAGTGGTTGCCAGGGGCTGGGGGATTAAGAAAGTGGAGAATGATTGTTAATGAGTTAAGGTTTTTTGGAGAGGTGATGAAATTGCTCTGAAATTAGATAGTGGTGATGCCTTCTCAACTCTGTGAATATTCTAAAAACCAGTGAATTGTACACTTTAAAAGATTGGTTTTTATGATATGTGAATTATACCTCAATAAAACTGTTGTAAAATAAAAACCCAATGCTTACTATTAATTCTCTGTGAAGGCTATTTCTTCATATTCTGGTACTTTTTCCACAGAGGAGCTTTTGAAGTTTTTCAAGGAAATGTCTTTTAAGAACCAATTATACTGACTTCAGAACTATATCTAATATGAGGAGTTATTAGTTCAATAAAGACAAGTATGCTACATCTTCTTTATCCACCATCCTCATGCCGTAGAGAACATTACTAAGTACATATTAATTAATTGTAGTTCATATGTATCCTGTTTTATTCTGGTATAATGGATTAGAGTTTCTGAATTATTTTTTATTCTTAGACAAAGCACTTTCTCCCCAGCTACTTACATTTAATGTGCCAAAAACAACATAACAAAAATTCAGTAGCATTTGGAACATAGGGAATTTTCTATCTTCCTTCTTGATATTATTCCATTTTTTCGGAAAAATGCACAATTTTAAATGACTTAGTTAAATATTTAAAGAATACAAATGTTCTTTATGTAACTTTGCTGTCTTTTTTGAAAAGAAGATGGCATCACCAATAGTTGATTTATGTGTATGTGTGTATATATATGTATATTTGACTAATTTTGAGCGAAGGTAAATTGTTGGTGGTTTCTAATTTGTTAGAGAGTGGGGGGAATATGCCTATGAATTTTAAAAAATCAATCTGCTTATCTGTAAATCAGCTGAATGATTAAAGGCTATCTTTTGTCAGTATGTAACTGCAGGATCAGGATGATAAAATGTTTTTGAATATGGGTTTTTTCTAAGAGACCTATCTTCAAATGTATTTTTTCAGTTATCAGCTTGTAAAAAATACTCAAGCTTTTTATATTTTCTTAAAATGGGAGATAAGGAGATAGATACACTTCAGTACAAAACAAAAACTCATAACTATTTCATTTTGAAAAATAATTAAAAAGCTGTATAAACTTTAAGAAAACAACATATTTTTCTAAATTAAGAGTGTTCATAAAAATGAGGATCCAGATGGTCAATTCAGACACAGTGTGTAATGCTATAATTTTTCCTCCTAGTTAAAAGGCTGGCCACAGAGAACCTGCAATACATGGTTAAAGCCTGCCAAGTGGGGTCAGAGGGAGAACCTGCCGCCCAGCTGACTTCTGTGTTTAGGTAACTGGAAAATGTGCCAACTGGCAAGGGGACTCTTGCCAGCCATTTGACAGCCAACATGTTTTTTAAATAACTAATTATCCAAAACATAATGTGTTACTACTTGTTATAGTATTTCAATTATTATATTTTTTGGCCATAGTTTTGTTACATTGTGCTGTTTTATTAAAAAAGACAAAAGTGCCAGGGAGGAATATGAGCGAGCTGACTTAAAATCACCTGAGAATTTGGTGATGAAGACTCCTGCATGTATTGAAGAGAAAAATGGGGGTGTATGGGTCATGATGACAGGTGCACAGGCCCTCAGAACTGCTAAACATGTTACTCAGGATCCAGAAGTACATGTCACTGGTTTTCTTACCTGCTTTAGATACTGTAGACCCAGAAGGCTTCATTGTATTTCATCTGTGAAGCATAGACTGTAGAGGAGTAGATGTGATGTTGGTTCCCAAGAATAATAATGCAACTGGAGTAATGTTTTCTGTGTTTTGGGTTTTGTTGTCATTTCCTGCCTTGCCTCCCCTAGACTCTTGTGCTTTCTGTTAGGGCAGTGTTTTTAAATATGTCTCACAATTTCTACCAGTTCACTTTTATTACATGTATCTATGCCCTAGCCCTACTGTGATAAATAACACAGGTCCATTTTCTTCTGTGTTGGATCTTTGATTTCTCACTTTGTTTTCTTATCATTGGCACTTGTCCGTTGGTTACAATTTATTTAAATTATGATCACATGAAATACATAGTGGATTTGTAAGAACTATAAAATCCCCCAAAAAGGAAAAAAAAAAAAAAAAACCTGTAAAACCCTAAGAGGGGAGAAGGGATTTTATACAAATGAAGATTGCCTGTTTGTTATGTACAATTTATTAAGCTAGGTGGCTTTTATTTTGTTGGGGGAGAGAGTTGAAATTGTAGGGTTAAAACATACAATTCTTATTATGAAGGTCTCTTGTGGGTCTAAAATCTCCTATTCAGTTAAGGAATATAAAACTATATATTATGAATAACTTGCTTTTCTCATAAAAATATTGTTTGATTTATCCAGAAATATGAAGAACTAAGAAATACCTAGGAAACTGGACTCCCTTTTTTTTTTTTTTTAAAAGATTTTATTTATTTATTCATGAGAGACAGAGAGAGAGAGGCAGAGGGAGAAGCATGCTCCCAAGGAGCAGGGAGCCTGATGCGGGACTCGATCCCAGGACCCTGGGATCATGACCTGAGCCGAAGGCAGACGCTTAACCATCTGAGCCACCCAGGCGCCCTGGACTCCCTTTTTCCACGTTCTTCCTGCTAAGATTTTGACATGCAAAGAATAGCAGCAAAGTCCCTGGAACTAGATTTTCCTTCTTATTCTCCCTCCTGGGATTCCAACTCTTCCCTTTCCCTACCAATGCCATCATTCTGGTCACACTGAAATAAGCCATTTCTTTCCTTTATTTTTAAGTGTTGTAAATTGTCTTCATAGGGCATCTGGATTCTTCAGGTAATCTTATGTGAAATGATCTTTCTTGAGTTCAGGTTCCAGCTGATTGTCGTCGTATAGATACCAGCCCAAGGAACTTCCCCAGAAGTAATCCTGTGTAACTTGATTTACTTTCAGGCATTTTATCCAGGATTATGCTATGAGATACGATTATCAGATTTACGGCATTTTAGAAACAGTAGCAGCGTTGGACCAGCAAGTTGTTATCGACTTGCTTTCTACCCTCACTCAGTCTCTGAAGGATTCAGAGCGGAAATGGGGCCTTGGCAGAAATACTGCACAAAGGTGTGTTTGGATCATTTGATTACATTCTTTGGGCAATGATTATAAAAATCTAGATTTGTTTTCTGGAGATGGTTTATTTTCCCATTCCTAAAAATTTGGGGTGTGTTCTTTGAATTGATGAATGTTTCCATACTATGACTGACATATCCATTCACATACTGTTCTTTTCAAAGTGAGCACCTTAGAAAGCTATGTTTTTCAGCAGTTCCACTATTGCTCAAAACACATTCAGTGCTCCTCACTGGGAAGGGGACTTTAGAGCCTCAGGTATCTTGTTTTTGTATAAAATCCATGGTGGCAAATCTACCCTTTGAGGGATGTTTGATGTACTGAATCAACTATATCATGTGTATCCAGTGAGTAAGAAGAGTGGCCCAATTAGATAATATGGATTTGGGTCAAAAATAGTAGTGGGGCTTACAACCTAATTTCAGATTGTGCTGGTCTGTGTGAAATAATGCAACACCATGGAAATAGACCTGTAGTTCCTAAAGAGGTTGTTTTGGAGGAGTCAGCACTCATGGGAATTCATATGTTCCAAGTTTGTTAAAGAATCAAAGTACTTTAATCATATAGTTTGGGTGTGGGTGCACATGTGTGTAGACAGACATTCAGGTGTGTAGACAGACTTAATTTGTAAATACTTAAATGAAAAATTATGGAAAAGTTAATAAATATATCTACCTTCTTTTCTTTTTTCTTAGGGAGGCCTATAGCAAACTTTTATCTCACCTAGGACAAGTTGGACAAGATGAAATGCAAAGACTGGAGAGTGATAATACCTAATATATTTTGTGCTTTGCCCTCTCTATTCATTATAACTATCTAAAGCCACTTTGCACAGCAATGGTATAATGTTCTGTTAAAAATACCTTCTAGGATTTTTTTCCTTACATCCCTGTAAGTGTAAAGTATATAAATAAGGAAATAAAAGTTAAATAAGTGTATTATAGGATCTTTGGAAGTTGGCAAAATTGCATTCTCTTTTGAAGAGTTTTTAGTTAAACTGATTTAATTTTTTTTTTTCTAACTTGGGAGTGTCTCTGTGTATGTCTGTGAAGCAGGTCTGTACTGGGTGATCCAGGGACTTGTCACTATAATGTGACTTTTTGACCTGTGAGTGATTTGTGTTTGTTTTGTTTCTTACAAGTCATGTTTTAATATGTTTTTGGGTTGTTGTGGGTTTTTTTTGTTTGTTTTTTTGTTTTTTGTTTTTTGTTTTTCAAATTATCTGGCTATTCTATGCTGGTTTTTGTGAAAGGGCGGTTCAGAAGATAGGATGTATGTTTGTCAACTTTTGTTAGACCATGTGTGAGGCAAGTTAATAAATACCCAGCACACTTAACTCTGAGGAAGGAGTCTGAGTCTGGCTAAATGAATATACAGATAGCATGTAAAATGTTGTAAAACTCAAGCCAACAGTGGTTCCAACAGTTGCCAGATTTTTTTTTTCTCTAGTCATCCTTTTTGGAAGTTTATGAAAAGACATATCAGGAGGAGAATAAGTAAGAACTTTTAAGAAAAGACAAATAATATTCTGAAAAATCTTGAGATTACAATATAACAGAAGAGGACCGAGAAGTCAGCTGATTTATCTCCTTGCTCTTCAGTTAGAGCCTCTTATAATTTAGCATCTTATATGTTTACAGGGAACCAGTTTAGTTCCTTTAGCAGCTCTTGTGTCTCAACTCTTTAAGTAATTCATCCAGATTTTTATTTTACCAGTTGGGCTCTTGTCCTTGACTCCTTTTTGTGGTGAGCATTATTTGGTAAAAGAACTCCAGTCCTAGTGTTGGGAACCCATGTAGGTCTCAAACCCAGCTCTGCTTTGTAAACTTCAGCAAGTTACTTAACCTTCTTGTTGAGCCTCAGTTTCTCCATGGAGAAAAAAGAATAATATTCCTTTTTCTATTTCACAGTGTTCTGGTAAGAATCAGTAGAATAATGTATGTGAAAATATATTGGTGACATGTGTTCTATTTGAGGCATACAGACATGATTACTAATTATTCATGCACAAACGTAAAGAACACCTCTCAATGTTGTTCCTCTGTCTCTACTATGTCCTAGATGAATGATTCACGTTTTTTCAAATTGTGTCTTACATGACATGTTTGTTAACTTTGAAATATCTCTTTTCTTCTTGGGACTCTAGTCTTTATCATGCTTCTTCTGGTTCCTTCCTTTTCTGACTCAAGAAGTATGTTTCAACATGAAATATATTACAATCAGTGAACTCTAGTTAATAGTCCTCTCCTAACTTTTATCTGTGAATTCTAAAGAAGTATCTGTTGTTTTTATGACATACAGATAGTCTGTCCCTTCCACCCCCAGGTCAACTGTCATATGTCAACAAATAGAATGAATAAAAGCCTCTTTAAGGTTATTTAACAGACTTCATAGCAATGAGCTTCTTTTCATTATGATAGTGACTGATTAAACTTAAATCTCTTTGCAAGTTTCAGCAAATGAAGTTTGATCTGTTTAAGGTAATGCTTTTAAAGGAGTTATTTATGTGTATATATGTATATATATATTTTTTATTTTCTAAGTGGGATTGATAAAATTATCTTTGAGAGTCTCACTCCTTAGAATATGAAATGTTTAAGGCTGAGAAAAGCTGCTTCTGAATCATGCATTGGGATATATATGTGTAGACGCTAAGAATAAACAGTTTGTACTTTAAAAATCAGTAACAAAAATCTGTGACAATACTTATATATGTGTATATACATGTGTGTTTATTTATATATAAGTAAAATTTTAAAGATGCTGTTTTTTTAATTGAAGAAAAAAAATTGTTTGACTCCGTTCATTTCCAGGAAAATCTTCACGACCCATCACTTACTCCCCTAAATAACCTGTCATCTCTAGGGCCCCTGCTTCTCCCACTGTAATGTCAGCCATTCTCTTTTGCTGAAATCTCAGACTGTGTTCTCCTTTCTTCTGTTCTTTGGTCTGACATTTACGTTTTTCTTTATCTTCTCAGCCCTTCCTCAGTGATACTGCTCCTTCCTACATACTGTACTTTGAAAGCACCTTCACGTTCTTTCTTGTCCCCAGTGGTAAGATCTGGCCCTTCACTCGCTCTGTCTTCTAGTAGTGAATTGATAACAACAGTAGGTCATAATTTTATCTCTAAAATCTATCTCTAGTGCTAATTTCTCTCTTAACCCCTCTAGTTGGATCCTCCTGAAATCTCAAGGCAACATGTCGAGCTGCACTTGTTGCCTATTTTAAACTAGCTCCTGCCTTTCTTTTCTACCCAGGGAAGACACTATTTTCCCAAGTCAGTTAGCCTTGAAACTTCAGAAGCAACTTGGATTCTTACTTGTTCCCCACTTTCAGTTGATCACCAGTATGGGCTTTTTGCTTTTCTTTTCGCCATCCCGTGCATCCCAACCATCTTTTCTATTGGGTGCTTCAATCTCTCTTATCTCTGATCTCCTTTCCTGCAATTTAATCTCACACAGTTCTGACATTAGTGTTCCTAAAATATTACTTTCCTCTTGTTACTTTTCTACTCAAGGACATCCACTTCAGTCAGGAGACTTTCTGCCATCTGACTCTACCTTTTCTGTGCAAACTTAAGCAGGAGACTAGCTGCCTTCGAATATCTGAATGCCATGTTCATTCTATGCTCTAAGCCTCATTCAGTTTGCCAGCCTAAAATACCACCCTTTCTCTAGACACCTAACCTTAACACACTGAAATAGGAAGATACTTAAAATATATGTTAGATACGTGAGTATTCCAAAAAATTTCTGTAAAATATACAGATGGAATGTAAAAGAGATGATTGAAGGACAACAGGGTGATAGAAGGACTTTATTAGACATTCAGATTTGGTTATGATTTAAATTTTAATTGAACATTTAATTAGGTTTTCATGGGGGAGTAAAAAACATGGAATACGATCTCTGTACAAAAATCATCCAGTATTGAATTCATTTGCATTAGAAGAGTTTCATACTTTAAAACTTTTATATCTTTATCTAAACCTAGCATATTTTTTCTTAAGCATATTTGACTTTTACTACCTGGGCATCTATATATATAAAAAAATATGTATCTAGATTGTGTGTTCTTTACCCACTATCTTCTTCCATGCTTCATCACAAATTTTTAAAAGTACTTTCTTCTTAAAGAATTACATGTACTTTAATAGAACCTTTGACAGTTTTTATTTTTACTTCCCCTTTGTTAAGATTATCTGTTATATAAAAATTTGACAAGCTTCTGCAATTGGGAAAAGCCTCTAGGAAACCTGTCTTCCCTAAATCCTATAGACTTTATGTAAACCTTACATTTTCCAAAAACTGATCTCCTGCCTACTCCTTCTAGGGTTAAAAATACTGCCTTGTCAGTCAAGTGTATAGTATGCCAATATAAATACCATGCTTTGCTTAAAACAGTTGGTTTGGGAAGCTAGCGAAGTTAGCGTATTTTTCACATATTTAATAAGATTTGTATTTTGATTCTGTGATAATCTATATTGCTAAGGTTACCAAAGTAAGTACCTCATGATTAGAACTGAATAATATGCTTATTAAAGTTTTTGGTGTGCTAATAGTTATCCAACTTATTGCATTTGTGAATTGTGCTTTCAGAAAAATTCTGGGCGTTATTATATATTCATGTTTATCATTATGCCTATAATATATAACTTTTTAATGTATATAATTTACACTGCATCCATGATTATTCCACTTCCTTTATGACAGATTGACTGTTTGAAAACCAAAATAAAAGTGAACCATGTTACCTGGAGGAATATTTTCTATCTTATTCCTGTTTTTATACTCTGGGGTAAAACAATAGAGAGTTTTTCAGTTATTACAATAGCTGAAAGGGATACAATATACATGTGGTTAAACTGTGAGGAAAATAAATATGAAGCGAAAAAGCAGGAAAAATGTCCTAATTGTAACCTAATAGGTATTTTGTTATGAAGGATCTAAGGAATTTCATTTCACTTTACAAAGACATGTTTTCGAGATTAAGGTCTTTGCTGGCTTTTCCTCCTACACTAAGGAACATTCTGCTATTATCTATGTGGTGCTGTGTCTTCTCTTATAAAGTCAACTCTTGAAGTGCTGTTTAAGGTGTTGTTAGAAGTTTCATGATCTTCCAATGGAAATTCAAATTAGATACGGTCTATAATTTTAAAGAGTAAAAATGGAAGATGAATTACTATAGGATAGCCCACTTAAATGGAAAATATATATTTGAATAGTTTCAATGGAATTTGGTTTATATGACCAAACATAGCTTTCTAGAATGTTTATTAGCTCTTATTAATAATTTGAGGAAAATTATCTAATCATAAGCGTTCTGCATTTTATTTTTCCTTGGAGAGGAATGTTGCACTTTGGAATATATTCTCTGGCTACAGCATAAAAGAGGTTTTCAAAAACTAAAATTTTCTGAGTTCAGTTCTGTAATATTAGTGAATAACACATTATCACCAAGAAGGGGTTTGCTAATATGCCAATTTGTTTTAAATGAATACTTAGAAATCTATATAGAAAATATCAGTAATCTCAGGCTGCCTTTTCATGATCAGTCAGGCAAGCTTATTTTTAGACCATTTCCCTTTCATTCATTGGATATAGGATCTGGGATTACAAGTGTAATGGTTTTTATAAGGTAAAAACAGCTGGAAGTAAATTCATTTGTCAAGTAGAAATTTTAGTAAATCTGATACTTCTTGCTTAGGTTCTTGTTGAAAGCTATCTCAAATACTGGAGTCATTTTCTTGACTTGGTAAGGCATTTAAAATGTTTAGTTTACATGATTTATACCCTTTAAAGAGACTCTCTTTGATATCAATGATCAGTATCAATTTGCACTTTTCAGAACTGTAAAATTAAGATTTTTTTGGCTAAATCTCTGGGAGGTTTTTTATTTTTTCCCTTACCCCCGTCTCTCCTCCTGTTCTTTAATCTGAATAACCAGATTATTTATTTGGAAATTAAAATTTTTAGGTATAAAAATGTATAAAGTTAGTGAATTTTGTATTTAGGATTAAAAAGGGTTTATGTTTTTATTCACTTCTGATTCCTGAAAGTGGTTCCATGAATAAAATGACAGTTTCCTATAAGATAAAGATTGCTGAATAATTAAACTATGCTGAAGGAAAAAAAGTGTATAGTCTCCCTTTTAGTAAAGGTGACTTAGATCCTAACAAGATTCAGAAAAGGGAAAAACTCATGTTACACTTCTTGAATTTATGTTCAAATGTGGTTTTTATTTTATATATATTTTTTTGCTATAGACAAAGCAAATCCAAAAATCTCACCTATATAAGAATTCTTATGCATTATTAAAAGTTTGTAATAATAAAATATGTATTGGTGGTGGAAAAGAATCCCACAAGTGCTCAAGATTGACATAACCTTTAACAAAGTGGAAAAAACTTTTATTAGAATTACCAAGTCTAGGTTCAGATTTATGTCAGAGCACTTTATGGTGCCAAAATTAGTACCACTAATTTTTCTTGAGCTTAAATGTCATTTTTCACTAAATGAGTTTAAACGAGAGGTTTAAATTATTATTTGAAGCAAGAATTTGTACAGACTTGGGAATCTTTGGCTTTGGTAAACTCCCCTTTTCCTAATTAGCATATTTTTCACATGCTTTTCGGAATCATTTATCCCATAGTATGTGTTTCAAGTTCTATTTAGTAATTATTTAATTTCAAAAATAACCTCCCCTTTCAGTTACAAGGTTCTTAAACACAGTAAAATACCTTGTAATTTGAGTAACTTTTTTCTTAAGCAAAGTACTTAGCATTTACCTAATTTTCACAAAATTCTTCTGAATTAATATGGAAACCAATAATTATCCTCCTTAAAAATTAGTGGGAAAACAAGTACTGAAAGGTAAGCACCTAGCACAGGGTCACAGATTAACCAAGTCAAAAAATATGGGTATTCTAATTGCTCTTCTGGTGTACTTCTATTATTTGTATTACCTTGAATAAAATATGGCATTTAAAATTTTATAATGTCATAATGCTGAGTCTATACCGAGTGGGGTGGCATGTTAAATTTTTAAAAGAAAAATTACAAACCCAGGTTTAAGTAGTAATGGAATTAACTACTGAATATTTTTTTTAAAGACCATTGACGACAGTACTTGTGAAATAAATTCCTTACTAACATTGTCCTGTTTTCCTAGACAGCACTGATTTAGAAAAAGTATACAAGAAGACTCTAAAGACCCATGGAACAATTAGGGACCATTAAGTTGGTACTAAGCTACACCACAGTAAAAGTCCTATATATTGTATATTGACACACAAAGAGAAGGGTGACAGGAGTTTTCAGTAATGTATTTTAGAAAACTGTTCATTTTTTGCTAATGTTTATCTGAATATAAGACATACAAAACAAGGAAGCATTGAGCACTGAGTCTTTTCATGCCCAGTATCCAAAAGTGAAGCTTTTCTTTCCCTTCTGTTCATGATAGTTATTAACAAAGCATTGCCTTTCAGATGGTCCCGATTCTGTGATGAGGCACTTGAAGAGTCTGAAGGTTAGGGCACGTGAAATAGGGAGCTGGAAGGAAGCATGCAGCTATTCCATTGGAAGCAAAAGGGAGTGTAGGCCCATAGAATACTTCTTCTTTGCTTTCTCTACTTACATCCACTACCTACAAAAGAAGAGAAGCCTGTATGTCAAAGATTATTGTTCAATATAATTTGAGCAAAAATATATAAGTATATACATAAAAGGAGGCCTACAGTTGAATTCAGTTATGCCACCATGACCATACGTACCTTAGGCATTGGGTTTTTTCCCCCTCACAGTATGGTACCAGAAATATGTCTGAAGGTCCAGGTGCTACTATATGCATTTGTATATTTGGGTGCCTACATATATACGTAGATATATGTTTATAATTCATCTTCAGAACAGTGATGAGGTAGGTAGCTTTATCCTCCTTTAATATAAAGGTCTTGTGGCTTTAAACACCTTACACCAGATGGACCTAACTTATCCATCCAAAAACAGTGGAATACACATTATTTAAGTGTACATGGAATATTCTCCAGGATAGATCATATATTACGTCACAAACAAATCTCAATAAATTTAAGAAGACTTTCTGAAATCATATCAAGCATCTTTTCTAACCACAACAGTACCTAGAAATAAGTTACAAGGACTGGAAAACAAAAATAAAACACAAACACAGAGGCTGAACAACATGGTATTAAGCCAATGGGTCAATGAAAAAAAAGTCAAAAAAATTCATGGAGAAAAATGTAAATGAAAACATTATGGTACAAAATCTTTGGGACACAGCAAAAGCAGTTCTAACAGGGAAGTTTATAGCAATCTCAAGCAACAAAAGAAATCTCAACCTAACCTTACACCTAAAGGATCTAGAAAAAGAAAGCCCAAAGCTAGTAGAAGGAAGCAAGGAATAAAGATTAGAGTGGAAATAAACCAAAAAAAAAAAAAAAAAAAGAGCAGTAAAAGCAAGAGCTGATTAATGAAAAGATAAGCAAAACTGATAAACCTTTACCCAGACACATCAAGAAAAGACCTAAATAAATCTGGAATGAAGAAAAATAACAACAAACACCACAGATATACAAAGGATTGCAAGAAACTACTATGAAAAATATTACGCCAACAAATTGGACAACCTGGAAGAAATGGATAAATTCCTAGAGTCATACAATCTCCTAAAACTAAGGGAGAAAATATGAACTGACTGATTACCCATTCAATTTCATTACTAGTAATCAACTACCAACAAAAACCCAGGACCAGATGGCTTTATAGGTGAATTCAACAAACATTTAAACAAGAGTTAACACCTGTTCTCAAACTATTCCACAAATAAAGAAGAGGAAGGAAAATACCCAATGTATTCTGTGAGGCAAGTATTAGCCTGATACCAAAACCAAAGACATTACCAAAAAAAAAAAAAACAAAAAAAAACTACAGAACAACATATCTGATGAACATAGATGCAAAAAATGCTGAACAAAATATTAGCAAACTGAATCCACCAATACATTAAAAAATTACCATGATCAAGTGGGATTTATTCTAGGAATAAAGTGTTTCAATACTCACAAGTAAATCAATGTGATATATCACATTAAGAGGAAAGACTAAAAACCATATGATCACCTCAAGAGATGCAGAAAAAGCATTTGACAAAATGCAACATCCATTCACGATAACTCAAAATTGGGTTTAGAGAGAACATACCTCAACATGATAAACCAAATATGAAAAACCCACAACCAACATCATACTGAAAAGTGAAAAACTGAAAGCTTTCCCCTTAAGACCAGGAACAAGATGAGGATCCACTCTTGCCACTTTTCAACATAATACTGGACGTCCTAGCTGTAGCAATCAGAAAAGAAAAAGGGAAGGCCTCCAAATTAGTAAGAAGATAAACTATCATAATTTGCAGATATATATTTTCTAATTATAGAAAAGCCAAAAGACTCCACCAAAGAACAGATAAATGAATTCAGTAAAGTTGCAGTGTACAAAATTAATATACAGAAATGTGTTACATTTCTATATACTAATAATGCAGTAGCAGAAAGAGAAATTTAAAAATCCCATTGGAGAGTAGTGCAAGATGATGGCTTAGGAAGACTATGAACTCACCTCCTTCACAGACACACCAAATATAAACCTATTTGTGGAGCAATTCCTCCTGAAGGAGAAGTGAGAGCTGACTGAACAGCTTCTGCACAAAACATAGACCACATAACTGCAAGAGAGATGGAAACATATTAATGAAGATAACCCAGTCCCAACAGTGCGAATAGCAATGGGGAGGGATAGTACTAAGGAACTGTGAGCAGAGGCATCTGCACTGGGGCACAGAAAAAAAGCCACAAATTAAAAGCAACTAGCCTATAAAGGATCCAGCCCTACCACCACCAAACAGGAGAGCAGCAAGAACTCTGCACTGGAGGTGCTTGTAAGCACCACTGTTTACTTTCCCTCTCCACCTTATTAGCATGGACAGGAACAGGGTCCAGGCACCCTAGCTAGCCTGCTGACTCCGTGATCCCCTGGCCTCTACCCCACACGAGACCAAGCCATGCAAATAAGGCAGCCTCCAGCATGCCACACACCAAGACATCCCTGCTCAGCACTCACTACACCTACAGCCATCCTGCCAAGGTGACACAGGCACAAAACATTGTGGAACACTCCAGGCACATGCTTTTTTATCTCCTAATTCTTGCTATGTTTGATACCCCCAGCTCAAGAGAGTTTCAGGACTTACCTGCACAGAGCATCCCAGGAACCCCCGGTCTGTACCCTGCCTCAGCTGTAGCCACCTGACCAGGGCAAACCCTGCACCAAATGCTCTGAGACAACCTAACCCACACCAGCCAGAGCTCTAGTTGCCCTGCCAGAGCATCCCATGAACTAAGCATTCCAGGATACCCCAGCATGCACGCAGTTCAGATACAGCTCTCCTGTCAGGGCACCCACTGTATGGAGCACCCCGGGATGCCCCAGACCATGCTACACCATGACTCCAGCCACCCCACTAGGGCAGCCCCTGCACAGGGTGCTCAGGACACCCCAGCCTGCACCTCTCTCTGCCTCCACCTAACTCACTAGGTGCCTTCCATGCAGAGAACCCCAGCACACAGTTTGCACCAACTTTGGCTTTAGCTATCCTGCCAGGGCACCCTCTGCATGAGAGTTACAGGAATACCCTGGCCTATGCCCACTACAGCTCTAGCCATCCCATTAGGGAAGCCCCAGCATGAGTGCCCCAGGACCACCAAGTTCATGCCAGCCACAACTCCAACCAGCCAGTCACTGACACACACAGTCTACATAGATGACCATACACAAGACCATTCCTTCAATGTTAGAAGTAGCTGTGCTGCCTAATTCATAGGAATAAACACAAAGGCAATGGGAGGAGACAAAGGGATATGCTCCAAATAAAATAAGACAAAAGCTCAGAAAATGAACTAGATGAAATGGAGATAACCAATCTACCTGATCAAGAATTAAAAGTAATGGTCAGAAAGAAGCTCACCAGACTACAGAGGAGCAGGAAAGAACTCAGTGAAAATGTCAACAGAGAAACTATAAAAAAGCATCAGAGTTAGGAATATAATAAGTGAGTGATTTATTCATTTATTTTAGAGACAGAGCACACGAGCAGGAGCAGAGGGAGAATCTCAAGCAAACTCCCTACTGAGCATGGAACCCAACAAGGGGCTTGATCTCACAACCATGCCCTGAGCTGAAATCAAGAGTCGGATGCTCAACTGACTGAGCCACTCAGGTGCTCCAACAGCGTCTTTAAAATGACATGTTAGACCAGTTGGACATAATACAGAACATTCCATCCAAAAACAAGATTACAGAGTCCTTTCAAGTGCACATGGGACATTCTCCAGAATAGATCATAGGCTAAACCACAATGCAAGGCTCAATAATTTTAAGAATGAAATAATATGCATCTTTTCTCACCACAATGGTATGAAACTAGAAATCAATAACAAGAAACAAAAATGGAAAACACAAATACATGGAGGTTAAATAAAACACTACTACATGACCAATGGGTCAATGAAGTATTCACAGAGAAAATTTTAAAAATACTTGGAGACTAATGTAAATGAAAACACAACAGTTAAAAATCTTAGAACAGCTTTCACTGTGTCCCAAAGAGGGAAATTTATAATGATACAGGACTACCTCCAGAAACAAGAAAAATCTCAATCTAATTTATATCTAAACGAACTAGAAAAAGAGCGAACAAAACCCAATGTTAGAAGGAAGGGAATAATAATGATCAGAACAGAAATAAATGGAATAGAGACTAAAATAAATATATCAACAAAACCAAGAGCTAGTTCTTGAAAAGATAAATTTGATAGAAAATTAGACTTATCAAGAAAAAAGAGGACACAAAAAAATAGAATAAGAAATGAAAGAGAAGTAACAACTGACACCACAGAAATAAAAAGAATTATAAGAATACTATGAAAAACTGTATGCCAAAAAAGTAGACAACTTGGAAGAAATGGATAAATCCTAGAAACCTAGAATCTTCCAAAACCAAATCTGGAAGAAAGAAAATCTGTCAGACCAATTACTAGTAAGGAAACTGAATTGGTAATGGAAAAAACAAAAAAAAAAAACCAACAAACAAAAGTCCAGGACCAGACAGATTCACAAATGAATTCCACCAAACATTTAAAGAAGAGTGAATACCTATTGTCCGCAAACTATTCCAAAAAATAAAAGAGGAAAGTTCACAAATACATTCTATGGGACTAGCATTGCCCTGATATCAAAATCAGACACTATTAAAAAAAAGAAAAAAAAAACTTTTCAGCCAGTATCCCTAATGAACAAAAATACAAAAATCATCAACAAAAGATTAGCCAACTGCATTCAACAATACATTAAAAGAACCATTCACCGCAATCAACTGAGATTTATTTGGAGGATACAAGAACAGTTCAATCTTTGTAAATCAATCAACACAATATGTCACATTAACAAATGATAAGTATTGTGATCATCTCAATAGATACAGAAAAAGCATTTGACAAAATTTATATGTTTCTGATAAAAACTCTTAATATTAGTGGATTTAGAGGGAACATATCTCAGTTTAATAAGGGAAAACATGGAAACCCACAGCTAAGATCTTAGTCAATGAGGATAAACAGAGCTTTTCCTCTGAGCCGGAATAAGAAGGATGGATGTTCACTCTTGCCTCTTTTATTCAACATAATACTGAAAGGCCTAGCCACAGCAATCAGAGAGGAAAAAGAAATAAAAGGCCTACAAATTGGTAAGGAAGAAATTAAGTTGTCACCGTCTGCAGATGATATAATGCTATACATAGAAAACCCTAAAGACTCCACCTAAAAATATGAACAATATTCAAAGAATTCACTAAAGTTGCAGGATATAAAATTAATACTCAAAAATGAGTTGCATATCTGTACACTAATGAAGTGGCAGAAAGAGAAATCATTCAAGTTACAATTATACCAAAAGGAATAAAATACCTAGTAGTGAACTTAACCAAGGATTTGAAAGACCTGTATGCTGAAGACTATGCAACAGTGATGAAAGAGAATAAAGAAAACACAAGTGGAAACAAGTGGAAAGATATACTGTGTTCATGTATTGGGAGAATTAATATCATTAAAACGTCTATAAGACCAAAGCAATCTATCAATTCAGTGTATTCTCTATCAAAATACCAACAGCATTTTTGGAAGAACTAGACCAAATAATCCTAAAATGTTTAAAAAACCATAAAAGACCCTGAATAGCCAAGGAAACTTGACACTGAAGAACTAAGCAGGTGGTATCACAATGCAAGATTTCAAGATATACTACAAATCTAGTAATCAAAACAGTATGGTACTGGCACAAAAAGAGACTTATAAATCAATGGAAGAGAACAGAGAGCCCAGATATAAGCCCACACTTATATGGTCAATTAATCCACAATAAAAGATGCAAAATATATGGCTGGAAGAAGACAGTCTATTCAATAAATGGTGTTGAGACAACTGGACAGCTACATGCAAAAGAATGAAACAGGACCCCTTCTTACACCACACACAAAAATAAACACAAAATGCATTAAAGACCTACATGGGAGACATGAAACTGTAAAACATCTAGAAGAAACATAGGCAGGAATCTCTCTGTGGCCTTTGCAACATTTTTCTAGGTATGTTTCCTGAGGCAAGGGAAACAAAACCAAAACAAACAAAAACAAAAACAAAAAAACCTTTTGTACAGCAAAGTAAACCATCAACAAAGCAAAAAGGCAACCTACTGAATGAGAGAAGATATTTGTAAATGATATATCTCTTAAGGTATTAATGTCAAGAATATGTAAAGAATTTGTACCTCTCAACCCCAAAAGAACCAAACAATCTGATTAAAACAATGGTCAAAGGACCTGAACAGACCCTTTTCTTAAGAAGACCTATAGATGGCAAGCACATGAAAAGATGCTCAACACCACTAATCATCAGAGAAACACAAATCAAAACCACAATGGGGTATCACTTCACACCAATTAGAATGGCTAGTATCAAAAAGAGGAGAACTTGTGGAGAAAAGGGAACCCTCATGCACTGCTGGTGGGAATGTAAATTGGTGCAGTCACTGTGGAAAACTAGAGAGGTTCCTCAAAAAATTAAATACCATAAGATCTGTAATTCCAATCTAGGTATTTACTGAATAAATACAAAAACACTAATTTAAAAAGATATATGCACCCATGTTTATTGCAGCGTTATTTACAATAGCCAAGATACGGAAGCAACACAGTGTCTCATTGATAGATAAATGAAGAAGTGGTATATATACACAATGAAATATTACTCAGCCATAAAAAAGAAAGATAGTCCCATTTGGGACAACATGGATGAACCAAGAGAGTATTATGCTAAGTGAAATAAGTCAGAGAAACACAAATATAGTATGATTTCACTTATATGTGGAATCTAAGAAATAAAAAGCAGAAACGGACTCATAAATACTGAGAAAAAATTGGATGGTTATCAGAGGGGAGAGAGTGGGACATGAGCTAAATGGGTAAAGTGGAGTGAGAGATATAGGCTTCCAGTTTTGGAATAAATAAATCACAGGGATAAAATGTACATCATAGGGAATACAGTCAATGGTATTATAATAGCAATGTAGGGTGACAGGTAGTAGCTACATGCATGGTGACCATAGCATAATGTATAAACTTGTTGAATCACTCTCTTGTACATCTGAAACTAATTTAACTGTGAGTCAACAATACTTAAATTAAAAAAAAAAAAATTATAATTGCACCAAAAAGGATAAAATAACCTAGGAATACATTTACGAAGGTGAAAGACCTGTACTCTGTATTCATACATGAAACACTGATGAAAGAAATTGAAGATGAGACAAATGGATATAGATACATCATATTCATGGTTTGGAAGAACACTGTTAAAATGTCCATAATATCCCAGACTATCCAAAGTAACCTACAGATTCAATGCAATCCAACAATATAGACACATCAATGGAAAGGAATTGAAAGTTCAGAAACAAACCCATGCTTAACTGGTCAATTAACCTACAGCAAAGGGGACAAGATACACAAAGAGGAAGACAGTCTATATAATAAATGGTGCTGGGAAAACTGGACAGCTACGTGCAAAAGAATGAAACTGGATCGCTTTTTTGAAATTTTTAAATTCAATTAATTAATTAACACATAGTATATTATTAGTTTCAGAGGTAGAGGTCAGTGATTCATCAGTCTTATATAATACCCAGTGCTCATTACATCACATGCCCTCCTTAATGTCCATCACTCAGTTACCCATCCATTCTCCTACCCCCCTCCCTTCAGCAAACACTCAGTTTGTTTCCTATGATTAGGAGTCTCTTATGGTTTGTCTCCCTCTCTGATTTCATCTTGTTTTATTTTTTCCTCTCTTCCCCTTTGATCCTCTGTTTTGTTTCTTAAATTCCACATATGAGTGAGATCGTATGATAATTGTCTTTCTCTGATTGACTTATTTTGCTTAGCATAATACCCTCTAGTTCCATCCATGTCCTTGCAAATGGCAAGATTTCGTTTTTTTGATAGCTGAGTAGTATTCCATTGTGTATATATACCACATCTTCTTTATCCATTCATCCGTCAATGGATATCTGGGCTCTTTCCATAGCTTGGCTATTGTGGACATTGCTATTACAAACATTGGGATACAGGTGCCTCTTTGGATCACTACATTTGTATCTTTAGGATAAATACCTAGTAGTGCAATTGCTGGGTCATAGGGTAGTTCTATTTTCAACTTTTTGAGGAACCTCCATACTGTTTTTCAGAATGGCTGCACCAGCTTGCATTCCCACCAACAGTGTTAGTTCCCCTTTCTCCACATCCTTGCCAACATCTGTCATTTCCTGACTTGTTAATTTTAGCCATTCTGACTGGTGTGAGGTAGTATTTCATTGTGCTTTTGATTTGTATTTCCCTGATGCCGAGTGATGTTGAACATTTTTTCATGTGTCTATTGGTCATTTGGATGTCTTCTTTGGAGAAATGTCTGTTCAGGTCTTCTGCCCATTTCTTGACTGAATTATTTGTTCTTTGGGTGTTGACTTTAGTAAGAAAGGGTCTTGGATACTAGCCCTTTATCTGATATGTCATTTGCAAATATCTTCTCCCATTCTGTCAGTTGTCTTTTGGTTTTGTTGACTGTTTCCTTTGTTGTTCATAAGCTTTTTATCTTGAAGAAGTCCCAATAGTTCATTTTTGCCTTTGTTTCCCTTGCCTTTGGAGACACATCTAGCAAGAAGTTGCTGTGGCTGAGGTCACAGAGGTGGCTGCTTGTGTTCTCCTCTAGGATTTTGATAGGTGTCTGTCTCACATTTTGGTCTTTCATCCATTTTGAGTCTATTTTTGTGTATGGTGTAAGAAAATGGTTCAGTTTCATTCTTTTGCATATGGCTGTCCAATTTTCCCAACACCATTTGTTGAAGAGACTTTTTTCCATTGGATATTCTTCCCTGCTTTGTCAAAGATTAGTGGACCATAGAGTTGAGGGTCCATTTCTGGGCTCTCTATTCTGTTCCATTGATCTATGTGTCTGTTTTTGTGCCAGTACCATACTGTCTTGATGATTACAACTTTGTAATAGAGCTAGAAGTCAGGAATTGTGATGCCATTAGCTTTGGTTTTCTTTTTCAACATTCCTCTGATTTTTCAACATTCCTCTTTTGTGGTTCCATACAAATTTTAGGATTATTTGTTCTAGTTCTGTGAAAAAAGTTGATGGTGTTTTGATAGGAATTGCATTGAATGTGTAGATTGCTCTAGGTAGCATAGACATTTTAACAATATTTGTTCTTCCAATCCATGAGCATGGAAAGTTTTTCCATTTCTTTGTGTCTTCCTCAATTTCTTTCATGAGTGTTCTCTAGTCTTTAGAATACAGATCCTTTGCCTCTTTGGTTAGGTTTATTCCTAGATATCTTATGGTTTTTGGTGCAATTTTAAATGGGATCAATTCCTTAATTTCTCTTTATTCTGTTTGTTAAAGAAATGCAACTGATTTCTGTGCATTGATTTTATATCCTGCCACTTAGCTGAATTTCTGTATGAGTTTTAGTAATTTTGGGGTCGGGTCTTTTGGGTTCTCCACATGGAATATCATGTCATCTGCGAAGAGTGAGAGTTTGACTTCTTTGCTGATTTGGATGCCTTTTACTTCTTTTTGTTGTCTGATTTCTGAAGCTAGGACTTCTAGTACTATATTGAACAACAGTGGTGATGGTGGACATCCCTGCCATGTTCCTGACCTCAGGGAAAAAAAACTGTTTATTCCAGTTTTTCCCCATTGAGAATGATATTCACTGTGGGCTTTTTGTAGATGGCTTTTATGATACTGAGGTATGTTCCCTCTGTCCCTACACTATGAAGAGTTTTAATCCAGAAAGGATGCTGTACTTTGTCAAATGCTTTTTCTGCATCTATTGAGAGGAGCATATAGTTCTTGTCCTTTCTTTTATTAATGTAGTGTTTTACACTGATTGAAATGCAGATGTTGAACCACTCTTGCAGCCCAGGAATAAATCCCACTTGGTCGTGGTAAATAATCCTCTTAATGTACTGCTGGATTCTGTTGGCTAGTATCTTGGTGAGAATTTTGGCAACTATGTTCATCAGGTATAGTGCTCTGTAATTCTTTTTGGTGGGGTCTTTATGGTTTTGGGATCAAGGTAATGTTGGCTTCATACAAAGAGTTTGGAAATTTTCCTTCCATTTCTATTTTCTGAAACGGCTTCAGAGAATAGGTATTAATTCTTTAAATGTTTGGTAGAATTCCCCTGGAATGCCATCTGACCCTGGGCTCTTGTTTGTTGGGAGATTTTTGATACTGCTTCAGTTTCCTTGCTGGTTATGGGTCTGTTCAGGTTTTCTCTTTCTTCCTGTTTCAGTTTTGGTAGTTTATATGTCTCTAGGAATGCATCCATTTCTTCCAGATTGCCTAATTTGTTGGCATATAGTTGCTCATAGTATGTTCTTATAATTGTATTTCTTCAGTGTTGGTTGTAATCTCATCTTTCATTCATGATTTTATTTATTTGGGTTCTTTCTCTTTTCTTTTTGATAAGTCTGGCCAGGGAGTTATCAATCTTATTAATTCTTTCAAAGAACCAGCTCCTGGTTTTGTTGATCTGTTCTACTGTTCTTTTGGTTTCTATTTCATTGATTTCTGTGCTATTCTTTATTAATTCTCTTCTCCTGGGTTTAGGCTTTATTTCCTATGCTTTCTCCAGCTCCTTTAGGTGTAAGGTTAGGTTGTATATTTGAGACATTTCTTGTTTCTTGAGAAAGGCTGTATTGCTATGTACTTCCCTCTTAGGACTGCCTTTGCTGCATCCCAAAGGTTTTGAACAGTTGTGTTTTCATTTTCATTTGTTTCCATGAATTTTTTTTTAATTCTTTATTAATTTCCTTGTTGACCCATTCATTCTTTAGGAGGAGGCTCCATGTATTAGTCTCCATGTATCTGAGTTCCTTCCAAATTTCCTCTTGTGATTGAGTTCAAGTTTCAAAGCATTGTGGTCTGAAAATATGCAGGGAATGATCCCAGTCTTTTGGTACTGGTTGAGACCTGATTTGTGACCCATAAAACTGGATCGCTTTCTTACACCACACATAAAAATACACTCAAAATGCATTAAAGACCTAACTACGAGGCCTGAGATAAAAATGGTAAAAGAAAATACAGGAGTAATTTCGTGGACATCAGTCTCAGCCATATATTTATGAATAAGTGATCTCAAGCAAGGAAAACAAAAGCAAAAATAAACTATTGGAATTATATCAAAATAAAAAGCTCTTGCACAGCAAAGGAAACTATCAACAAAACAAAAAGCTAACCTACCAAATGGGAGAAGATATTTGCAAATGATATATCTGATAAAGGGTTGATATCCAAAATATATAAAGAACTGATAAAACTCGACACAGAAAGAACAATCAGATATAAAAATGGTCAGAGGACCTGAACAGATTTTTTCCCAAAGAACACAGAGGGAGTGCCAACACACACCCTGAAGAGGCTCAACATCATTAATCATTAGGGAAATACAAATCAAAACCACAATGAGACATCACCTCATACCAGTCAAAATGGCTAGTATTAAAAAAAGATCTAAGAAGTTTTGGTGAGCATGTGCAGAATCAGGAACACTCCTGCACTACTGGTAGGAATAACAATTGGTGCAGCCACTGTGGAGAACATTATAGAGGTTCCTCAAAAAATTAACAATAGAAATACCAAGTGATCCTGTAATTCCACTACTGGCTATTGACCCAAAGAATATGAAAACACTAATTTGAAAAGATATATGCACTCCTACCTTTATTGCAGCATAGTTTATAATAGCCAAAATATGGAACCATCTAGGTATCCGTCAACACAGGAATGGATAAAAATGTGATTATACACACACACACACACTGGAATATTACACAGACATAAAAATAAAAGTAAATGAGATCTTGCCATTTGGGACAACATGAGTGGACCAAGAGGGTATTATTCTAAGTGAAATAAGTCAGAGAAACACAAATACTATATGATTTCACTTATATGTGGAATCTAAAAACAAACACACACACAAATTAACAGACAAGAAAAGCAGACTTTTAAGTACAAAGAACAAAGTGGTGGTTGCCAGAGGGGGAAGTAGGCTAGTGGAAAAGGCAAAATAGATAAAGGGGATTAAGAGGCACAAACTTCCAGTTGTAAAATAAATCCTGAAGCTGAAAAGTACAGAATAGGGCATATAGTTAATAATATTATAGTAACCTTATATGGTGATAGATGGTAAGTATGGTCCTCATGGTGAGCACTGAGTAATGTATAAAATTTCAAATCAATATGCTTTATAGCTGAAATTAATATAACATTGTATGTCAATTTAAATTTAAAAATTTTAAGTCTTACACTACTTAAATAACTTGCCAAAACTAGTTAGTAAGTGTTGTGATATGTTGGTTTACAAATCCTCATCTGTAAAATGAAGAAAACAACATCAACCTTGCAGCTTTATTCTGAGAATTGGTGACATCTAGCATAGTGTCTAGGACACAGAATATTATAGCACCACTTAGTAGCAGATTCAAAATCAGTTCAGTTGAGTCTGGATATTTTCCCCCAGTTATTTCCCCTTTAAGCTGGAATTCATCTCTTTTGTTATATGGAAGAGTCTCTTTGTTAGTCTGGACCTGCTGTCACCTCACTGAATCCTGCTTAGTTTTAATATAAGTCTTCAACTTACAATGGGGTTATGTTCCAAGAAACCCATCATAAATTGCAAATATCAAAAGTCAAAAATGCGTTTAATACACCTAACCTACCAAACATCATAGTGTAGACAAGCTTGACTTAAATGTGCTCAAAGCACTCACACTAGCCTATAGTTGGGCAAAATTATTTAACATAAAGCCTAATTTATAATAAAGTGTTGAGTAGGGGTGCCTGAGTGGCTCAGGTGGTTAAGTGTCAACTCTTGGTTTCAGCTCAGGTCATGATCTCATGGGTCGTGGGATTCAGCCCCACGTCAGGCTACACACTCAGCGAGGAGTCTGCTTGAAGATTCTCTCCCTCTGCCCCCCCCCACTTGTGCATGCTTGCTCTCTAAAATAAATAAATCTTTAAAACATATTAATAAAACATTGAGTATCTATGTAATTTTATTGAATATTATACTGAAAGTGAAAAACAATGGTTGTGTGGGTACAGAATAGTGGTGAGTATATTGGTTGTTTACCCTCATGATTGCATGGCTGCCTAGGAGCTGTGGCTCACTGCCATTGTTCAGCATCATTAGCATATTGTACTGTATATCACTAGCCTTGGAAAAGATCAAAATCCAAAGTATGGTTTCTGCTGAGTGTGTATTGCTTTTGCACTACTGTAAAGCTGAAAAATCATAAGTCAAGCCATCATAAGTCAGGGACCATATGTGTATTACAAAAATTCTTTCTTAAAGAACTGGTCATATCCTACTTGTTGAACCCATCAGGCCCTTTCCAGCCCTTAATCTTCTTAATCTCTCTTCGTTTGACCTTCCTCTAACCTCATTTGAAACCTTTCATCTCTTGGATCCCATGATTTAAAAAAAAAAAAAATGTTCATAATTGACATTGTCCTGTTGCTATCCACCTTTGGTCCCCTTTTTTCTACCTGCATCCTAAGTGTACACATGCCTTAATATCCCAACCACAGACCTCTTGGCACTCTTCTTTAATGATTTTGTCCACTCCTGCCTTCATCTATCACTTAGGTGAATAACTGTTAAGGCTTTAATGACAAAAATGCATTCTTTAGATGAAAGACACCCTTGAGATTTGGGGATCCAAGCTCATAAAGGGGGAAATCACTACAGCCTAAAATAAAAGCTCAAACTTCTTTTTTTTCCCCAAATGGACATTTAGCTATTCCATCCCATTTGTTGAACAAAATACACTAGCTCTACCAATTTAAAATATTTTTATTACATGCTACAAACTTTTTTGTTGTTCTCTTTTGTTGATTTGTACATCATCCTACAGTACCACATTTATAGTTTGTTTGTTTTTTGTTTTTGTTTTTTTTTTTTGACTGGGTAGGGCAAGTCTTCCTCATTCAATGTTCAAAAACTTCTTATTTTTATACATTCATCTTTCCTAGAGAAACTTTAGGATCAATTTGACAAGTATTATCTCCCCATCCTGGGAGAAAAAGGAAAATCCCAATGGGATTTTGATTAGTATTTCATTAAATATAGAAAGCAGAGACCTTTCACTATTTGCCTCAATTATATAAGGGTAAGTGTTGTCTTCAATGTATACAGAAGAAAATTTAGATATTGATAACATTAAGTGACTTGCTCAAGGTCATACAGTAAGTGGTAGAGCCAATAGGTGAGCTCACAGTTGCAACCAGAGAGAACAAAGATTTTGTGCCATTCACAGTATTCCCTCCCCAACTGAATACATTTTTAGAAGACAAAATATCAGTTGAGGTCATCATCCAGAGAGCTTTTGTCTGGTTCCCTGGGCCAACGGAGACTGCATATGTTAAGCAGATGTAATTTATTTAATCTGCGAGAAGGGAAAAGAAGTTTTGGCAGTATTTCTCCAAAACACTCCCCTGTAAACTGGCAGAAAGAAGGCGTTTGGGAGAACGAGGTGCCAGCTCGGCAGCATATCCTCCAGCCAAAAGGAAGTAATTGTAAATGAAGAGCAGTGGAGGTGATCTGGAAATACAGACTAATCACTTGCACACTTATGCAGCTGCTCCCTTATGTGCTGCTCATCATCCACAGCACATCAGGCTAGAGTCAACCCCTGTGCCAGACAATTCTTACACACCCACTAATTTCTTTACGAATCTATCCTAGCTTTTTCCATGAGTTATTATTACTAACAAGTCCAAATCTCAGTCTTTAACAAGCATTAATTTAAGAGCATCTCAGCTTTTCTCTTGTTTGGGTTGCTCTTGTAATGATCAAGTCATCTATGCTCTCTTGTAATGATCAAGTCGTCTCTGCTAAGTAGTATAAGGAACTATACTTAGTCTATACTAAGTAGTATAAGTAGTAGAAGGAAATAAAATAGTATACTTTCCCAAGTCTGAAATGCTTCATCCCTATGTGGCTGAATCCCACAAGTGACAAAGAAGCTTTGATTGAAGTTCAGAAGGGGTAGCCTAAAGAAACTGGTTATTCTCTGGTATTTTCAAGAGCAAAAAGTGACTTTGGTCCTTCTGGATGTTAAAGGACCAATATCTCTGAACTATTTAAGTATGATCTTCATTAAACTTAGTCAGCCATGTCCTTAGAATCCAAGGATTATATATATGTGTGACTAATTAAATATTTAAACTTTAACATTTTTACCATATGTACTATTTTCTCCACCACATTTTCCTGTGCTTTCAATCTGTTGGTTTGTAGTTAGGAATTTCTACTGTCTAATCACCACTTTCTTAGAAACACTATTCTACTGTCTCGTCTAGCTTCTCTGATGGATATTCTTCCTGCAAGCAGTAAAGAAGCAGCTTGCCTCTGAACATATAAGTAGTCTCTCCAACCATCAATATATCACTGTTATTTAACCAAAATAAATAGTTCCTTAGTCATGCATAAAGTAAACAAGTATTTGATTCTGCAACTACAGTTCAGAATGAATAATACAACCTATAAGCACTTGTCAATAACTAAAATGAAACATGATCTATGACGAGTGTATAATCCATGAAGACTTCCATTCCAAACATCTATTTAAGTCATGATCCAAATGCTTATATGGACACTTATTACCCATAAACAGTAAAGGCTCCTAAAAGCCTTTCTCAAATTTATATGTTCAGTGTAGGACCACTGTGCCAGCCATGGGAATAAACACATTTTCAAAATGATTGATTTTGTACATCAAAATGGCTGTTGGAACACAGATCTAACCATAATTCTGGCTAAGAAAGCAAATATATTAAGCCTTTGGGGAAGATTGCAGACTAAGAGGATCCTAGGTTCACCTTGTCCCATGGATGCACCTAGATAATACCCACATCAGTGTAAATAACCCAGAAAATGACTGAAGACTCTCGACAGGTAAATGTAGACAAAAAGCCACATGGAAGAGGGAAGGAAGGGTGGAGATGTGGTTGGGAGCAAAACTAACATGCAGGACTGTCTGTGGGTAGAAGCAATGCTGTAGGCACAAGAGGGGAAAGTAGCAGACCCCACACCAGGTAACCCAGGCATAGTGGACCTGCACTGGGAAGTCAAATCCCCATAACATTTGGCTTTGAAAGCTAGAGGGGTTTCACTTCTTGAGTTCTTAAAATTAGTAGGGCTTAACACCTAGAACTTTGAAAAACAGTGGGATCAGCTCTGGGAGAACAGGATGGCAATAGGAAATGGAGTCTCCACCCTTAAAGATACAGCATAACAGCCCCACTGAGATACAGTATAGAAACAGCAGTTTGAAAGATGTCTGGGGTATATGAGATAGAGATGTGTTTATTAATATCAGAGCAGGTGCTGGAGGGGCAGAGATCTTGGGGAGATTTCTCTAGGAACAAAAGAGCTGGCAGGTGCCATTTACCTCCCCTGCCCCCCAGCCTAGATACATAGACACCTGGCAAGAATCATCCCAGCACAGAGTCTCCATCTAGCTTGCTAAGATCTCTCCCCACCACTGTACTCTCCTGCAGCCCCAGCCCCTGCATCTTGGCTTCAGCAGGAGTTTTCCAAAGTGGCTACAGACTTCCTCCCAAAGCAGAACAGTGCAAACCTTGCTAACATCACATGCACCACCACCACGCCCACCCCCGCATTCTCCTGTGGATGCACTCCCCCCAACACGCCCTTAGCAAAAGTCCAACCAAAGTGGTGCCACAAGTGTGGCAGTATGCAAGCAGCCCCAACAGGGGTCAGCACGACCCCAGCACCTTCTCAGCACCACCACTCCTGCCCTCGGGAGGGGGGGAAGAAAACCACACAAACCAGTTCAACTATGGCCCCAGCAGTGGGCTGGGATTGGACATCTGGTCTGACTGCATACCCCAACCACCAACAAAAGCTTCTCAGGAAGCAACACAAGAAGAGCATCCTGAAGTCCAGTGATTCTGTGCTCTGACAAAAGCCTGACCTGACCCAACTCAAACTCAAGGTGGCCCCTGACAGGCCCAGTAACAACACAGGGACCAAACATGGCCTACAACAGGTAAAGAGAGCCATGAAGGACCGGGCTAAAGGTGAATGTAGCTCAGCCACAAGAGTAGGGCATACACAACACACACATGAGACATCCCCTGAAGTGCCAGGTTCTGATGAACAGGCAACATTACACTACAGGGGCACTACAGAGCCTCTTCTTCAGAAGGCCACTACTCTTAGGAGCAGGAGACATAGCTGACTTGCCCAACACAAAGAAACAGACACAGAGTTAGACAAAATGAAGAGACAGAGCAATATGTCCCAAATGAAAGAACAAGGCAAAACCACAGCAAGAGACCTAAGTGAAACAGATATAATATGCCTCATAGAGAATTTAAAGTAATGTCATAAATATACTTGACTTGAGAAGAGTGGAGGACCTCAGTGAGACCCTCAATAAAGAGAAAACGTAAATAAACAACCAGAGTTGAAGAACTCAATTAACTCACATTAAAACACATACTAGATGGAATAAATAGTAGACTACAGGAATCAAAAGAACAGTTCAGTGACCTGGGGGACAGAGATGGAAAGCAATCAAACTGGACAAGAGAGAGAAAAAATAATAAAAAATGAGAATAGATTAAGGAAACTCAGGAGCACCATCAAGCTTAATAACATTCGCATTAAAGGGATCCCAAAAGGAGAAGAGAGAAAAAAGGGGACAGAAAATTTATTTTAAGAAATAATAGCTGAAAACTTCCCACATCTGGGGAAGGAAACAGAAATCCAGATCCAGGAGCCACAGACAGCCCCCAACAAATTCAACCAGAGGAGGTACATGCCAAAACATATAGTAATTAAAATGGCAAAAAGTAGTGATAGAGAATTTTAAAAGCAAGCAAGAGAAAAGAGAACAGTTACAAGAAAAACCCCATAAGGCGATCAGCTGAGTTTTCAGAACAAACTTTGCAGGCCAGAAGAGAGTGGCATGATATATCTGAAGTGCTAAAAGAAAAAAAACCTGCGGCCAAGAATACTCTCTCCAGTAAGGCTATCATTCAGAATAGAAGGAGAGATAAAGAGTTCCCCAAACAAACAAAAGTTAAAGGAATTCATGACCACTTAATCAGCTTTACAAGAAATGTTGAAAGGGCCTATATGAGTAGAAAGGAAAGACCATAAGCAAGAGTAAAAAGTAGGAAACACAAAAGAAGTAAAATTAAGTTTATCTATAAAAATCAGTCAAGGGATTCACAAAGTAAAAGGAGAATGTGGAGGAGGACACCATGTACCTAAAATGTAGGGGAGAGAGAGGTAAAAACTTTGTGCTTTTAAAGTAGGTTAAAACTTAAGTGACCATCAAATTAATATAGACCACTATATGCATAAGATGTTACATATAAACATAATGGTAACCACAAACAAAAACCAGTAATAGATATGCAAAAAATAAAGAGAAAGGAATCCAAGTATATCACTAAAGAAAGCCAACAAACCATGAGAGAAGAGAGCAAAAGAAAGGAACAGGAAAGAACTACAAAAACAATAATAAAATAAGTAACAAAATGGCAACAAGTACTTACCTGTCCATAATTACTTTGAATGTGAATGGACTAAACCCTCCAATCAAAAGACATAGGTGATGAAGTGGATAAAAAAAAATACCCCTACAAGGGACTCATTTCACACCTAAAGACACATGCAGACTGAAGTAAAGGGATGGAAAAGCATTATCATGCAAATGGAAGTGAAAAGAAAGCCAGAGTAGCAATACATATGTCAGGCAAAATAAACTTGAAAACAAACTGTAACAAGAGATGAAGAATGACTTCACATAATCATAAAGGAAACAGAATTTATAACAATTATAAATATTGATGCACCCATCATGGGAGCACCCAAATACATAAAGCAGCTAATAACAAATATAAAGGTAGCAATTAACAATACAATAATAGTAGGGGACTTTAACACCCCACTTATGCCAATCTACAGATCACCCAAAAGAAGTCAATAAGGAAACAGTGGCTTTGAATGACACATTGGACAAATTGGGTCTAACAGATACATTCAAAACATTCTGTCATAAAACAACAGAATACACATTCTTTTTAAGTGCACATGGAGCATTCTACAGAACAGATATGTTAAGCCACAAAATAAGTCTCAACAAATTCAAAAGATTGAAATCATACCATGCATTTTTTTTCTGAGTAGAACACTGTAATATTAGAAATCAACCACAAGAAAAAAACTTAGAAGGAACATAAATACATGGATCTTAAATAACATGTTACTAAACAATGAATGGGACAAGCAGAACTCAAAGAAGAAATCAAAAAAATACATGGAGGGATGCATGGCTGGCTTAGTCAGTAAAGCATGCAACTCTTGGTCTTGGGGTCATGAGTTTAAGCCCCACATTGGGTATAGAGCTTACTTAAAAAAAGAAATACATGGAAACAAATGAAAATAACAAAATGGTCCAAAATCTCTAGGATGCAGCAAATGCTGTGCTAAGAAGGAAGTTTATAGCAATATAGGCCTACCTCATGAAGTGAAAAAAACCTCAAATAAACAACCTAACCTTACACCCAAAGGAGCTATAAGAACAAACAAAACTCAAAACCAGTACAAGGGGGGAGGAGGCAAGATGGTGGAAGAGTGGGGGACTCCATTTCAACCGGTCCCCTGAATTTAGCTAGATATCTACCATTCTGAACACCCACGAAATCAGCCTAAGATGTAAGATTATACCTCTGGATCTCTACCGGGGCAGAAGATCATCAGTCGGGAGGTACGAAACACAGAGTTGGGCTTGCCTGGACAGATGGAGGATAAACAGAAGGGGGAAGGGACCACCAGAAGCTAGCCTTTGGAAAGTAATACCCCAGTGCAAAAGCGTCCTGTGCCTGGAGACCAGCAATAGCCTGGAGACGGAAAGGGACTGATAACAGCGATCAAACAGAACACAGGGGCTTAAGGGGCAAACGCTGGACCTCTGCCGCAGCACTGCTAGCTGCTGCCTGAGCCTGCCCCCGCACTGGAGAGGACCTGGCCCGGACTCCAGAGGCCACTGCTGCCGCAGGTGCCCGAGAGGACCCGGCATGGACCTGGGCCTGCAGACTGGGGCATCCACCACCGCCGCCCACACGGGACGACCCAAGGTGGACCTGACCCATGGAAATGGGGCTGGAGGCGGCCGCCGCCAAGGCCTCTGCTGCTGCCCCCCACCTCCCACACCAGAGAGGACCCAGCTTGGAACTGCGCCCATGGCCTCAGGGGCCAGCCACTGCTACAGCCAGAGCCCAGGCCCGCCCAGACCGGGATCGCTCACCGTGTTGGTGGCACAGGGGGCAGAGACAAGTGGGGGCCAGAGTCCACGCTGAGAGAATCACTGGGGGCTCGCACTGCCTGTGGGAGGGTGTGGTTTTCAGCGGGGCTCACAGAGCAGGAGACGGTGTGCTCTGGAGGGTTCAGAGAGGAGCAGACTGTAGCTTCTCTCCCCTGGGACGGAGGTCTGGATGCAGACGTTTTCCTTTGCTCTGACCCTCCAAAAAGGTGGAAAAAGCCGGGAAAAGATGCCAGAGAACAAAAGCCAAAAAAAAAACAAAAAACGGTTTTCACAGAGCCGAGCCCCTTGGTAGGGGGCAGGGCAACTCCGCCCAAGCAGGATTGACTGGAAAAACACCCCGGCAGGCCCCTGCTGCAGAAGACAAGCAGGAAGAACAAGAGGACAACAACCCCAGGGTCCCCATAAAACTATAAAACCCCAACACCAGGGGAAAGTTAGTATATTAAGCTCTTAGTGTTGCCTCACGGCCTGTGTATTTCTTAGATACTTTTCTCTCTTTTTTTTTAATTCTTTCTCATGCTTTTTTTTTTTTACCTACTTATCATTTCAACCAGATGTTTAATACAACATATTCCATAGTAACTTTTTAACTTGAACTTTTTCACACATATACTTTTTTTTTCTTTTTTTATATATATAGATATAAGCTTCAATGTAGACCTTTTTTCCCTACTCAATACTACCAGTTTTAATTTCCCTGTATCTCTGGGAAGTACTGTTCTCTAACAAAGAGAACAAAATACACCCAGGAAGAGCTGAAACACTCTACCTCGCCCACATAAAGGGATTATAGCCACCTTCCCTGCACCACCCCTTTTTTTGTTGTTTTCTGGGGGGGTTTTTTGTTTGTTTGTTGTACTTTATAAATCTTATTCTTGGGTTTCATTTTGGCTGGGGTTTTTTTTGGTGGTGGCTTCCGAATGCTCCTAACCCTCCCAGGGTGCACCTTGCCTGGATTGTGGTTGATGTTTTTGACTGTACATCCCCTCAACCACAACTCAACAGAATGACTAAGAGGAGGAACTCCCAACAAAGCAAAGACCCAGAGACAATGGCCTCTCCCACAGACCTAATGGATAGCGATATAAGCAAGATGTGAGTAGTAGACTTCAGGGTAACAGTTATGAAGACAATAGCTAGGCTGGAGAAAAACATTAACAGCAACATAGATTGTCTAAGGGCAGATATGAGAGCTAATCAGGCCGAACTTAAAAATGCTATAAATGAGATGCAGTGTAAACTAGATTTTCTAACACCTAGGGTAAACAAAGCAGAAGAACGTATTAGTGATCTAGAAGACAAACTGATAGAAAAGAAGGAAAAGGGGGAGGCCTGGAACAAACAGCTTAATATCCATGAAAACAGAATTAGAGAAATAAGTGACCCCATGAAACGTTCCCAATGTCAGAATTATTGGGATCCTTGAGGGGGTGGAGAGAGAGGACTAGAAGATACATTCATAGTTGAGAACTTCCCTAATCTGGGGAATGAAATAAGCATTCGTGTCCTATAGGCAGAGAGGACCCCCTCCCAAGATCAAGGAGAACAGACCAATGCCCTAGCATGTAATAGTAAAACTCGCAAACCTTAGAACCAAGGAAACCATCTTAAGGGCAGTTATGGGGAAGAGATTCCTTACATACAGAGGGAAGAACATCAGAAGAAGGTCAGACCTATCCACAGAGACCTGGCAAGCCAGAAAGGCCTGGCAAGACACATGCAGGGTACTAAATGAGAAGAACATGCAGCCAAGAATATTTTATCTGGCAAGGCTGTCATTTAGAATAGATGGAGAGATACAGAGCTTCCAGGACCAGCAGACTGAAAGAATATGTGACCACTAAGCCAGCCCTGCAAGAATTATTAAGGGGGGGGGGGGTTCCTATAAAAGGAGAAAGACCCCAAGAGTGATATAGAACAGAAATTTACAATCTATAAAAACAAGGATTTCACAGGCAACATAATAAAAAAATAATATCTATCAATAATCACTCTCAACGTGAACAGCCTAAATGCTCCCATAAAATGGCAAGAGTTGCAGATTGGATAAAAAGAGAGGACCTATCCATGTGCTGTCTACAAGAGACTCATTTTGAACCTAAAGATACATCCAGACTGAAAGTGAAGGGATGGAGATCCATCTTTCATGCCATCGGACCTCAAAAGAAGGCTGGGGTAGCAATTCTCATATCAGATAAATTAGATTTTAAGCTAAACACTGTAGTTAGAGACACAGAAGGACACTACGTCATTCTTAAAGGGTCTATCCATCAAGAAGATCTAACAATTGTAAATATCTATGCCCCCAACATGGGAGCAGTTATAAGCCAACTGTTAACCAAAATAAAGAGACATATTGATAATAATATGTTAATTGTAGGGGGCCTCAACACTCCACTCTCAGCAATAGACAGATCACCTAAGTGGAAAATCAACAAAGAAACAAGAGCTTTGAATGACACACTGGACCAGAGGCCCCTCATAGATATATACAGAACATTCCACCCTAAAACAACAGAATACTCCTTTTTCTCGAGCACACATGGAACTTTCTCCAGAATAGACCACATACTGGGTCACAAATCAGGTGTCAACTGATACCAAAAGACTGAGATTACTCCCTTCATATTCTCAGACCATAATGCTTTAAAACGGAACTCAATCACAGGAAAAAAATTTGGAAGAAATTCAAACACTTGGAAGCTAAAGACCACTCTGCTTAAGAATGTTTGTGTCAACCAGGAAATCAAAGAACAACTTAAACAATTCATGGAAACCAATGAGAATGAAAACACATCGGTCCAAAACCTATGGGATACTGCAAAGGCGGTTCTAAGGGAGAAATACAGAGCCAACCAAGCCTCACTCAAAAAAATAGAAAAATCCCGAATTCACCAAACTTTACACCTTAAAGAACTGGAGAAAAAAACAACAAATGATGCCTAAGTTACACATTAGAAGAGAAATAATTAAGATTAGAGCAGAAATCAATGAATTAGAAACCAGAAATACAGTAGAGCAGATCAACAAAACTAGAAACTGGTTCTTTGAAAGAATTAATTGATAAAGAAAGAAAAGATTGATAAACCACTGGCCAGACTTATCCAAAAGAAAAGAGAACAGACCCAAATTAATAAAATTATGAACGAAAGGGGAGAGATCATGACTAACACCAAGGAAATAGAAACAGTTATTAGATATTATTATCAACAACTATATGCCAATAAATTAAGCAACCTGGAAGAAATGGATGCCTTCCAGGAAACCTATAAACTACCAAGACTGAAACAGGAAGAAATTAACAACCTGAATAGAGCAATAACCAGTAACGAGACTGAAGCAGTGATCAAAAACCTCCCAAAAAACAAGAGTCCAGGGCCTGACGGATTCCCTGGGGAATTCTACCAAACATTCAAAGAAGAAATAATACCTATCCTCCTGAAGCTGTTTCAAAAAACAGAAACAGAAGGAAAGCTTCCAGACTCATTCTGTGAGGCCAGTATTACCTTGATCCTCAAACCAGGCAAAGACCCCATCAAAAAGGAGAATTTCAGACTGATATCCCTGATGAATATGGATGCCAAAATTCTCAACAAAATCCTAGCTAATAGAATCCAACAGTACATTAAAGGGATCATCCACCATGACCAAGTGGGATTTATCCCCAGGACGCAAGGGTGGTTCAACATTCAAAAATCAATCAACGTGATAGAACACATTAGTAAAAGGAGAGAGAAGAACCATATGGTCCTCTCAACTGATGCAGAAAAAGCATTTGACAAAATACAGCATCCTTTCCTGATTAAAACTCTTAGAGAGATAGAGGGAACATTCCTCAATTCCATAAAATCCATCTATGAAAAACCCACAGCGAATATCATCCTCAATGGGGAAAAGCTGAGAGCCTTTCCCTTAATATCAGGAACACTACAAGGATGCCCACTCTTGCCACTATTGTTCAACATAGTACTAGAAGTCCTAGCAACAGCAATCAGACAAAAAGAAATAAAAGGTATTCAAATTGGCAAAGAAGAAGTGAAACTCTCTTCACAGATGACATGATACTTTATGTGGAAAATCCAAAAGACTCCACCCCCAAATTATGAGAACTCATACAGCGGTTCAGTAATTTGGCAGGATACAAAATCTATACACAGAAATCAGTTGCTTTCTTATACACTAATAATGTAACTGTAGAAAGGGAAATTAGAGAAATGATTCCATTTACAATAGCACCAAAAACCATAAGATACCTCAGAATAAACCTAACCAAAGGGGTAAAGGACCTATACTCTAGGAACATCAGAACACTCATGAAAGAAATTGAAGAAGACACAAAAAGACGGAAAAATATTCCATGCTCATGGATTGGAAGAATAAACATTGTTAAAATGTCTACACTGCCCAGAGCAAGCTATTCCTTCAATGCCATCCCAATCAAAATACCAATGGCATTTTTCAAAGTGCTGGAACAAACAATCCTAAAATTTGTATGGAATCAGAAAAGACCCTGAATCGCCAAGGAAACGTTGAAAAAGAAAAACAAAGCTGGGGGCATCACGTTGCCTGATTTCAAGCTATATTACAGAGCTGTGGTCACCAAGACAGCATGGTACTGGCACAAAAACAGACACATAGACCAATGGAACAGAATAGAGAGCCGAGATATGGACCCTCAACTCTATGGTCAAATAATCTTCAACAAAGCAGGAAAAAATATGCAATGGAAAAAAGACAGTCTCGTCAATAAATGGTGCTGGGAAAATTGGACAGCTACATACAGAAGAATGAAACTCAACCATTCTCTTATACCATACACAGAGATAAACTCAAAATGGATAAAAGACCTCAATGTGAGACAGAAATTCATCCAAATCCTAGAGGAGAACATAAGCAGTAACCTTTTCGACATTGGCCACAGCAACTTCTTTCAAGACACATCTCCAAATGCAAGGGAAACAAAAGCAAAAATGAACTTTTGGGACTTAATCAAGATAAAAAGCTTCTGCACAGCAAAGGAAACAGTCAACAAAACAAAGAGGCAACCCACAGAATGGGAAAAGATATTTGCAAATGACACTACAGACAAAGAGCTGGTATCCAAGATCTATAAAGAACTTCTTAAACTCAACACCCAAAAACAAATAATCAAGTCAAAAAATGGGCAGAAGACATGAACAGACACTTCTCCAAAGAAGACATACAAATGGCTAACAGACACATGAAAAAATGTTCATCATCATTAGCCATCAGGGAAATTCAAATCAAAACCACATTGAGATAACACCTTACACCAGTTAGAATGGCAAAAATTGACAAGGCAAGAAACAAAAAAAGTTAGAGATGTTGTGGAGAAAGGGGAACCCTCTTACACTGTTGGTGGGAATGCAAGTTGGTACAGCCACTTTGGAAAACAGTGTGGAGGTGCCTCAAAAAATTAAAAATAGAGCTACCCTATGACCCAGCAATTGCACTCCTGGGTATTTACCCCAAAGACACAGATGTAGTGAAGAGAAGGGCCATATGCACCTCAATGTTCATAGCAGCAATGTCCACAATAGCCAAACTGTGGAAAGAGCCGAGATGCCCTTCAACAGACGAATGGATAAAGAAGATGTGGTCCATATATACAATGGAATATTACTCAGCCATCAGAAAGGATGAATACCCAACTTTTGCATCAACATGGATGGGACTGGAGGAGATTATGCTAAGTGAAAAAAGTCAAGCAGAGAAAGTCAATTATCATATGGTTTCACTTATTTGTGGAACATAAGGAATAGCATGGAGGACATTAGGAGAAGGAAGGGAAAAATGAATGAGGAGAAATCGGAGGTGGAGAGAACCATGAGAGATTATGGACTCTGAGGAACAAACTGAGGGTTTTGGGGGGGGAGGGGGGAGATGGGTTAGCCCAGTGATGGGTATTAAGGAGGGCACGTACTTCATGGAGCACTGGGTGTTATATGAAAACAATGAATCATGGAACACTACATCAAAAACTAATGATGTAATGTATGGGGATTAACATAACAATAAAAAAAATTAAAAAAAAAAAAAACAAAAAACTAATGATGTATTGTATGGTGACTAACATAAAAACAACAGTACAAGGAAGGAAATGATAAAGATTAGAGCAGAAATAAATGAAATAGACACTAAAAAAAACAAAAAAACAAAAAACAATACAACAGACAATGAAACCAGAAGTTGCTTCTTTGTAAAGATCAACAAAATTGATAAAACTTTAGCCAAACTCCTAAAAGAGAGAAAGAGAGAGAGGACTCAAACAAAATTAGAAATTAAAAAGGAGAAATTAAACCAACATCACAGAAATACAAAGGATTATAAGAGAATATTATGAAAAATTATATGCTAACAAACTGGACAACCTAGAAGAAATGGATACATTCCTAGATACATATAACCTCTCAAAACTGAATCAGGAAGAAATAGAAAATTTGAACTGACTTAATACAAGCAATTAAACTGAATCAGTAATCAAAATACTTCCAACAAACAAAATTCCAGGGCCAGAGGACTTCACATGTCAATTCTACCAAACACTTAAGAATTAACACTCTTCTTCTCAAACTATTCCAAAAAGTAGAAGAAGAAGGAAAGTTCCAAATACATTCTATGAGACACATTACTTTGATACTAATCCAGATAAAGACACTACAAAAAAAGAGAATTGCAGGCCAGTATCTCTGATGAATATAGGTGCAAAAATCTTCAATAAAATATTAGGAAAACAAATCAAACAATACATAAAAATATCAATCACCACGATCAAATGAGATTTATTCCTGGGATGCAAGAGTGGTTCAATATTCACAGTCCCATTTACAACTGCACCAAAAATAAAATACCTAAGAATAAACTTAACCAAGGAGGTGAAAGACTGGTCCACATTTATGAAGGAAATTCAAGATGACACAAATGGAAAGATATTCCATGCTCATGGAATGGGAGAACAAATATTGTGAAAATGTCCATACTACCTAAAGCAATCTACACATTTAGTGTAATCCCTATCAAAATTCCAATAGCATTTTTCACAAAACTAGAACATATAATCCTAACATTTGTATGGAACCACAAAAGACTGCAAATAGCCAAAGAAATCTTGAAAATAAGAGGAAAAATTGGATGTAACACAATCTCAGATTTCAAGATATACTACAAACCTGTAGTAATCAAAACAGTATGGTATTGGCACAAAAATAGATACATAGATCAATGGAACAGAATAGAGAGCCCAGGAATAAACCTACAATTATATGGTCATTTAATCTTTGACAAAGTAGGCAAGAATATGCAACAGGAAAATGACAGTCTCTTCAACAAATGGTGTTGGGAAAACAGGACAGCTATGTGCAAAAGAATGAAACTGGACCACTTTCTTATACCATACACACACAAAAAACCTCCAAATGGATTAAAGATCTAAATGTGAGACATGAAACCATACAAATCCTAGAAGAGGAGACAGGCAGTAATTTCTCTGACATCAGCGATAGCAACATTTTACTAGATAGGTCTTCTAAGGTAAGGGAAACAAAAGAAAACTAAACTATTAGGACTACATCAAAATAAAAAGCTTCTGCACAGCAAAGCAAACAATCAACAAAACTAAAAGACAATATACCAAATGGGAGAAGATATTTGCAAATGACATATCTGATAATACATTAGTATCCAATATATATAAAGAACTTCTACAACATAATACCCCAAAACAATTATCCAATTAAAAAATGGGCAGAAGACATGAACAGACATCTTTTTTAAGATTTATTTATTGATTTATTTTAGAGAGAAAGAGTGTGCACAAGCAGGGGGAGGGGCAGAGTGAGAGGAAGAGAATCCTCAAGCAGACACCCACCCTGAGCACAGAACTCTGACATGAGTCATGAGCACAGCACCTTGAGATCATGACTGAGCTCAAATTAAGAGTCGGACACCTAATTGAGCCACCCAGGCACCCCATGAACAGATATTTCTCCAAAAATGACACACAGAGGGCCAACAGACACATGAAAAGACACTCAACATTACTCATCACCAGGGAAATGCAAATCAAAACCACAGTGAGCTATGACCTCACACCTGTCAGAATGCCTAAAATAAAAAACACAAACAACAACAACTTTTGGTGAGAATGTGAAGAAAAAGAACCCCATGCACAGTTGGTGGGAATGCAAACTGATGCAGCCACTGTGGAAAACAGTATGGAGGTTCCTCAAAAAATTAAGAGAATTACCATATGATCCTGTAATTCCACTGGTGGGTATTTACCCAAAGAATACGAAAACACTAATTCAAAAAGATATATGCACCCCAGTGTTTACTGCAGCCTTATTTACAATAGCCAAATTATGGAATCAGCCTAAGTATCCACTGTTAGATGGATGAAGAAGGTGTGGTATATATAAAGAATGGACTACTACTCAGCCATAAAAAAGAATGAAATCTTGCCATTTGCAACAACATCAATGGATCTAGAGAGTATAATGACAAGTGAAATAAGTCAGAGAAAAATACCATATGATTTCAGTCATACATGGAATTTAGGAAACAAAACAAACCAACAAAGAAAAAAACAAAACAAAAAACAGACTCTTAACTTAGAGAACAAACAGATGGTTACCAGAGGGAGAGTGGGTGGGATAGGTGAAATAGGTGAAGGGGATTAAGAGTACACTTATCACAATGAGTGCTAAGTAATGTATAGAATTGGTGAATCACTATATGGTAAACTTGAAACTAATATAAAACTGTAAGTTAACTATACAGGAATTAAAATATTTTGATAAAGTCAGTATTTAGAATATTGTCCAATCTTAGAGGTAAAATTCATTCCACTCATACAGTTCTTGACTAAAATATTTACCAATTGCCTCTTTCAGAATCACTTGCATCCTGAGACTACTCTAGAATATGTTCCATGGTTTAAAATATACACCCACATCCTCTTCATCTTTTGAAGAAAGATTTATTTGGGAAAACCCCAAAGTCATGAGGAGTTAATTAGTGTATATGACCAGCTATCATTCTAACTTGATTACTATTTCCTGACATATTTTAATATTTATGTTAGTAGAAATAGATCCATACATATATTTAAAATGTGCAACTTTATAGTAAAGCCAAACTTGCTTCCATTGTGCACGTAGTCAAATGAAGGGTCCCAAAGCTACTTAAAAACCAAGGTTCCAGCATTACAGAGCACTACCTGTTGCCCAGTTGAATTTTTTACAATTATGAAAAGTAAAAACAAAAAGAAACCCTAAGGGCAGTGAAGACTAATTAATGCTTAGATAGATCAGACACATTCCTTAAGAGAAAACTGTTTGTTATCCAAAAAATAGGTCCAAGTTGTAGTTCAAGTCACCCTTCAATTAACTAAAACACCCTTAAAAAATTTCATGCCTTTTTTACATTTTTATTATGTTATGTTAATCACCATACATTACATCATTAGTTTTTGATGTAGTGTTCCATGATTCATTGTTTGCATATAACACCCAGTGCTCCATTCAATGTGTGCCCTTTAATACCCATCACCAGGCTAACCCATCCCCTCACCCCCCTCACCTCTAGAACCCTCAGTTTGTTTCTCAGAGTCCATAGTCTCTCATGGTTCGTCCCCCCCCCCCCGATTTCCCCCACTTCATGCTTTTTAAAAGAACATGTGGCTTTAATATTTTTTCTACTGTATTATTGCCTCCTAGAGTTCAGTAATTTCCTCTCATTTTTTATTGTCTCTCCCATTCTACCTTGAGTTTATTTTTTGGTTCATTTTCTAACTTATTAAGCTATATCTATCCCATAAACTCTGCTGTGTATTTTCATTATCACTCTGTTGTGGCTATTTTTTTTTTAACTTCCATCATGACTTTTTCTTTAGCCCATACATTATGTAGCAATGTGTTTAATTATTTCCAAGTATATAGGGATTTATGTAACTTTTTGTTAAGTTTTACCTTAACTGTATTGTAGTTACAGATTATGGTCTATGTAATGCTTAATATCTGAAATGTAATAATGTTTTCTTAATTGTAGTACCTGATTGGTTTTTGTAAATTTTCCATGTACACTTAAGAAAAATATAATCTGGAACATTCTCCAGGATAGATCATATAGTAGAACACAAAACAAGTCTTAATAAATTTAAGAAGACTGAAATCATATGAAGCATCTTTTCCAACCACAATCGTATGAAACTAGAAATTACAAGAAGAAAAACTGGTAAATTCACAAATATTTGATTAAACAACATGCTACTGAAAAACCAGTGGGTCAAAGAAGAAAATCAGAAACTATCATAAGACAAATGAAAACGGAAATACAGCATTCTAAAATTTGTGGGATGCAGCTAAAGCAGTTCCAAGAGGGCAACTCATAGTGATAAATGCCTAAATTAAGAAAAAAGAAAGAAAAAAAAAACCAATCTAACTCTACAGGTCAAGGGTCTAAAAAAGGAAGAACAAAGTAAGCCCAAAGTTAGTAAAAGAATGGAAATAACAAAGATTAGGATAGAAATAAATAAAATAAAGACCAAAAATAGCAAAGGTCAATAATACTAAGAGCTGCTTTTTTTGAAAAGATAAACAAAATAGACAAATCTGTGGCTAGACTTAAAGGGAAAAAGAGAACTCAAATAAAATTAGAGATAAAAGAGGAAGCATTACAACTAATACCATACAAAGAATCATAAAAAAACTATTATGACAATTATACACCAATAAATTCGACAACCTAGAATACATGGATTCTTAGAAACATACAACCCAACATACTAAATGATGAAGAAATAGGAAATCTGAACAGAGCAATTACTAATAAAGAGAATCAATCAATAATCAAAAACCAACAAAGAAATATCTAGGATCAGATGCTTCACTGGCAAATTCCACCAAATATTTAAAGAAGAATTAATACTAATCCTTAACTGCTCCTAAAAAATCAAAGGGAACATTCCCACACTTGTTTTACAAGGCCAGCATTACCCTAATACCCAAACCACAGAAGCACACTAGAGAAAATTACAGTCCATTATCCCTGATAGAGATGCTAAAAACCTCAAGAAAATATTAGCACACCGAATTCAACAATATATTAAAAGTGTCATATATTATGTTCAAGTGGGATTGATTCCAGCAACACAAGCATGGTTCAACACATGCAAATCAACCAACGTGATACACCACATTAACAAAATGAAGGATAAAAATCAAATGATAATCTATTAGATGCAAAAAAACACATTTGACAAAATTCAACATTCATTCATGATAAAAACTCTTAAAAAACTGGGCATATAGGGAACATACCTCAACATAATAAAAGCCATATAAAACAAGACCACATCTAACATCATAATTAACAGTGAAAAGCTAAAAGCTTTTCCTTTAAGATTAAGAACTTGACAAGTATACCCACTCTTGCCACTTTCATTCAACATTATACTGGAAATCCTAACCAAAGCAATTATACAAGAAATAAAAGACATCCAAATCAGAAAGGAAGACATAAAACTGTCTTCATTTGCAGACGACATGATATTATATGTAGAAAACTGTGACCCCACCAATGTTAGAGCTAATAAATTCAGTAAAAATATAAGATACAAAATAAATATACAAAAATCAGTTGCATTTCTATACACTAACAGCAAACTATCAGAAAGAGAAATTAAGAAAGCAATCCCATTTATCATTGTAGCAAAAAGAATAATATGCCTAGGAATAAATTGAATCAAGGAGGAGAAAGATCTGTATACTGGAAACTATCAGACACTGGTGAAAGAATTGAAGAAGATACAAATAAATAGAAAGATGTTCTGTGCTCATTGATTGGGAAAATTACTATTATTAAAATGTCCATACTACTGAAAGCAATGCAATCCCTATCATAATTCCAATGGCATTTTTCACAGAAAAAGGAAAAAATAACTCAAATTTGTATGGAACCACGAAAGACCCCAAATATTCAAAGCAATCTTTCTCAAAAACTAAGCTTGAGTCCTCACAGTTTCTGATTTCAAATATATTACAAAGTTATAGCAAATAAAAAAGCATGGTATAAGTACAGAAACAGACACATAGATCAATGGAACAAAATAGAGAGCCCAGAAGTAAAGCCATACACATATGGTCAATTAATTTATGACAAAGGAGCCAAGAAAAAACAAATGAGAGAAAGAATAGTCTGTTCAATAAAAAGTGTTGGAAAAACTGGACAGCCACATGCAAAATGATGAAACTAGACCCTTATCTTCCACCATACACAAAAAATCAGCTCAAAATGGATGAAATACTGAACATAAGACACGAAACCATAAAAGTCCTAGAAGAAAACAGGGGTAAACTCGTCATTGGTCTTGGCAATGATTTTTTGGATTAAGCACCAAAAGCAAAGGCAATAAAAGCAAAAATAAATAAGTAGGACTACATGAAACTAAAAATTTTCTACACACCAAAGGAAACTATCATTAAAATGAAAAGACAAACTACCAAATGGGAGAATATATTTGAATATCATATATCTGGTAAGACATTAATATCCAAAACACTATAAAGAACTCCTACAACTCACAGGGGAAAAAGTCTGCTTAAAAAAGGAGCAGAGGTTCTGAATAGACTTTTTTCCAGAGACATAAAAATGACCAACAGGCACGTGAATAGGTGCTCAACATCACTGATTATCAGGGAAACAGTAATCAAAGCCACAATGAGATATTGCTTTGTACCTGTTAGAATATCTGTCATCCAAAAGACAAGAAATAATTGTTGGTGAGGATATTGAGAAAAGGAAACCCTAGTACACTGTTGGGAGAAATATAAATTGGTACAGCCACTAGAGAAAACAGTATGAAGTTTTCCTCAAAAAACTAAAAATAAAACTACCATATGATCCAGAATTCCACGTCTGGGTATATATCTAAAGGAAATGAAATCACTGTCTTGAAAAGATATCTGTGTCCCCATGTTCACTACAGCATTATTTATAACAACCAAGGTATAGAAACAACCTAAGTGTCTATCAATGAATGAATGAAGAAAATGTGACTGTACACACATGTGTGCACACAGACATACAATGCAATAATATCCGGCCATAAAAAAAAAGGTAATCTGGGACTTTGACAGCATTATGGTAAGTGAAATAAGTCAGAAAAAGAGAAATACTGTATGATATCATCTGATAGAGTGGTCAGAAGCAGTGTCTGGGCCCCCTAGCTGGCATAGTGCCTCAGTGAACCCTGGGCCCCGAGCCCACACCAGCCCCAGCTGTCTGACCAAGGCAGCCCTAGTGCAGCACATACTAAGACATCCTTAGTAAGCACTCGTTACAGCTCTAGTCATCTCGCCAAGGTGATACAGGTGCACATCACTGCAGAACACTAGGCCCAAACTACTTCAACTCCAGATGACTTGCCAGGATACCCCCATGCCTCACCTAGGCTCCAGCTGCTCCAGGTCACCCACTGCATCTGCCTTGGCTCCAGCAACTCCACCAGAGTACCCTCGTGAAGCACTCTGGGACACCCTGACTTTCACCTCCTTCAGCTTCAGCAATATTGCCAAAACATTCTCTGGAGAGCACTTGGACCCCCCAGCATGCACACACTTCAGCTTGAGCCATGTCTCCCTCTGCAGAGAGTCCCAGGAATGCCCTAACCCAGGCCACTTCAGCTCAGGCCATCCCAAAAAGGCAACCCCAGCACAGAGGGTCCTGGAACCCCCAGCCCACACCAGCTGCAGCTCCATCCAGCTAGCTAAATTCACCAGGCACACACAGTCTACACAGGGCACAAGCATACACAAGACCATTCCTTCAAGTTTAGAAGTAACTATTCTGCCTAATTCATAAAAACAAACATAGATGGGGGCGCCTGGGTGGCTCAGTTGGTTAAGCGACTGCCTTCGGCTCAGGTCATGATCCTGGACTCTCGGGATCGAGTCCCGCATCGGGCTCCCTGCTCAGCAGGGAGTCTGCTTCTCCTTCTGACCCTCCCCCCTCTCATGCTCTCTCTATCTGATTCTCTCTCAAATAAATAAAAATCTTAAAAAAAACAAAACAAAAAAACAAACATAGAAAGTCAATCAAAATGAAGAGGCAGAAGAATATGCTCCAAATAAAAGAACAAGACAAAACCTCAGAAAAAGAACTAAATAGAATAGAGATAACCAATTTACCTGACAAAGAGTTCAAAATGTCATAAAAATGCTGCCTGGACTGGAGAGAAGAGTGGATAAACTCAGTGAGAACCGCAATAAAGAGAAAATATAAAAAAGAACCAGAGTTGAAGAACAACTGAAATGAAATATATACTAAAGGAAATCAACAGTAGATTAGCAGATGCAGAATTGGTCAGCATTCTGGTAGACAGGTTAGTGGGAAGCACTCAAGATGAGCAGCAGAAAGAAAAAAAGAATTTTAAAAAGTGAGGATAGTTAAGAGATCTTGGAGACAAAATCAAGTGAACAAACATTTGCCTTATAGGGATCCCAAAGAAGAAGAGAAAGAAAGGGGGCAGGAATCTTTTTTACAAAGACACAATAGCTAAATACTTCCCTAACCTGGAGAAGGAAACAGATATCCAAGCCCAGGCAACACAAAAAGTTTCAAACAAGATGAACCCAAGGAGGTCAGCACCAGGACACATAATATTTAAAATGTCAAAAATTAAAAATAAGAGCAAATTTTCAAAACAGGTAGGGAAAAGCAACTATTTATGTACAAGGAAACCCCCAGAAGGCTATCAGCTGATTTTTCAGCAGAAACTTTGTAAGCAGTAGGAGAGTGGCATGATATAGTCAAAGTACTGAAAAGAAAAAACCTACAACTGAGAATACTCCACCTGGCAAGGTTATCATTCAAAACTGAGATAAGATAAAGAGTTTCCCAGACAAACAAAAGTTAAGACTTCATCACCACCAAACCAGCCTTACAAGAAATGTTAAAAGGACTTCTTTAAGTGGAAGAGGCCATAATCAGAATAAAACTATGAAAGAAAAAAATGTAATGAGTATACAGTGAAGGCAGTAGAGCAATCATTAATAAAGCTAATATGAAGGTTAAAACACAAAAGTAGTAAAATCAATATCTTAAAAAATAGTTAAGGGGACTCACAAAATGAAAAGATGTAAAATATGACTACATGCGTAAAACGTGGAAGGGGGAGTAAAATTAAAGTTCTTGTAGGATATGTTCGAACTTATGTGACTATCAACTTAATATAAACTGCTATTTACTTAAGATGTTGTATATGAACCTCATAGTAAACAAAACCAAAAACCTACGATATACAAAAAACAAAATGAAAGCCAAGCATTACACTAAAGAAAGTCATCAATCACAAGGACAGAGAGCAAGAAATAAAGTAACAGAGGAATTACAAAAACAACCAGAAAATAATAAAATGGCAAAATGCATATCTAGCAATTATTACTTTAAATATAAATGGTCTGTATGCTTCAAAGGACACAGAGTGACAGAATAGATTAAAAAAAAAAAAAAAAAAAGACCCACCTATGTGTCACCAACAAGAAACCCACTTCAAACCTAAGACACATACAGCCTGAAAGTGAAGGGATGGAAAAAGATATTCCATACAAATAGAAGCAAAAAAAAAGACCAGGAAGTAATAGTTATATCAGACAAAGCTGAATTTAAAACAAAGACTGTAATGAGACAAGCAAGAGAATTATGTAATGATAAAGGGAATCAGTCAAACAAGCAGACATAACAATTGTAATTATCTATGAACCCAATATTGGAGCACCTAAATGCATAAAATAAATATTAACAGACATAAAGGGAGAAATTGACAGTCATAAAATAATAGTAGGGGAATTTAAACTTCCCACTTACAGCAATGCATAGACTATCCAGGCAGAAAGTCAATAAGGAAACAGTGTCTTTGAATGATACATTAGACCAGATATACAAAAAAAAAAAAAACATTCCTTCCAAAACCAACAGAATACAGATTTTTTTCAAGTGCTCATGGAACATTCTCTAGGACAGATCACATGTTAGGCCACAAAAGTGTCAGTATTTTTAAGAAGACTGAAATCATATCAAGCATCTTTTCTGATCACAACAGTATTAAAAATTACAAGAAAAAGCACAAATACATAGAGGCTAAACAACATGCTACTACAAAACTATGGGTCAATAAAGAAATCAAAGAGGAAACAAGAAAATACATGGAGAGAAAGGAAAATAAAAACACAACAAAAATTTTTTAGACACAGAACAGTTCTAGGAGGGAAATTTATAGTGACAGGGAACCTCAAGAATAAGAAAAATCTAGGATAACCTTACACCCAAAATAGAAAAAGAAGAGCAAACAAAACCCAATGTTATTAGAAGGAAGAGAATAATAGGTCAGAGCAGAAATAAATGAAAGAGAGACAAAAAAATTAGAACAGATCAATGAAATGAAGAGGTAGTTCTCTAGAAGATAAACAAAAATCAACAGACCTTTAGCCAGACTCATCAAGAAACAAATAGAATTCAAAAATAAAAAAGTTACAACTGACAGAAATACAAATTATAAGAAACTACCATAAAAATTATATGCCAACAAATTGGACAACCAAGAAGAAATAGAAAATTCCTAGTAACATACAATTTTACAAAACTGAATCAGGAAGAAATAGAAAACATGAACAGACCAATTACTAGTAATGAAATCGAATCAGTAATGAAAAAACTCCCAACAACCAAAAGCCCAAGAGGAGAGGAGTTCACAAGTGAATTCTACCAAACATTTAAAGAAGAGTTAATCACTAATCTCCTAAAAGTATTCTAAAAAGAAGAGGAAGGAAAACGTCCAAATATATTCTAGAAAGCCAGCATTATTGTGATATCAAAACCAGATAAAGACACTACAAAGAAAGAAAACTACAGGCCAATATCCATGATGAACACAGTTGCAAAATTTCTCAACAAAAGATGGGTGCCTGGATGGCTCAATCGGTTGAGCACCCAACTCTTGGTTTTGGCTCAGGTCATGATCTCAGGATTATGGGACTGAGCCCTGTCTCAGGCTCTGTACTCAGTGGGGAGTCTGCTGGAGATTCTGTCTCTCCCTGTCCCTCTGCCCCATTCATGCCCTCTCTTTCTCTTTTCCTCTCTCTCTCTCTAAAATAAACAAATCTTTAAAAAATTCTCACCAAAAGATTAGCAAACCAAATTCAACAATATAATAAAGATTTATCATAATCAAGAGAGATTTATTCTGGGGATGCATGAATGATTCAATATTTGCAAATCAATCAGCATGATACACATTAACAAAATGAAGGATAAAAATCATATGATCATCTCAATAGATGCAGAATAAGCATTTGACAAAATTCAACATCCCTTCATGATAAAAATTCTCAACAAAGTGAATTGAGAGAGACCATACCTCAACATAATAAAGGCCATATATTACAATCCCACAGTTAACATCATACTCAATGGGGAAAAAACAAGAGCTTTTCCTCTTGATCAGAATCAAAACAAGGATGTCTACTCGTGTCACTTCTATTCAACATAATAATGGAAGTCCTAGACACAGCAATTAGAAAAGAAAAAATAAAAGGCATCCAAGTTGGTAAGGAAGAATTTAAGCTGTCACTATTTTCAGATGATATGATACTATACATAGAGCCTAAAGACTCTACCAAAAAACTACTAAAACTGATAAATGAATTCAGTAGGGTTGCAGAATACAAAATTAATATACAAAAATTTTTTGCATTTCTATATACTGATAACAAAGTAGCAGAACCAAAATTAAGCAGAAAATTCCATTTATAATTACACAAAATGGAATAAAATACCTAGAAATAAACTTAACCAGAAAGGTGCAAGACCTGTACTCTGAAAACTATAAAACGTTAATGAGAAGATTGAAGGTAACATAAACAAATGGAAAGATATACCATGTTAATGGACTGGAAGAATTAAGATCACTAAAATGTCCATACTACCCAAAGCAATCTACAGATTCAGTGCAGTCCTATCAAAAAAACCAATAGTATTTTTCACAGAACTAAAGCAATAATACTAAAATTTGTATGGAACCACAGAAGACCTTTAATAGCAAAAGCAATTTTATGAAAGAAGAACAAAACTGGAGGTATCACAATACTAAATTTAAAGATATACTATAAAGCTACAGTAGTCAAAACAGTATGTAGTGGCACAAAAATAGACATATAGATCAATGCAACAGGACAGAGAACCCAGAAATAAACCCACACTCACAAGATCTATGACAAAGGAGGCAAGAACACACAATGGAGAAAAGACAGTCTCTTCAATAAATGGTGTTGGGAAAACCAGACAGCTACATGCAAAAGAATGAAACTGGACCACTTTCTTACCTCACACACAAAAAGTAAAATCAAAATGCACTAATGGGAGGGATAGGGTGGCTGGGTGATAGACATCGGGGAGGGTATGTGCTATGGTGAGCGCTGTGAATTGTGCAAGACTGTTGAATCACAGATCTGTACCTCTGAAACAAACAATATATGTTAAAAAAAAAAAAAAAAAGAAGATAGTAGGAAGGGAAGAATGAAGGGGGGGAAATCGGAGGGGGAGACGAACCATGAGAGTCTATGGACTCTGAGAAACAAACTGAGGGTTCTAGAGGGGAGGGCGGTGGGGGGATGGGTTAGCCTGGTGATGGGTATTAAAGAGGGCACGTTCTGCATGGAGCGCTGGGTGTTACACACAAACAATGAATCAGGGAACACTACATCAAAAACTAATGATGTAATGTATGGTGATTAACAATAAAAAAAAATAAGAGGGACTCAAAAAAAAAAAAAATGCACTAAAGACCCAAACATGTGACTTGGAACCATAAAACTCCTAAAAGAAAAGATAGGCAGTAATCTCTTTGGACATTGGACTTAGCAACATTTTTTTAGATATGTTTTCTCAGGCAAGGGAAACAAAAGCAAAAATAAACTATTGGGACTACACCAAAGTAAAAAGCTTTTGCACAGTGAAGAAAACCATCAACAAAATGGAAAGGCAACCCAGTAAATGGGAAAAGATATTTGCAAATGATATATCTGATAAGGACTTAGTAGGCAAAATATGTAAAGAACTTACACAACTCAACACCAAAAAACCCCCAAAAATTTGACTAAAAAATGAAGGGGCAAAGAACCTGAAAGACATTTTTCCAACAAAGACGTACAGATGGCCAACCAGACACATGAAAAGACTCTCAACATCACTAATCATCAGATAAATGTCAGAACCACAATGAGCTATCACCTCACACCAATGAGAATCGCTAGCAACAAAAAGACAAGAAATAATGACTGTTGAGGATGTGGAGAAAAGGGAATCCTTATGCACTGATGGTAGGGAATGTTAAGTTGGTGTGAACACTGTGGAAACAGTATGGAGGTTCCTCAAAAAAATTAAAAATAGAAATACCATATGACCCAAAAATTCTACTACTGGGTATTTACCCAAAGAATACAAAAATGCTAATTCAAGGGGCACCTGGGTGGCTCAGTCGTTAAGCGTCTGCCTTCAGCTCAGGTCATGGTCCCAGGGTCCTGGGATCGAGCCCCACATCGGGCTCCCTTCTCCGCGGGAAGCCTGCTTCTCCCTCTCCCACTCCCCTGCTTGTGTTCCAGCTCTCACTGTGTCTCTCTCTGTCAAATAACTAAATAAAATCTTTAAAAAAAAAAAAAGCTTTTCAGAGTCCATCGTCTCTCATGGTTCTTCTCCCCCTCCGATTTCCCCCCCTTCATTCTTCCCCTCCTGCTACATTCTTCTTCTTCTTTTTTTCTTTCTTAACATATATTGCATTATTTGTTTCAGAGGTACAGATCTGAGATTCAACAGTCCTGCACAATTCACAGCGCTTACCAGAACACATACCCTCCCCAGTGTCCATCACCCAGTCACCCCATCCCTCCCACCCCACCCCCCACTCCAGCAAGCCTCAGTTTGTTTCCTGAGATTAAGAATTCCTCATATCAGTGAGGTCATATGATACATGTCTTTCTCTGTTTGACTTATTTCGCTCAGCATAATACCCTCCAGTTCCATCCACGTCGTTGCTGAGGGTTCTAGAGGGGAGGGGGTTGGGAGGATGGGTTAGCCTGGTGATGGGTATTGAGGAGGGCACGTTCTGCATGGAGCACTGGGTGTTATGCACAAACAATGAATCATGGAACACTATATCTAAAACTAATGATGTAATGTATGGGGATTAACATAACAATAAAAAAATTTAAAAAATAAAATAAAAAAAATAAAAAAAAAAAAAAGCTAATTCAAAAAGATACCCCTATGATGTTTACTGCAGCATTATTTATAATAATAGCCAAGATATGGAAGCAAACTAAATGCCCATTGACAAATGGATAAAGAAGATTTTATATATATATATATATATATATATATATATATATATATATATATGGAATATTACTCAGTCATAAAAAATGAGATCTTGCCATTTGTGACAACATGGATGGACCTAGAAAATATTATGCTAAATGAAATGTCAGACAAAGACATATACCATATAATTTCACTTATATGTGGAATCTAAAAAAAAAAACAAAGCAAACATACAAAACAGAAAGAGAACTATAAATACAAAGAACAAATTGGTGGTTTCCAGGGGAAAGGTGGATGTGTGGAATGGGCAAAATGGGTAAAGGGAAGTGGGACATACAGTCTTCCAGTTATGGAATGGATAAAGTCACAGGAATAAAAGGCACACCATAGGGAATATGGTCAATGATATTGTAATAACATTGTGTGTATGGTGACACATGGTAGTTAGCACTTGTGGTGAGCACAGCATAATGTATAGACTTGTTGAATCACTATGCTAGACACCTGAAGCTACTGTAACCTTGTATGGCATATATAATTCAATAAAAAAGATACAAACTTAAACTTATAAGATAAATCTTGGGGATATAATGTACACCATGGTGACTACAATTACCAATACTGTATTAAATATTTGGAAGTTGCTAGGCGAATAGATTTTAAAAGTTCTCATCACAAACAGAAAAAACTTTTGTAACTATGCGGGGTTATGGATGTCAACTAAACTTATTTTGGTGATCATTTATCAATATATACATATATAATATTTTTTGTATACCTTGAACTAATACAATATTAAATGTTAATAATATCTCAATAAACTGAAAAAAAACACTCTATCCTAACCATTGAATCCAGAACTCACATCCATTAGGACCAGCTTGTTCATTATGTTGTTCATACTTATGCTATCCTTGCAGATTTAGATCTACTTAAGAGAAGTATGTAAAATACCCAAACAAACCTCTGGCAAGATAAATCAAGAGAAGAAGAGAAAAAAAAAAAAATCAATATTATGAATGTAATGGGGGATATAACTATGTGGTAACAAAACAACTATATGCTAACCATTTTGAAAACTGAGACAACATGGAAGAGTTTCTTGATACCTTATGAGATGTGACTGAAGAAAAAATTAAAATCTTGAATAGTCCTGTGACTATGCAGTGGTTAAAAAATCTTTCCCCAAAGGTGAGGTTAGATAATAAGAATAATTTTTAGGATATATTTTTCTGGAGATCAAGAGATAAATCAGGCCTAATACATGCCAATACATTATCAGAGAGCACGTAAAACAGAGAAACAACTATGGTAACAATTGTAAAAGATAAAATAAGACGACCTTGAATATGTATATCAACAAAAGCTATTGCTGCTCTAAAAAGCTCAGCTGGCAACTTGCCTCACCTGGGCTGTTCACTGGCTGATGGGCCAGGCCTGTTGTTTGGAGGCAGAGGCTCTCTCCATCAGACTAATCATCAACCACTACTGCTCACAACTTCTGCCAGGAAGGAAGAACACCTTTGTAGGTGAGATTTATTGGAATGAACAAATTCCGATACAGAAAATAAAGCATTTGAGTGGAAAGGAGGCATTTGTAAAGTTTTGGGAGCGTGACAGTACTATTGCCAAAAATTTCTAGATTTTTTTTTTTTTTTTTTTGGTTTATGAGAAAGAGAAAGGTATCCCACTTTCCCCATTTCCAGGATATTATTATACATATTTTCAAAGCTCACCCCCATGTTTATTTTCACTAGGGCTCCATCATTTCTTAGGCATCATTTTTAGGAAGCAGGATGAAGTTTACTGGCAAAACTAGATGCACAAAGTTAGCTCAAACCTCTTTCTACGTGTACGTATCTCTTCCTTCAGTAGCAGCACTGCAAAAAGTAACCTCACTGAGCCAAACAAACTTCAAAAGGAACTTCAACCACTCACCTGGATACAAGCCAGAGGCTCATTTGTCCAAATCGAATATCCACCAACTAAATATATTCTCTCATTATGGACAGCAACTCCAGATTCATTTTGGCCTAAAGTAAAGAGAATTGAATAGAAAGAAAAAATAAATCCATTTCCTTGCATGTCTTAATTAACCCTTTTGCCACTGAGGGATACAATTTCCCCCTGTGGCACTCTTGTATGCTCCACAGGATTTTTGCAGCAACTAATCACCGCCTCCCAGTACTCAGAGGGAAGAATTAACCACTCTTTCACAGAGAATGAATCTGTGTCAGGTCAGAACCAAGCCAAAACACTTATTCGCCAGCCAAGTGGGTAAATACAGCATTAAATACAGCAATAATAAGCAATAACAAAATAAGAGTTCTATTACTATGTCGTATTACAGCGGTGGAAACAAGATGTATTTTCAAAATGCAAAACACCTCTATAAATGCTTTTAAAGTAAGTGCTTACATTTGTAAGGTAACAGCTGCAACCCCAAGAAGCCAATAAAACAGAGCCATGCCCCGAGTGTTCCCCAAATGAAGACAAATGACAGAAAAGATTGATAAAGTTACTACCCTCCCTTTCTTGACATACACAACAGTTTTAGGACTATATTAAAGTTCCCGATCTGGGACCAGATACTGACACGCCAAAATGATGAAAGCTTCCTCTCCCATTTTTAAAAAAGAAGACAGAATAACTCACTACCACCTAATCTTCCCTGGAGGCCATCAGAGTGAGAGTTTCTCTTTATTAATGGGCTGACACCAGATTGACTGCGGTAATAAGTAAGTTGGATCCTATAGCAGCCAGAATCACAGATGCAGGGACCGAGGGGCTAAGGTGCCACTACAGCAACTCGGAGAGGGTTAAGTACTTGTAGGTGGGCCTCAAAGATCATGTTCACAAAAACAGGAGCTCCATACAAGGCATCTAACCCCCTCACACTGGTTCCGCACTTGCTGTTGCCTCCCCGGCAGCAGCTGTGAGGGTTGGAGTGCCCCCTCAGCATATCAAGAGGTCTTCAGGTGCTAGTCCAACCCACCATTTTGAGTTTGTGATTTTCCTATTTAGTAGAGCAGCCTGGAAGGGACCTGATCACCTGCGCATGTTTATAATGCAAGCTGACAAGGGATAGAAAGGTTTCAAGTCTGTAAAGAAACGTTAGGGGTAAACTGTTCACTGCTTTCCTTTTATTCCCTTTTGGGATGAGGAGGGTCCATACCTAGTGTTGCCCTGGGTAATGCTTGAACCCCTATGTGGCTGGAAATACCACCAAACCCCTATGCACAGAACTCCAAGATTTAGCTGTTGGGAGACTACAGCCAGAAACCGTACCTGACAGTAACAAATAATGAAGACCAGACTCCTGACCTCAAAATTAATAAGACTAAAAGCAAAAAGAAAAAAAATAAATTGCTTCTGTAAAGCGTTATTAATTCTCTGGTTCCTCCTAATTGCCTCAGAGCTCCTATGTGAATATTTATTGACAAGAAAGGATTTGACATACCTCTCTCAGCCAAGATGCACGAAGGTAACAGAGGCCCTGAGAAACTAGCTCAGCCACTTGACTGAGTCACGTTTTGTGAGATAAATAATGTGCACCTTTCTGGTTAATAAACACAAGTTGTTCTGCCATGATGCACTTGATATTTAGGGATGCACTGAAGAGGTATAAGAAAACAAGTGTGGCAATTTCTTGAATCTCTGCTTTTCCTGATTTACTTAGTCAAAGGTACTTGCCAGTCAACAGGCTGAAATTACAACGCGTCCACTGGTCAGTGTCTATGTTATAAGAATCTATATGGCGCACAAGGATCCGGTCGTTATTGTAGTCCAAGTCGTTGCCTCCAAGAACATAAAGCTTTCTTTGAACAGCAGCCATGGAATGGTAGACCCTTCTCTGCAGCATGGGACTGCGGCTTATCCATTTATTCTGGAAAAAAAAAAAAAATTCAGGTGGATTCTGTTAATAAGAGACCTCCACGGCAGAAAAGAGCAGTGCCTCATTAGTGGCTGGGACTCTGCTTTATCTATCACATTCCACTGGAGTGCTGCTTACATACTCTGAAAGGTATGGGCTTCTTACCTGAGAACAAGTAGAGAAGAACCATGTATGCCAAAACTGTATTTTGCAATGTACAAAGCCATTTCCTCTTGTTTGGGTTGCATTTTATAGGGCATTTGCATTTTATAAGGGGAGCACATGAGAATATAGAAATTTTCATGATGGTTCTCTCCCCCAGTTGAGAGAACTTACTCATGTAAATTGCTTAAGAGTGAAAGCACATGGCTAGGTATAATGATTTAAGAAAACAGGCTCTGGATCCAGAATGCCTGAGTTTATAACCTCTGTGTGACCTTGAGCAGTGTACTTAACCTCTCTGTGCCTATTTCCTCACCTGTAAAGTGGGGAGAGTCATACCATACCTGACAAGCTTGTTGTGAAGATTAAATGAGTTAATACAAAACATCTAGAAGAGTGCCACATGATGTCCAATAAATGTACACTTTCAAAAATTATTCTGATAGTAATCGCTGGCTACCCAAGGCTTCTACATAAGCTAGGGCTAGGGTGACTGAGCCATTCTTTCCAAAATTAACCTCCCAAGATCAATGGAAGAGCAAAGATCTGGTTTCACAACAAAGTCCCATTGCTGCCTTTGTATTAGCCCCTTTTAACATATTTATAATCATATCGTCTACCAAACAGGGAAAAGTTATTTCTAGGCATACATTTGTTTTGATAGAAGGCCAAATTTTATACAACTTCAGGAATGGTGAAACCTCGACTATTTGGTTCTAGGTCACTCAGTAATGAGAAAGACATGCTCAACTCCTCTTCAATATGGCTCCTTTCAAAAATCTAATGTAAAAGGCAAAATTAGATGAAAATCAAATACGACCTTAATTTTAAATCTTAACTGAGCAATGGACAGGTAAGTAAACCTAACCATTTCCTTTGCACATAAACACTAACCTACAGGAAGAACCCAGATTCCTTTTGCCAAGAAAAATTTGGATTTTGATAGAAAGATCATATGATGTCTTTAATACATAGAATTTCACCAGTTCACAAAGCTGTAAAGGAATAAGCCAAAAAAAAAAAAAAGTTTATATAAATATTGGTCCATTCACTAAAGGCCTATCTACTAGCTCATTTCTAATTTCTTTTTTTTATTATGTTAATCACCATACATCATTAGTTTTTGATGTAGTGTTCCATGATTCATTGGGTATAATTTCTTTTTTAAAGATAGACTTAAAAAGAAGAGTGGTTTGAACAGTTTGAAAGGCTTGCATTTATCTGCTCCCCCGTTTGTGTCATAAGACTCTTTCCAATCAAATGTCTTCTTTTAATAAGATAGCCAAACCTTTCTTTCAGATATTCTGTGAAGGAATATCGTCAATACATTTCACATGAGTGGATTTAACTCAAAACTCTGATGATGCCTTCCTTAGGTGCTTTCTATGAGGCAACCCATTCCAGTATTAGGAATCAACGTTTGCATTAGCAGTCCGGTCCCCTGCCACAGGACTGTGGACGCCATCTGGTTTGTAAAGTCTGCCTGCATCCCCTGATTATATCTTTAGCTTCCTTCACTGCCGTGCCTGCCAGGTGAGCCGCCAACCACTGCAAAGGCAAAGAAACAGAGAGGCCTAGTGGGGTCATTCCTAATAAGCTAGCATGTGAATACTAATCAGTGGTGGGGAAGCAGAGGTCACCCCAGCCTGCCTGTTGGCAGGTAGCGATGTGCTCTGTGGCAGATGGCAGGCATTATCGACTCTCCGCAAAGGCCTAGAAGAAAAATAAGCACCAGGGCTGAATGATAGAGTTATTGAGATTCTGAGCAAGATGCGAGCAGATGTGATGTTTGCCAGTACCCACCGTAAACAATATGCCAGCAGAATTTTTAAAAAGAGCATGTGTGTACAAACATGAAACAGAACTCATTTGAGAAATGTTAACACCTTCTTCCTCTTTAACCACATGTGCACCGAACTCAAGCAACTGTAATTAATGATCCCTCTTGAGACATCTGGCCTATGGACATGTGGTCTCTGAAATCTACAGCTTCTAAAGACATCAGGAAACACACTTGCAAAGAGAGAAACACGTTAAATTCAGAATCAAATAATGTTGAAATAAAAAGACACCAAATCGACTGAGGTCATTCAGGACACACATTTGGTGGCCGATCCTGACCCAGGCTGCCAAAGCCAACCTGTTGTTTCATGTTCCATTATCTCCAGCTGATGAATATTAAATCCCCAGATCAAATCATTTTGGGATACTGTCATAATCATGAAAAATATTTACATTACCCAAATCATAGAAATGGTGAAATCCTGAACACATGTGCCAAGGCCACAGACATTTTGGTAGAAGGAAAAGAGAATAAAAATTGTTCTTCTTTTGGGGACCAAAAACTCATCGAGTGTGGATGGCAAGTGGGCAGAAGAAGGGACAGACACCATCAAAATGCTTCCAGTTCAGGCACCAGCTGTTAGATGAAAAACATCCTTCTACTTTTCAGATACTTCTACTTCAAACTTGTCCTTGACACTGCTCTCAGACCTTTTGGCTATGCTGAGTTAAATAAAAGTTATTATTTTATTTGGGAGTAATGAAACAATAAGCATGTTCCCCTTTTGGACTGAGGCGCCTTCTAAAAGGACATACAACAGGTCAATCAAAATCCTTTCTTTGGATGCCTCTGAATATGAATAGCCATTTGAGATAACGGAAATAAAGGGCATTTAACCCATCAATGTATCTCCCCTTTTTTTCTACATTATGCAAAACTCTGAAAGAGTTAAGCATCCTGTATTGCATAAAACTAAAGGAGCTGAAATTTTGTGAGAGGAGGAAAAAAAAAAAAGGCAGTTTATCCAGATGCTTCCTTTTCTCTCTACAAGTTTAAGATGCATGTGTGTGTACAGACTTGGCATTTCAACTACTAATTACTGCGGAAATCTTTTAAAATTCATTTTAATTAAGGTAATGAGTTTTTCTTATATGATTCTTACCTGGTTAGGTTCATATACCATTAGTCTGTTCTGATATTGTGCTGTGTTAGTTACTCCACCTGTAATGGATTAACATGTGTTAGAGCTTTCATGAATACAAAATAGGATATTCCAACATAAGAATGAGATACAATTAAAGGAAAATTAGCTACTGCTGAGGATCTGTTTGTATACCCTCGTGGTGAACCCATGACATAATTAAGAAGCTTATTGTTGAAGCAGTTTCATTTTCAAGAAACATTTCAGAAGCAATCCAGTTGAGAGCAAGCAACAAGTGTGCTGAAATTACCAAGAGGCCCCAATCCTGGCAAGCTGCTCTGCATGGCCAGAATGAGGGGCGAAGTATGGCAGGAAGTGGGAACGAACACCGCACACATAGACAAATCTCCACGCAATTCATGCCCGGGACAGAATTATATGGAAAATTCTTGTCCTTAGCTAAACTGGCAATTTTACAGCTCTAACCTTCTGCACGCCAACACAGTGATATCTTGATATCTCTTGAGAGGAACCATTTCTAAGAAAAGACATGATTTATCAAAAGAAATCTAGAGCCAGAGCCATCCAAAAGAATATAACGAGAGCCCCCAATGTGAGTCACATATGCAATTTTAAATTTTCCAGTAGCCACATTAAAAACTAAAAAGAAACAGTGAAGGTAAACTTAATGTAGATTTTATTTAACTCAACATAGCCCAAATATTATCATTTCAATGTGAAATTAATATAAAAATTATGGAGGTATTTTATATTCCTTTTTTCATATGGTCTTCAGAATCCAATGTATATTTGATACAGCACATCTCAATCCAGATTGCTACATTTCAAGTGCCCGATAAGCCACACGTGACTGAGGGTGACCGTGTTGGATGGCACTGCACACAGTCGATGTTGTTATCAACTTTTCTAAAGCCTCTTGACAGCTGCTTAGATCCAAAGACTTCTGCTTAATCAAGAACCACTACAAAGTCATCACATTTCTAACAAAGTTTTCCTGTCTGTCCTCATACTTATTTTCACGTCCGTGGTATACACTGAGCCCTGTAAAACCCAGAAATTACTGATTCTCCTTTAATTTTTACCATCAAATGGGAGAACTAAAAAACATATAAAACAGCATTACAGAAAATAACACTAGAAGATATTAAATGTTAGGTAATAAAATAACAAGAAATGAGAGCAACCCCCCGAAAAATCTCTTTAGAAATAGTGCCTTATACATAGTTCTAGATGCTCATTTAAAATGAGTAACATTTTAATAAGTATCACAAAAAAGCAGCCAATTTTTCAATAAAGATCTAAAACTGAGCCAGACTAAAAGTGTTTCCTGTTGAAATTTTTTGAATTCAAAAAGTGTGTACTGTTACAATACAGCCTTAACATTTTTCTCAGTTTGACTCAACTTTAGGCAGGGCTCTTTCTGTCTCTAGGCCCCTGACATCCCTTTTCTTAGAGCACTTATAGAAAATCTGTAAATTCTTTCTCCGCCTTCTTGAGATAGGAATCATTTAAGAAGCTTCTTTCAAGTTTTACAACCCAGGAATAACTTCCTCAAAGACCCAGAAGCCATCCCATTGAAATGTAATCATCACGGAATATAATGTCCCTATCTCCCAGTTTCTATGGAAGAGAGTAGGAGCCTCACTTTGTTGGGTGCCAAACAGCAAACACACATGGCCTAATCACAGAGAAAAACATTTACAAAATCAGGGGTAACTGAATGTGCTCAATACATCACATTGATCAACCTTCCTCCAAAACTCCTTCAGTACTTTTCTCACTGAGAAAAGCTCAATGTTTAAAAACCCTCCTGCTTCTTCTTCTTCAGAAGAGTTGATTTTAGATTGCCTTCTGGTCTCCCTCCCCTACTGCAATAGTCTTGAACAAAGTCTTCCTTATCTGCTCAACTTTGTCCAGTATACTTTTTGCTTTGACACTTCCAATACTTTGAATAGGTCACCACCATCAATTCCGTGGCCAGGAATCAAGTCAACAAGAATCCAGAGGATTCCTGCACAATCCTTAACTGAGCTGAATAATCAATCAATACTAATGGCAACATAAAGGGAAGGAAGTCTGTCCAGGCCAATCATTACTCTCTCGTGCAACCCCAATAAGGAGATTATTTCTTTCATATAATTGACTATGGCTTTTATTAACTGGAGGGCTTTTTTAAATATATATATTCTCTCTGAAGCCTGCAACTACTTTTAAGATCAATGAAAGCTTTATCTGCAGAGTAAATCCACAAAGGACAGAGAGAAACGAGCTTCCTGCCCTCAAAGAAAGTCTTCTCTGCATTTCTTTTGAATGTCTCATTTTAAAATAAAATCAAAGGAAAAGAAAATACACTTAAGCAAGCTGAGGCTGAAATGCCTATATAGAGTCAGAAGGTACGCCCAAATAAACACAGAGGTATGTTTGCTTCTTCCTCCCAACCTTCCTTTTCTTTTATCTGATCAAAAATTGAATGTCCAATCATTCTTTCTCAGCATAACTACGCAAGAATAATCAAATCTATTGAGACCTCACAAGTCTTCAGGGTTAAAATGATTGCCAAGTGCTTTTGATCTGGGCCATAAGCACCAGATTAACGTCCAGCTCGCCTATAATCATTTCTCCAAATGAGAGGGAGCAGAGGGTAAAGCTCCCACCCCTTATTTCAAAGCTTCGACAGTTTCTCTCCTTGCTTTAGAAATATGGGACAGAATTAATATCCACTGCAGTAAACTATCTGTTTATGACACTATTTGAAAATATTTACACTACTATATGTATCAGACTCTGCCCATTATAGATTAAATGTACAACCAATGGATTAGAATATAGCTATTACATCCTCTCTCTTAGGCAGGGTGATATCTTGGTATCTCTTGGGAGGAACCAGAATTATTATTTACTCTCTTCTACAGATGCATTTGTAATAGTTTCCCCCACCCCTTAATCTGCACGCTGTAATTAGATTCCTTACCCTTACACACAAATTTTCACTCACATGACAACATTTAAAAATGAGATACTGGGTTAGTAGGTGGAAGTAAAAATAAAAATCCTAGTTAGTTATTTGGTTGATTACTTCTGGAATGTTAAACCACAGGAGGTGCCTAAAAGACCTAGTGGTGTAACTTTCGACAAGTCAGGATTGCAAGGGAAAAACCTGAGAAATTGGTTCTATTGCTTCCCCCCTTTGAGATAATTTACAAATGATCATATAAATAAAAACCATTTGTTCTCAGTACAAAAAAATAAATTTTAAAAAAGCATCCAAGTTTGCAGCCCACATTTCTTTAGCAGTGTTATTTGCAGAGCTTTATCATTACATTCTCTTCACATAACACTCTTCACTTTTAGATTAATCTGCTGAAATGAGATGCTAAGGATTTGCATACAGATTTGACTATACAAAAATAGATATGGAATTAATAACAGTCTCTATATGTTTTAATTTCTCCTAGACTGGAGTGCCCTTGCCTGCAGCAGTATTCCTGGCTTTGAAAGTCATCAGGCTGATTTGCCTGCTCTGGGTTATGATGCCCACATGCTGCTACACTGTCCCCTGCAATCAAAGCACTTGCAAAGATAGATTCTTTGCCTCCCTCTATCGAGTACATTTTATAGATTGGCAGTTTTGATCTCCCTCCCCCACCCCAGGGGGGGATAATCTGCATCTTAACAGCTTTCTATAGATACATTTGTCATTAAATATGCCATCTCCTATCAGCATCCATTTTTAAAGCCAAGTTTTCCCTAACTTTGAAGTGCCACCGTTGAAGTTAACACTTTTCAGCCAAAATTGAAAATGAACAACCCTGTCTTATACTTTTGAACTATGACTTTAAGATATACTGCAGGTTCCCCCAAAGTCAAATAAGTCTTTAAAAACTGCCAGAAGGAATGAAAAGTTACCACCATGCTACCAGCAATGAGAAATGCTTTCTATCACCCAGACAAGAATAAAGCATTTTTCTTAAGCTTCCCTGTTCCACTCTTCACAAAACATGGTGACAAATGGATGAATGCATATGGGAGAAAGGATGACAGGTGACTGCCAAACAAGCGACTTTTGTCTCCACTACGGGAATTCACTGACTCCCAAACTCATTGTGCTCAAAAGCAACCAACCACTGGTCAATGCTGACAAGGTCTATATAATAGTGTGTTTAGGAAAACAGCTCTCAATATCCATTCGTCAGGGTAGGTCAAGTCTGGTGGCTCTGCTATTTTTTTTTTTTTTTTTTTTTTGAGGACAGACAATACATCTGTTGATAGACAGTCCTATACTACCTTCTTTAGTAGAAACCTGTGTAGGTAATACAGCGCTAGTACGCTTTGAAGGATGGAGCGGGGTGCAAAGAACCGAACGTGTCCAGGCTCTCAGGGAAGACACTCTGGGCTGGAACTCTGCCAGCCAATTCAGGATTGTGGAAAACCATCTCATGGTCTCGGCAGCTCTCCTGGAGGCCTGCAGTGGCCAGCTGTATGCCAGGCTCAGGGGCGAGCTTCAGGACAGGCTGCGGCATCACCCTGCACAGGCTCCTTTACGACTCTGTCCTTGCGGGAACATTTAACACAGCCCCGCTCAGGTTCCTTATAAGCAAACTAGAGATGACAGCATCTCTCTTCCAGGTTTTAGAAAACCTAGAGTGCAGAGCATTAGAAGTGACCCATAGAGGAAGTTTACTACAGTACTATACTAGTTTATCCGTGGAAATTTTTTACCATTTCCATAAAAAGTACAAATGAGCATGTATGGGATATTAAAAATATAACAAATCTAACAAAGTATAGAATTTTGAATTAATGAATGAATTTTGTAGTCTGAAGTAGATTTCTTATTTTTTTCTAATAACTAGAATTACTGGCTGGTTTATAAGGTATCGAAGGCTTTTTTCTTTAATAGTTTAAAGCTTCTCCTCCATAAGAATGCTCTCTAATTCTCAAAAAACTAAAACTTAACACTTACTGTCTAATTATCAAAAGAATTATTGGCATTAGGTGTGAGTTACACTATTCATTTTTTTTAAAGATTTTACTTACCTATTTGACAGAGAAAGACACAGCGAGAGGGGAAACACAAGCAGGGGGATTGGGAGAGGGAGAAGCAGGCTTCCCGCTGAGCAGGGAGCCTAATGCGGGGCTCGATCCCAGGACCCTGGGATCATGACCTGAGCTGAAGGCAGACGCTTAACGACTAAGCCACTCAGGTGCCCCCACATTACTCATTTTTTAAATAAAGCCAAACTCATGACTAGTCCTCAATAAAAGGGACACCATGGGAATAGTTACAATAAATAAAATTCACAATAAAAAATAAACTTTTTCATTATCTATTTTTACACATTTAGACTGTCCATATTTTTAATGTTTATAATACTACATAAACAATTAAAGCCAGGACTCCTTCTTCTGAATTAGCATCTTGAATAGAAACATACTTAATCCATGCATTAAATTAAAACTATTATCCATATTATTTCTGTCACACTTGAGGAGACCACACAAATGGATGGGTAATTAATAGACTCAAAATCTGTAAAGAAAGTCTCAAATTTACAGAATACCTATAAAGAAAGGGTGATGCACTTGAAAATGTAAATTTATAAATTATATTTATGCCACCTAGAGTGAACAGATACAAACTTGTGATGCAAAACATGTAAAGAATGCGCCATGTGTTATTTGAAATAAGTGCAATGATAAATGAAGGTAAAATCCACCACAATGCAGATGTCATCTGCCCTTTAAAATCTCAATAAAATTCTCTCTCCCATTCCTCATTCTATAGAAAGCTGAAATCCTGCCTCCAAAGATTTCTGCACATTCCAAGCAGGGTTAAGCTCTCAAGGTCAACTCTACCTGTCTCTAGAGTCCTGGCTTGCTGCGTTCTTATTGGATCTTTTATCCCCCTCCTGCCATCAACCAAATTCTTCAGCCATTGCCCATTTCCATGATGTAGCTTTAAACTTCTCTCCTCTTGGGAACAAAGAAAATGACATATTTCCCATATTCTTAGGTAAAGTAATTCAGCTCCCTCCTTATTCTACCTCTTTTTAGATCCATCTGGTCAGACACAAATGGATCACTTAAACAAAGGCTGTTCCCTCCACAAAAAGGAAGACTTTATGTGGCTCAACTCTGTGCCCTGAGAAAAGTGGCCAGTTAAACAATTAGAAAAAATCAAATGGTCATTGATCTAAACAAGTCTCCAGGTATGATTATTCTTCAGTGTATCTTTGACTTTCAGTCGGAATTCTTTTTACAATGTAAGCATCTGTTTTTGAGCCTTTTGTTGGAGTGATAAACAATTGGATTGTACGGTTTTGTGGGGAAAGCATGGTTTTCAAAAACCAGAGACAGAAGAGATCAAATTCCGACTTTGTCAAATACCAGCTGTGTGATCTATGAACATCATATAACACCTTTAAGCCTCATCTAGTGAGCAGCAATGTGAGGGTAAACAAAGTGCTACTTCTTCAGAATAAAGGGAAGTCTGTTTAGGATGAAACCTTTGTTAATTATTTTGGAGAATATAGGTGATCTGATTGCTTTCTTCAAGCCATTTAGCTCTTTTATTTTTAATTTTTATTTATTTAGCCATTTGGCTCTTTTTTTATTTTTTTGTTTTTTCCTATTTATTTATTTATTTATTTATTTATTTGATGTAGTGTTTCCTGATTCATTGTTTGCGGATAACACCCAGTGCTCCATTTGGCTCTTTTAAAAGCATTGTAGAATGGTCATTTCTATTTGGCTTCATCTCAGTACACTACTGTAGTGGTTTTGTTTTAATCTTTTTCAGATGGGGAATAGTAAAGGTTGGGGCAGAAGTGAAAAGAAAGGAGCAAAAAGTAACTGCTGGAGATAGCTGGTTGTAAGAATCTAAAGCAACAAAGAAGATTTCATTCTTAGGGGGTACTCCAGGTCACTAAGAACTTTTAAGTGGACATGCCACATTATCAAGCTCCAAACCTCTAGCAGGCAGGTGGCTTCCTCACAAGGTGGCTGCCTCCAGGGGCAACAAACAGACATTCTCTCATGGACTTACCTGAGGAACACACTTTGTTCTCCCTCAAGCAAACCTTAAGTCCTTGACACTCACCTAACCCAACAAGCTGAACCCCTTCCAATAGGGTCCTTTGGACTATTCACAGCCTAAAAACCTTCCATCTTGAGTGAATCCAAGGATCTGCCCTCTCTAATTCTTTGGTGAGTACCACTAAAAAAAATAGGACAGAAATTTACAACCTGGGCCACCACAATTTTGCTGTTTCCAACCTCAGTATGAGCTCTGACACTTAATTTTTAAAAACATGTCGGTTCTCTCTGCTTTCTCTCAGAGGCTTTTTTCTTCCCCAAGGCCACCTCCCTCAGACCCTCTACCTAGTCCTGAACATATATAGCACAACCTCAACAGACAACCCTGTCTCTCACTTGACTCCATGGACAAGGAACCTCCTCAGGTTCCTGACCCTCATCGGGGAGCTTACCTAGGTCCACATCTAGCATCGTCTCCTGCCCTCCAGGCTTAGAGCTTGATGGGTCTCCCCTTCTCTGGCCCAAGACTGAACCCCTCCCCAAATCCCCCCTGACTGTTTGAGACCCTATGCCTATTGTCATTCTGGTGTCCCGTGGGCTTAGCACCATTCCTTGTACCTAGGAGGATGCTCTCAGCCTTTACCAACCAAAGAATGCCTCAAATGCCTCACCTTCAATTTTGCTCTCTCCTTTCCCTTATCTACCAATTTGCTTAATGAACTTGCATCCTTTAAAAAAGTTCCCTCCTTTGACTCTGATTTCCTCCTCCAGCTACTCTCTCCTCTCTCAGCCAAACTTCCACCTTTTTCTTTCCTTCCTACTCTCCTTTTTTCTTCCTAAAGCCAAGAAGCTATTTATTAATTTATAATGAAAAAAATGTGGCTGTCACATGGGCTGAAGTATGTGTGTACCTAGAAACAGCACATCCTCTCCTGGTAGGCAAAGCATAATAATCAGAAAGTTGTCTGTAAGCTGGGATTCAGGGAGCGAAGTTTAGATGGTATCCAGGCTTCTAGCCTATACCTGCACTTTCTACTTCCTCACCTTTTTTTCACACCCTAAACCACTGCATTCTCACTTCTACTTTCTTCCACTCCCCTATAGCTACTTTCACTGAAGTTACCAAGGGGTTCCTGATCAAAAATGGCAGAGAAAATAAATATTCTGGACCTTGATGTCTCAGCAGTATTGGACCTCTCTCACCATGCCCTTTTCTTTTTGGTTTTGATTTCCTTTAACTCTCCTCCTCCAACCTTGCCCATCCCACATTCTCAGGCTCCTTCCTCAGACCCCCCTCCCCACACCTACCCCCTCCCCACACCCTCCTTGCTAATAGTTCCTAAACTTCCGCGTTGGCCCCTTTCCAGTCCACCTCCTGCCCATCTGTCTCCTTCCACTCTCCACTGCCTCATCTCATCTCACCTGACTTGCTGTGAGCCCCTCCTCTCTGATATTTGCTCTGAAAAACAAGAAAGGGTCCTGTCTCTGAGTCTGAGGGCCACGGTTTTGAGGAAGTCCTAGCCAGTGAAGGGTGGCAGAGGAGGCTATAGTGGAGGGGGGTGTGGAAGGACAATAATGTAGGGTGCAGAGAGGGGTTGGGGAGCTGAGTGGATCCCATACCAAGCCCTCCTGTCAACTGGCCTCTTCCCACAGGGTTCAGCTGCCTGGGCACAGGCACAGACAAAATGGACCATGGGGTTTGTCCAAGAGCAAGTGCTTGCTAGAGGGCAGGAGAATTACTGAAATGATTGGACTGTGAAGCCCACTCATGAGGACAGGGAGGGGTTAATGAGTACATGGAAAGCAGCCAGTGGACCTAAGGCCAAGTTAGGATGAAGGTGCTATGAACCTTTGTGAAACCCATATGAAGTGCTCCTTGCTTTGCACTACTGTCCCTGGGAAAGACTTTGACCCTCACATGTATCACACAGGATACTATAATCATCTGTTGAAGAGTTTGTTCCCTCTACCATACTGTGAGTCCCAATTCAGGACATATGTCTTACTCTTCTTTGTCACTCCACACTAGCCTGGAAGAAGACTAAGGGAGGTTAGGAAACTTGCTCAGCATCTCCTGGGTGGTGAGAAGCTGAGCAAGTTTCACATGCTCTGTGACCTCAGGATACCACAAGCCAGCCTCCACTGCACTCCCTGTTAATTACCAGTGTTTTGTATGTAATTTTTTAGATGCAAGTAAAATAATATTTACCAGATAGAGAAAAGCTAAGGCCACGGCATTTAAAAAATGTTTATGAAATTTCACATTGTTCTAATTTTAATGAATACTGGAAAAGCCAAAGTCCCTCTAGTAGGTTTGAATAAATTAAAGTTATTTAAAATGGGGCAATGCAAGCTTCATATAAATTTAATCAAGATGAAAATAAACATATCTTCTAAGGAGTTAAAGAAGCTTTAACAAATGTTCTTTCATTAATGAAATATCTGAAAAGTTCTTTGATTGTTAGCTCCTAGAGGGTAGGAAGTGTGTTTGCTGAATTAATCTCATTTATCTATGAACCAGCACAAGACTTAATAAGGATGTAGCATTCACCAAGAGAATCAAGAAAGCACTAAATACTGCTTTTGAATAAATGTAGTACCATTTGTCTTTTTTTTATAGTTTTAAAGCACTAATTTTGTGGTTAGTTTCCCATTATTTTGGTGCCATTTGACAAAAATGAAAAGGTTAGTTGTTCTGCAAGATGAGCTCAGGATTAATTTTCACTCACAAAAACACATCTTTTTAGTAGTTCACAAACAATATCTCACAATGGAGAGCATACCTTTTAAAGCACAACTGCAGGATATTTAATGCTTCTTTTGCTTCAGTATTGTGAATTTCAAGTAGAAATGATGTGGAGCATTTGTGAATTGGGTCACAGTGTCAAATGCTACAGGAGCCTGTAAAATTTGACTATCTCTAACATCTTAAATTAAATGCTAATGGGCATATCCATACAGCCTGATTTTCTGAATTCATCTCTGCTTGTCTCATTTTAAAAACCATGGACATGTTTCAAGGTGTCCTGACCCCAAAATGGACAGAGAAAAGGGAGGGAGTATGCAGAGGCAGTGAACATGCCAGAAATATTGAATCTCTAAAGAAACATTCACTTTGTGTTTTATGGAACAGAAATAAGCTCCTAAAATCCACATTCTAAAATCTTTACTTCCTTCACCTCAGGCAAAGCTTGCAAACTACCAGAAGTATGCCAATGACCCAAGTCCCCATCAATTAAATTGGAAATATTTGATTACTTGGTAAAGGATAAGGAATAGCCTCAAATATTTTTATTTGCAACAACAAAGCTGGGTAACACTTCTAAATCAATAATAGGGTGACATATACCTGCCTTGTTTTTTTTAAGGGGGCCATTAGCAAATCTAGTACCCCTCCCCATCCATGGTTAGATTCATAACTGATTTATTATAAGCTGGTCCTGAGGAAAGAGGCAGACTACTGAAGGTATTAGAAATGTCACTGGTGATTTCCTTTTCTTTCCAATTAAAGGTATTGTACTGTACACAGGGAAGTGAGTTTTTCATCTCAAGTACACAGTAGGGAGAAACAAACCTGAGAAAGTTGTGATTGTTGTCATTAAGTATGGTTAACACAGGCAGCATACATTAGTGCAAAAGAAGAACAAAGAAAATGTATTTCCTTTCACAGTGGGGGAAAAAACAAAGTGATAGAGCAATAAGATCTATAATAAGTTGATACATTTAATAAAATGGAAAAGGAAACATACAGACCTCTGTATTGAAAGAGAAATCAGCTTGATACCAGAATGATAGATCTAGCCAGTCTAGGACAGGCTTCTGTGTTTTTCTAAGGCCTCACTAAAGAAGAGGTTAAGTAGTCATATCTTTAAGAATATGTAAGGGAAACTGCAGCATTTTTTTTAAAAGCTAGTTTTATAGTAAGAAAATAGAAAATATTTCTTAAAAGATTTATGAGAAATTCACATAAAATTTAGAAATGCAAAGCAAATTTGGGAATGCATTAACAACAAATGAAAACTAAATGAATCAATGGAAGGAATGTAAGTTGGAAGAGAATATAAATTACATTGATTTTATTAACCCATTATTGTTTTGTTGCCCAAGTCAAGCACAGATCTGTTCCTTCTATTAGCAAAGGCTTATTTGTACCCAAGTTTGAACTTTCTTCAGCAAAACCAACAAGACATAGTCCTGGTGGTTGTTTTCTTAAATATTGAAATATATATTTAAACAAAAGATAAATGAAGTTTTTATCTAAATATATCTGCACATACTAATGTTCACACTCATATCTAATGTTTATTTGGTATATAAGACCAGCAATTTATTGGATCCATCTCATTTGTCCTCTTCGTTAATCCAATTCTTAACTTCATTCATTAATTATGGAGCACTTAAATCCTGACATGAGCTACGTTTCTTTAATGAAAATCAATGAATTGTCAATAATTGAGGCATTATCCTGAGAAGCCAAGACTATGGCTATCTCCCTGGTTATTGAGGACAGGAGAAGGAAAAATGGGCAGAATACAAATGAATTTAATTTAAATGCAAGGGAGAATTTTGTCAGAGCAGATGTTAAACAACTAGAGAAGATTATTGAAGAAAGCTGAGAAGTCCTCAAGATTTACTTAAAGGTGATTGCTTCTCCCACTTATATCAATGGATAAATAATCCAGACAGAAAATCAATAAGGGAACAGTGTCTTTCAATGACACATTAAACCAGATGGACTTAACAGATATATACAAAACATTCCAACCCAAAACAGCAGAATATAAATTATTTTCAAGTGCACATGGGACATTCCCCAAGAGAGATCACATGTTAGGCAACAAAACAAGTCTCAATAAATTTAAGAAGATTGAAACCATATCAAGTACCTTTTCTGACCATAAATGTACAAAACTAGAAATCAATTAGAAGAAGAAAAAATGGAAAAAACACAAACACATGAAGGCTAAACAACATGCTATTAAATGAACAAAAAATGGGCCAATGAAGAAATCAAAGAGGAAATGAAATAATACACGGAGACAAATGAAAATGAAAACACAATGGTCGAAAATCTTTGGGATGCAGCAAAAGCAGATCTAAGAGGGAAGTTTACAGTGATACAGGCGTACCTCAAGTAACGAAAAATTTCAAATAAACAACTTAACCTTACACCTAAAAGCACTAGAAAAATAAGAACAAACAAAACCCAAGGTTAGTAGAAAGAAGAAAACAATAAAGTTCAGAGTGAAAGTAACTGAAACAGAGAATAAAAAAACAACAGACAAGATCAGTGGAACCAAGAGATGGTTCTTCTAAAAGATAAACAAAACTGATAAACCTTTAGACTGACTCATCAAGAAGAGAAGAGGACTCAAAGAAATAAAATCAGAAATGAAGATGGAGAAGTAACAACAAACATCACCAAAATACAAGAATTGAATAATTATGAAAAATTTTAAGATTTTATATATTTATATATAAATATATATATATATATATATATATATATATATATATATATATATTTATATATTTGAGACAGGGAGAGATATAGCGTGAGTGGGGGGTAGTGGCAGGAGGTAGGAAGAGGAAGAGGGAAAGAATCCCAAGCAGACCCTGTGTTGAGCATGGAGCCTAACACAGGGCTCAATCTCAAAACCCTGAGATCATGACCTGAGCCAAAACCAAGAGTTGGAAGCTTAACCAACTGAGCCACCCAGGCACCCCATCTATGAAAAATTTTATGTCCACAAATTGAACAAACTAGAAAAAAACTGATAAATTCCTAGAAACATATAATCTTCCAAAACTGAATCCAGGAAGAAATGGAAAATCCAAGCAGACAAATTACTAGTAACGAAATTGAACTGGTTATCAAAAACTCCTAACAAACAAAAGTCTAGGACCAGACAGCTTCACAGGTGAATTCTACCAAACATTTAAAGAAGAGTTAATACCTATTCTTCTCAAACTATTCCAAAAAATAGAAGAGGAAGGGAAGCTTCCAAATTCATTCTGTGAGGCTAGCATCACCCAAAACCAGATGAAAACACTACAAAAAAAGAAAACTACAGGCCAATATCCCTGATGAACATAGATGTAAAATTCCTCAACAAAAGATGAGCAAACTAAATCTAACAATACACTGGGATCATTCACCATAATCAAGTGGGATTTATTCCTGGGATGACAGTTCAATATCCACAAATCAATCAACATGATACATCACATTAACAAAACAAAAAATAAAAACTGTATGATCAGGACTTCTGAAGAAGATGGCAGAGCAGGAGGAACCTAAGCTCACCTTGTCTTGCAGATACAACTAGATAACAACCACCTCAGCATAAATAACACAAAATATGACCCTAAGATGGCAGAACAGACTCTCCACAACTAAATGTAGAGAAGAGGCTACATCAAAGAGGGCAAGAAGGGCAGAGGTGCAGTCAAGAGCTAAACGGACCTCTAGGACTGTCAGCAGCCCACAGAGGGGAAAGAAAAGACTCTCACACCAGGAAGCCTACACAGGGAAGATGAATCCCCATAGCATTTGTTTTTGAAAAGCAGAGGGGACAAAATTCACAAGATCTTACAATCAGAGGGGTTTAAAACCTGGAACTTTAAAAAATCAGCAGGCTTGTGGGCTGGGAGGGTGAGAGGAACCTGATTCCCCACCTTTAAAGAGAAAGCACAACAAACAGTCCCACATAGATACAGCACAGAAGCAGCAGTTTGAAAAACACCTGGGGTATACAGGAGGGTAATTTGTTTATTAATCTCAGAGTGCATGCTGGAGGGACAGGGATCACTGAGATTTTTCCAGGAAGAAAATAGCTGGTGGGCACCATTTCCCTCCCCCACCCCAGCCTAGATAAATGGACACCTGCTGGAACCAGCACAGCACCTAACTTGCTAAAAGCACCCACCCCGTGTTGTCTTGCAGACACATCCCCACCAGCCAGGCCTCAGCTCCAGATCCCCTCCCACAGCAGAACCACACAAACCTTGCTAACACCACTTGACCTGCCCCTGAATGCGTCTCTGGGTCGATCTCCTCCATCCCTGCCTGCCTTGGCGGAGGCAGCTGCAAGTCCCCTCTCACCAACACAAACCTTGCTGGCACCACACACCCCATCCCCACATTCTCCTGCAGTTCAGTGATACTACATCTCTGGCAAATACCTGGTCTGACTCAACTTAATCCAAAGGCGGCCCCACCCTGGCTCACTAACAACACAAGGACAAAGCCCTGACCGCAATAGGCAAAGAGAGCCATTGCAGATGACTGGACGAAAGGCAAATGCAGCTGAACCACAAGAGCAGGGTATACACAACACACATTCAAGACACCCCTGACGTGCCAGGTTCTGGTGAAGAGCAGACATTGCACTGCAGGGCACTATAGGACATGTTCTTCATAAGGCCACTACTTTCAAGAGCAGCAGATGTAGCTGAATTTTCTCACATATAGAAACAGACACGAGAGTTACACAAAATGAGGAGACAGGAGAATATGTACAAAAAGAAAGAACAGGACAAAATCACAGCAAAAGACATAAACAAAACAGAGATAAGTAATATGCCTGAGAGAATTTAAAGTAATGGTCCTAAAAATACTCACTTGACTAGAGAAAACAGAAGAGGAGCTCAGTGAGACCCTTAACAAAGAGATAGGAAACAATAAAAAGAACCCATCAGAGATAAAGGACTTGATAACTGAAATTAAATGTATACTAGATGGAATAAATAGTACACCAGAGGAAGCAGAAGAACAGATCAGTGACCTAAAGGACTGAATAATGGAAAGCAATCAAGCTGAACAGGAGAGAAAAAAATAATAATAAATGAAAATAGACTTAGGCAACTAAGATACCATCAAGCATAATAACATTCATATTATAGGGATCCCAGAAGGAGAAGAGGGAGAAAAGGGGGCAGAGAATTTATTTGAAGAAATATTAGCTGAAAACTTCCTGAATCTGGGGAAGAAAAGAGAAATCCAGATCCAGGAGCCACAGAGAGGCCCCAACAAATTCAACCCAAGGAGGTACACACCAAGACACATAGTAATTAAAATGGCAGAAAGTAGTAATAAACAGAGAATTTTAAAAGCAGCAAGAGAAAAGAAAATGGTTACATACAAGGGAAACCCCACAGGGCTATAAGCTGATTTTTCAGCACAAACTTTGCAGGTCAGAAGGGAGTGGCATGATATATTCAGAGTGCTGAAGGGAAAAAAACAAGAAGGCAAGAATATTCTGTCCAGTAAGGCTATCATTCAGAATAGAAAGAGATATAAAGAGTTTCCCAGACAAACAAAAGTTAAAGGAACTCATGACTACTAAACCAGCCCTACAAGAAATGTGAAAGAGGACTTTTTGAGGGGAAAGGAAAGAGCATAAGTAAGAGTAAGAAAAGCAGGAAACACAAAAGCAGTAAAATTAAGTATATCTATAAAAATCAGTCAAGGAGGGGGTGCCTGGGTGGCTCAGTCAGTTAAGCCTCTGACTCTTGATTTCAGCTCAGGTCATGATCTCAGGGTCCTATCAGGGTCCCCACTCAGCAGGGAGTCTGTTTGTCTCCCTCTCCCTCTGCCCCTCCCGTCCCACTTGCACACACACACTCTCTCTTTCAAATAAGTAAATAAATCCTTTTAAAAAATCAGTCAAGATGGGGCGCCTGGGTGGTAGAGTTGGTTAATTGTCTGACTCTTGGTTTTGGCTCAGGTCTGATCTTAGGGTCCTGAGATCAAGCCCTGGGTCAGGCTCCCGGCTTGAGATGGAGTCTGCTTCACATTCTCTCTCCGTCTGCCCCTCCTGCTTGTGTTCTCTGTCTCTCTCTCTAAAATAAATAAATAAATCTTTTAAAAAAATCAGTCAAGGGATTCACAGAATAAAAGGATGTGAAGTATGACACCATATACATACTTAAAACGTGGAGGGGGCGGTAAAAAAATACATTCAAACTTAAGTGACCATCAACTTAATATAGACTGCTGTATGCATAAGATGTTATATATGTACCTAATAGTAACCGCAAATCAAAAACCAGTAAGAGTTATGAAAAAAACAAAGAGAAAGGAACCCAAGTATATCACTAAAGAAAGTCAATGAACCATGAGAGAAGAGAGCAAGAAAAGATAGGAATAGAGAAGAACTATAAGCACAACCATAAAACAAGTCACAAAATGTCAGTAAGTACATGCCTATCAATTATTACTTTGAATGTAAATGCACTAAACACTCTAATCAAAAGACACAGGGTGACAGAATGGATAAAAAAGCAAGACCCATCAATATGCAGCCTACAAAAGATTCATTTAAGACTTAAAGACACATGCAGATGGAAAGTAAAGGGATGGAAAAGCATTTATCATGCAAATGGAAGTAAAAAAGAAATCCAGGGTAGCAATACTTATATCAAACAAAACAGACTTTCAAAAAAGACTGTATGTAATAAGAGACAAAGAAGGACACTATATAATCATAAAGGGAACAATTCAATAAGAAGATATAACAATCGTAAATATTTATGCACCCTACAGGGGAGCACCTAAATACATAAAGCAGCTAATAACAAACATAAGGGAAGTAATCAATAGTAATACAAAATAGTAGGGGACTTTGTAGTAATACAAAATAGGAAGCCCCACACTTACATCAATGGATAGATCATTCAAACATAAAATCAACAAGGAACAGTGGCTTTGAATGACACATTGGACCAGATGGATCCAACAGATACATTCAGAACATTCCACCATGAAACAGCAGAATACACATTCTTTTCTATTGCACATGGAACATCCTCTACAATAGATCACACATTAGGCCACAAAAAAAGTATCAACAAATTCAAAAAGACAAGTCATACCACACATCTTTTCTGATCCCAACACTATGAAACTAGAAATCAATCATGAGAAAAAAACCTGGAAAGAACACAAATACATGGAGGTTAAATAACATGATGCTAAACAATGAATGGGTCACCTAAGGCATCAAAGAGGAAATCCAAAAATACTTGGAGATAAATGAAAATTGTAACACAATGGTCCAAAATCTTTGGGATATAGCAAAAGCTGTTCTAAGAGGGACATTTATAGTAACACAGACCTACCTCAAGAAGCAAGGAAAATCTCAAATAAGCAACCTAACCTTATACCTAAAGGAGCTAGAAAAAGATGACTAAAAAATTAAATAAATAAATAAACAAACAAATAAATAAATAAATAAAAAACCAGTAGAAACAAGGAAATAACACAGACTAGAGCAGAAATAAATGAAACAGGAACTAAAACAAAACAAAAAGCAAAAAACCCCACAATAGAACAGATCAATGAAACCAGGAGCTGGTTCTTTGTAATGATTAAACCTTTAGCCAGACTCATCAAAAAGAAAAAAAAAGAGAGAGAGGACTCAAATCCAAAAATGAAAGAGGAAAAGTAACAACCAACAGTACAGAAATACAAAGGATTATAAGATAATATTATGAAAAATTATATGCCAACAAATTGGACAACCTAGAAGAACTGGATAAATTCCTAGAATCATATAACTTCCCAAAACTGAATCAGGAAGAAATAGAATATTTGAACAGATGGATTACTAGCAGTGAAATTAAATCAGTAATCTGAAAACTCCCAAAAACAAAAGTCCAGACCAGACAGCTTCACAGGTGAATTCTACCAAACATTTAAAGAAGAGTTAATACCCATTCTTCTCAAACTATTCCAAAAAATAGAAGAGGAAGGGAAGCCTCCAAATTCATTCTATGAGGCCAGTGTTACCCTGATACCAAAACCAGATAAAGACACAGGGCAGTATCTCTGATGAAACACAGATGCAAAAATCCTCAACAAAAGATTAGCAAACCAAATCCAACAACACATTAAAAAAATAATTCACCACGATCAAGTGGGATTTATTCCTGGGATGCAAGAGTGGTTCAATATGCACAAATTTATCAACATGATACATCACATCAATAAGAGAAAGAATAAAAACCATACGATCATTTCAATAGATGCAGAAAAACCATTTAACAAAGTACATCATATTCATGATAAAAAACCCTAAACAAAGTAGGATTAGGTGGAACATACCTCAACATAGTAAAGGCCCATATATGACAAACCCACAGCTAACATCATACTTAAAGGGATAAAAAATGAGAGAGCTTTTCCTCTAAGATTAGGAACAAGACATGGATGTCCACTCTCTCACTACTTTTATTCAACGTAGTACTGGAAGTCCTGGCCGCAGCAACCAGACCAGGAAAAAAAAAAATGAAAGGCATCCAAATTTGTAAGGAAAAAGTAATATTTTCACTGTTTGCAGATGAAATAATACTATATACAGAAAATCCTAAAGACTCAACCAAAAAAAACTACTAAAACTGACAAATGAATACAGTGAAGTTACAGAACACAAAATCAATATATGAAAATTTGTTGAATTTCTATACACTAATAAGTAGCAGAAAGAGAAATTAAGAAAACAATCCCATTTATAATTGTGCCAAAAAGAATAAAATACCTACAAATAATTTTTTTAATGTTTTATTTATTTATTCATGAGAGTCAGAGAGAGAGAGAGAGAGGCAGAGGCAGAGGGAGAAGCAGGCTCCCCGCTGAGCAGGGAGCCTGATGCGGGACTCGATCCCAGGACCCTGGGATCATGACCTGAGCCGAAGGCAGACACTTAACCGTCTGAGCCACCCAGGTGCCCTACCTACAAATAAATTTAACCAAGAAAGTGAAAGACCTGTACTCTAAAAATTATAAAACATTGATGAAGGAGGGTCACCTAGGTGGCTCAGTTGATTAAGCGCCTACCTTCAGCTCAGGTCATGATCTCAGGGTCCTGGGATCGAGCCCTGCATTGGGCTCCCTGCTCCGTGGGAAGTCTGCTTCTCCCTTTCCCTCTGCAGCTCCTCCTGCTTGTGCTCTCTCTCTCTCTCTCTCAGATAAACAAATAAAATCCTTAAAAAAAAGTACAACTACCATACGATCTGGTAATTCCACTATGGGGTATTTATCCAGAATACAGAAACACTAATTCGAAAAGATTTATGCACCCCTATATTTATTGCAGTATTATGTCCAACAGCAAAATTATGGAAGCAGCCCAAGTGTCCACTGATATATGAATGGATAAAGAAGATATCCATAACAGAATATTACTCAGCCATAAAAAAAAGAATGAGGTCTTGCCATGTGTGACAACATAGATGGACCTAGAGGGTATTATGTTAAGTAAAATAAGTCAGAAAAAGACAAATACTATATAATTTCACTTATGGGTGGAGCCTAAAAAAACAAAACAAATGAACAAGCAAACAAAAAACACCAGAAAGAGAATCATAAATACAGAGAACACACTACACTGGTGCTTGCCAGTGGGGGGGTAGGTAGGGGGATGGGTGAAATACATGAAAGGGATTAAGACATAGAGACTTAAAAAAAAAAAAAAAAGTGATTGTGTCTTCTAAGTACAAACATCTCAAAGTTACTCTTAGTATTTAAATTATCTGATTTTCCTATTTTTCTTTGTCCTTGACATGGAAATTCAACAAGTGCCATCTGGGTTACAAAATGAGTATCCTCCAACTGAGAGAAGATGGAACTTTCTTCCCCAATAGGCAACCTTTTCAAAGGACAGTTTAGGTCTTTTCAAGAATTGGATTGGAAAATATAGGTTGATAATGGGATGTTGATAACTTCTGCCTCAGAGACTTCTTCTGTACCAGTGAAAAGGTAGCCATGAGGGGTGTACAGCAGTGTGTGGTATGGATGAAACAAGACTGGCAATGAGTGGAATACTGCTGAAATTGGGTCATGGGTACACAGAGTTCATTATACTAGCCTCTTTTTTCATAATCAAAAGGCTTTAAAAAAACTGAAGAAAATGTAAACTAAAATAATAAGTACCCCCAAATAATCAGTAATAATGGGAGAGTAAGCAAGAATAAGGAATTTAGGTTGTCAGGTGTAACTACAATCCACAGATAATACAAGAACATTATTTTAGTCAATAACTTAAATCCCTTCCTTCCATGAACGGCATGGCTCCTACCTGGTATATATACCCATTGTTATACCCATCAAAATGGATTTCTTGGGTTTTTACTTTGCCTGCCCTGTCTTTGATGAAACATCTCCTAGTCAAGCAGCCCAGGATGATTTAAAAAAAAAAAAAAAAAAGTGAAGAACCTGGATAAACCACAAGGTGTGTAAAACAATCCATGAGTATCAAAAACGGACAATCTAAACAATAGAAGGTTTGGTATAGAAAAAGGATGTGATGGGCCATTAATTTCCACCTTATACTTTAATCACTCAGAAAGTCACAGAAAGGTCAATTACTTCCAATTAACATTGCTCTCTATAGAGCTGGTGCCCAATAAATGAATGTTAATTAGCTAACATGGCATCCTTGGTTCAGTGGTTCAATTATACATGGCCATGACTACCAAAGCTCGACTTTTAAATTTACGCCACAGCGAAAGTGTTTTTTTGATAAATCCAACATTATGAGGCATGTTCTACCTGATATCCAAAGAAGACCATCAGCCACATATCCAGCATGACATGAAAGGGATCGGTCAAAGGACTGCACAAAAGTCCATTTGTTCTTCTTGGGGCAATATCGCTCAACTGTAGGCAGAACCTGGCGCAGTTCATTTCTACCCCCAACCGCATAGAGGTATTCATCCATGGCACCCAGCACAAAATGCTCCCGGCAGTTTTTCATGGGTGCTATCTCGGCCCAGGAATTACTACGGGGGTCATAGCGACAGGCAGTCCTCACGGCACACGTCCGGCCACTAGCATGCTCAACTTCTCCGCCCGCTACAAACAGAAAGTCCCCCATGACTGCCACACAATGGTGGCTCCTTCCCACGGGCATGGGAGCCAGCTCACTCCAGTTGGCAATGGCAGCTATGAGAGCATTCTCCTGGTCAACGGGATTGAAGTACCGAAGTTCCTTGACTTTACAGACCTCACGCTTTTTCCCGCCAATGATATACAGAGTGTCTGACTGGAACCGCGGTTTGGTCCTGCGAGTTTGCCAAACGGGCTGCGCATAGATGCTCTGGTGGTATTCCAGGGCCTCATTGACAAGAGCTGTTGCAGTTTCACTTGCCTGGACGAGGGGATGGGACAGGGCAACTGTATGCAGAGTATCCACGTCCATCAGGCCGAAGCGGATATACTGCAGGAGCTCATCCATGTACTGGTAATGGCAGTTGTGTTCCAACCACCTCACGGCTAGCTGAAACAGAGGGAGGGGGATGGGAGAATACGAAGGTAAGAAAGAGAGCCAAAGCAGCGGTGTGCAGGCAGGTCACCTTGTATTCTTTCAGACACCTTATGATACAACTTTTTTTCTTACAAATAGTGTAACAGTAGAATATCTTGATACTCAGCTGAGGAATTTTTTTTTCCTGCATCCGCAGAGACACAAACGAACTCAAGTATTGTTGTAGAGGTCAAGAGCAACGTTAAGCAACGCTGACAGAGACTTAAGGTAGCACTTGGAGTGAACAATAATCACTTTTCAAAGAATGAGAGTACTGTTGTGAAACAACCTGTTCCCTTGTTTCATGCCGGGGAGGCTTGGTACACCCCAGGAATATCAACGATGAGCAGTGTCGCCCCAGTACAAGCAACGCATGTCAACCCATGAGCCAAGGTGCTGTATCAATACAAGGAACGTAAGAAAATATGTGATCATCTGAGACCACGGGGTGTACTTGAGAGAGAATCAATATGACACTAGTAGAACGATTTAGAAAGAAAAAGGACTTTTTTCCCTGCCCCTCTGGTAGGCCTATCAGTCAGGAAGCAAGAGAAGAAAAAGAAAGATTGTAACCCATCAATTTTATTTTTATTTCCCAATTAGTTTTCATCTTGGAGACAGTTGTTGTTTGCACATGTAAGATGCTGGCAATTTGTTAGAGCCATTTTCACAGAAACAGGATACAGAGGAGATGATCTTCGTATTAGGGACACAATAGCAGGTTGTAATCTTAACCTTTTTGTTTAGGTTTAGACCTCTCTCAAGAAGGAAAGGAGAAAGAACTCTGGGCTAAAGACAAATAGAATTTCTAAAAACTAAAGCAGGAGCACAAAGTCATGAATAATAAAATTGTACAATGATTTAGAAAATACCATCAACAAAAAAACCATTCATGTTACGGCGCACATGATAGAGTTTAATTAATGTGACTTAATATTTAAGTTTGGTGCAAACCTTCCTACATACCAACATGAAGTATATCTAATATCTCCAGTCAACATATTCAATATAAATTATCCTTAGCAGCACCTATATTAAGCTAGATCTCCTAGACAATATAAATGTGGATGTGAAGGAACTAGCATGAAAAGGTAAAGTAATAATTAGAATACTAAATAATTGTGTTGTGCTTTATTTGTGACCAATGGAATTGGGGTTCTGAGCTCCCCTTTTCAGCTAATATAGATCATTAGAGGAAAAGTCTACAGAGGGAGGGAGAAGGCAATGTAGTGCTCTTGGACCATTACTCCTAGGCAAACATGAGCTGGGTTTTCATCTGGATAAAAAGGATCACAAAACTCTCTGAAGCACTAGATGATTTCATTTGAGTTTCATACAGAGTTTCTGTATTCATTTGACAAATGGCTCCAAAAGGCAAGGCATATTTGGGGCTTTTCTTTTTAGCCTTCTGAATGAAGAGAATGTAGGAAATGAATTCACTTCCAATATATACTAAATTGCATCTCTTAATGAATTACGTAGTGAAGAGAAATGAAAAAAAAAAAAAAAAAATGCCAAGTAAGCCTACCATTGCCAAGGAGGCAGACACCATGGACAGCAGATGAGTGACACTCTCCAACTCTTTTTCTAGAAACTAGCATTTAAAAAAAAAAATTAAATAGGATACCCACCTGATGAAAAAATGTTTCTGTGTATGGTCACCATGAGCAATAATCAAAGATATTGGAGAAGAAAAACGTCACTCATCAATCACCAGGTTTCTGCCAGAAGTAGAGTTCCCATAGGCAACATCCTGGTTTTTATCCACCCTAATTTTAGAAATTTCAAGGGATGGGGTTCCAATTATTTCCCTGGGGAGATAATTCAACAATTTAACAAATGATCTTCCATTCTTTGCCCACAGAGCTTTCAAAAGTTCCCAGGGATAAAGTCATCCCATTCAAGGTCATTTCTCATGCAGCAGGTAAAATTTTCTGAAACTTAATCTTTGATATTGCTCATAATTTAATTGAGTAGTTCCAGCTGATATTGCTTTGTCCTGTAACAAATTTCTCAGCATCCTTACTTCCTAATATTTCTGCATCTTTCATATGGACACTACAGGAAACAGCATAAGAGAAACATCAGATAAATATCCACGTCTCCATAGCCTCTTCTTATAGCATAGTGCTGCCCATTTAATTATTTTTCTCTTTCCTCATAAATCAGTTCTTCCTATGTCATAATCAATCTTCTAGCCCATCTCTTAACACTCTCCAGTTTATTTTTGTTTTTCTGGCAAACAGTGGCACTTACTGCATGAAAAGCACACAGGCCACAACTAGGTTCTGCCTTTAAGAAAATCTCTAACAAATCAAACCGGCAATGGAACAGTGACCACTGTGATCTATCACTGATTAATTTCTGACTTTCTGTCTACTATTAGGCCTATGTCACATCTATCATGATGTTTTCCACGTTCAATTTCCCCAATACTATGCACTACAGAATGCTTTGTGCACACACATTTAGTTCATATTCTCTGGGATAATTTTTATCTTATTTCTTGCCAGTATTTCTAATTTCTTACAGATTTCATGTAATTTGCACACTTTTTGTCATTTTAAGTATTTTCAGACTATGCAAGTCATTCACAGTTGGGTTTATCTTTTCTCCAGATCCAAGGTAAATGTAATTTACAACTGTTCTGCCACCAACCTCAAAGCAATCTCAGCCAGAATTAGTGTGATTCATAGATTTAAATCCAGTGCTTCCCAAACCTAACGTGCGCACAAATTAACTGGGGTTTCTGGTCAAGATGCAGATTCTGATTCAATAAGTAGGGAGAGAAAGATAGGGAGTTTGCATTTCTAACAATCTAAAGATGATGCATATGCTGCTGGTCCATGGGCCACACTTTGAGTCAGAAGGTTCTAGACATATTCCTAATATTGAAATAGTAAATCGCTGTCTTATTAGAATAAAGTCTGTGGTTTCAAAACTAAGGCTTAAATCAAATGAAGTCTAAGTAGGATGCTGTAGTAAAAATATAGGACACTTAAGACTTAGTATTAAAGGTAAAACAGTATATTTCCTATATAGTAAGATACAGGTAAGATCTTACTATGGGTAAAACAGCATATTTTGAGACCTTGGTTCTATAAAGTCTATGAATCAACAGCTGGTTCCAATAGCATATCATGAGTCATATAAACACTCTGTGCAGTTCTGCCTTCACAATAATAAATAAATGTTAAAGAGTACAACGACATGGATGGAGCCAGAGAGTATTATGCTAAGTGAAATAAGTCAGTGAGAAAGACAAATACCATACTATTTCACTTGTAAGTGGAATTTCAGAAACAAAACAAAAGAGCAAAAGGGAAAAGAAAAGAGAGAGAGACAAACCAAGAAACAGACTCTTAACTATAGAGAACAAACTGATGGTTACCAGAGGGGAGGTGGGTAGGGGGATGGGGAAAACAGGTGATGGGGATTAAGGAGTGCACTTGTTGCAATGAACACCGGGTATTGTACGGAATTGTTGAATCACTACATTGTACACCTGAAACTAATATTACACTGTATGTTAGCTAACTGGAATTTCAATAAAAACTTGAAAAAAAGAGTTATTGTACTCTGTTTTTACTTTCATAAAAATGTAAAAGAGAAAACCACTGAAAGAATGGATAACTTCTATTTATCCAAAAAAATGAAAGAAATGGCAAAGACATTTCAAAACAACGAACTACCTCAAAATCACTTCTACACTGTGAACCCCACAAAGCCATGCTGAATTAAGGGCAAGGTGTAGAGGAAATCCTGGGGCCTATTTAAGGGGTTTAGAGAATATTGTAAGCAGAAGGCTGATTCATCACTGGGGCATCATGGAACCTAAAGACCACAGTTAGCTTTGTAGTGTATTTTGGTGCTTGTGTTTGGAAACAATTATTCTGGGAACTGGTGGTTTTTAATGACACTGCATTGAGAAAGTATAAGTCAGGGAAGGGTGAAATCCTATTCTTTTTTTATAAGATTTTATTTATTTATTTGAGAGAGAGAGAGCACAGAGGGGGGAGAGAGAGGGAGAAGCAGACTCCCCAGTGAGCAGGGAGCCTGATGTGGGGCTCGATCCCAGGACCCTGGGATCATGACCTGAGCCGAAGGCAGACACTTAACCAACTGAGCCACCCAGGCGCCCCTGAAATCCCACTCTATCTTACTTATCCTCGCATACTGCTATCCCCATCACTCTAAGCTCTAGCATATTTTAATTGGGAGAAAAATGGAGCAATTAGCAAAAGTCTTATCTCCCACTTTTTTGGTGACAAAGCCAGCAAGAGTGGAAAAGAAATTAAGGATTCCATTTGGGAAGACACACAAAGGGTACCATTGGGCAAGATGTTTCCGAAACCATCTGAAATACAAGGGACTATCATCTCTAAAGACTACAGGAGATCTCCCAAGCACCTTCCCTGACCCAATCTAGTTCATCTGACCCTGATGAAGAATCGTTCCTTCCTAAAAGGAGCATTTGCTACAGCTTATTCCAACTTCAATTCATCTCATCCTCAGATCCTTGATAAGAACAGTGGCTGCACATAGTAGGCTATAAATATTTGTTGCATAAAGGGAAAATTATTTCCAACTGTTCTTAGGCTATTTCTCATATTCCTCTTGAACAAACAGTATCAATTCCTTTATATATTTATCTACCTATCCCAGGTTTCGGTTTCCTGTTATCTCATCTTTGTGGCTTTCCTATAAAGTCCTTATAAGCTCTCAGAATGTCACATGGCAGCACATAGCATACTGAACTTATATATATAAGACCCTTGTTTTACTCTTTCACATGGTTGGTGTCAATCACCTCTACTTCAGATTCTTGGCAATGCAATGAATATCATAGTCTTTTAAGCCTCAAATAAATAATAAAATAGGAGGGCAAGAAAAAACGTTATAGAGTCCATTTGTTTCAAGCTTCTCAATTTTATGAACAGATATAAAATCTAGACAAGTTATCTCTCTTACCTCAAGCCATGCAACCAATTAGTAGAGAAGCTGGAACTAAAACCCCAGTTTTTCAGACTCTTAACTATAGAGAACAAATGGAGGGCTGCTGGAGGGGAGGTGGGCGGGGAAGATGGGTTAAATCAGTGATGGGGATTAAGGAGGGCACTTGTGATGAGCAGCGGGTATTGTATGTAAGTGATGAATCACTAAATTCTACGCTAGAAACTAATATTACACTGTATGTTAACTCCCTGGAATTTAAACAAAAACTTGAAACTCTAAATAAACAAATAATAAAAATAAACAAATAAATAAAAATTAAAGTTGAAGAAAAACTTTAAAAAACCCAGTTTTTAAATTATACAATGTGTTTTTCTATTGTACCACATCATTGTTATTTTCCCATCAGTAACTATTTTAAGACAGAATCCAGGCAAATATAATTAAGACCAAACATAACTTCTATATACTCTAAATTAGAAAAACAAAGTCTGTTTTTAAAGTATCTTTTGCTTGAAGATAGGTGGACAATATTTTGCAATAAGCCTGACTTATGGATTACTTCAACATAAAAAGCATATATTTAATGCTTCTTAAAAATGCTTTTAATGCTCTTAAAACGTGTGTAATTAAAGAACAAGTATTTAGGGTAAAAGGCATCCTTTGAGGCTTGAATTATTGTTGTACTTTTTATGGGAATATATATTTAATTCTAGGTCATTCCTTGTTAACTAAACCTGGCTCAAAAGTATATAGAAGAGATAATCATTTCCCTTTAGTTTTCTCAGTGTATCCCAACTGATTATCATTCTATGGAGTAGAATATATGACATAGATATAATCCTAAATATCAGAGTATATAATCCAAAATTCTACAAATTTTGCTCTAATTCAATTAAAATATATAATTTACTCATGCATTTCAGAAATATATCAGTTATATGCACAAACATTACATTCCTAATATTGCAAATCCTGAAGTTGTGATCCAAATTCCTTTATTGCTCACGCTCAGACAGAAGCGGCTATTTTGAAATCGAAAATTCCTAATCCTTTGCAAGAAGCAGCTGTTTTTGAAGTCTTACCCTGCTTGTATATGTATGCCCATATGTATGTGTACTACTCAACATGACCCCCAAGTCATGTCAAAACAATAAGAAATCTTACACTCACAGATTTCCTGGAAAATATACGAATTCTAAAGTCATCCCAAATCCAAGAACACACATCAATGCACTCTTCCATACAAGTGCCTTTATGTCTTGCAAATGTATATAAAAGTGCCCTTTACAGAGGCAGTTTTCATCAGATGAGAGATCAAATCTTTTTAATCAACACTAACAAAAGATAAAACCTCTACCACATTGTCCAAAAGCAATAACTATTTCTTTGTCTTGATTCACAAATATTCTTTTTCACTGAAAAGGGATGTTCTTATCACAGCACTTACCAGCCAGAGCTAAGTAAGCAAGGACTGATATTTTTGCCTACAGCCTTATTCTGCCCTCTTGGGCAAGGGCAACTATAATCATTCTCCTATTTAAAATTTTGGTGCGGACAGCTTGGCTGAAGGGGTAAACTGAGCCCCCCACACTTTGGCAGGAGCCCACACTGTGAAGGCACAAGCGTCTATATCCTTGCCAGTCCTGTCATCCCACTGAGATAAGCCAGGGCACCAGCCTCCCCTCAGTGCCCGAGAGGCCACAGAAATTCCATACTTCTGCAAATTCAGAAAGGGACAAAGGAAGGGCACAGGGGCAAATCAACAATCAACTGACATTCCTGAACCTCTGCCAAAGAGCCAGCAGGTTCAAGAGTGCTTGGTCAACAAGGGGTGGGAAGCCATGGAAGCATCTTTTAATACACTGAGTGACAATGCATGGACAGTGTTTCCTCTCTAAGCGGAGCATGGAGCAAGCTCTCCATCTTCCAATCCATGTCTTCACAGGGATGGTGCATTGACTACTATACATTACATTAAAGTACACTATTTATACATTATTTTATAATGCCCTAAATCCTAATAAACATAAACATAAAACTTGAGCAAGATAACCTTTTAATATTATGTACCATTTCTTTAGATCATAGGTGTGGACAGTTTCCCCAGTCTGAGTGAGCAGGTGTTGAGACTTAGCATGTTAAACTACATAGAAGCTCACTTCATTAACATGAGTCATGTGAAGTCCAAACAGTGACATATTAAACCAGAATAATGACTGCCAGAGAGAGGAAAGTTCATGTTAATAAATAAGTGCACCAAATTTTGTGGCCCTATTCTCTTCTTTGAGACCAAATGAAAAATTTCTGTTTGAAAAGACAACATTCCCATAAAATCCTAAAGCAAAAGCACCAGCAACTAGGGACATGGGACCAGGGCATTTTTCTCTACCAGAACAATGAAAATGTTACCATGGAGGAATATTAAAAATTATAACAGTGTTCACTTGCGTGCTATAATTAAAACTGTGTCAACATTTTTCTTGTAAAACAGATTTTTCCAAGGGAGGTTGCACATTAACCATTATAGCTGACTACAGACTTATATAAGACACACAGGCTATTTTTTCCTCTAAGAAGTATATTTCAATAGAATCAAATCTGATGAGGCCCCAGGTTCATATATTGTCAGAAAAAATTCCTGGCATATTATAAAAAGAATATTCAGCTTAGTACATATGATAATAACACATATTCTTTCATTGTTCATTTAAACCTTTACGAAGTTGGAGACTAACAAATGCTCTTATTTTCATCTTCAGCATAAGACGTGTGCCTGGTAATACTCTGGTTTCTCTTCAAATTGTATAAATCTTTTGCCTTTTACTAAATATTACCATAAAGAGGAATAGTTATGAGTTTTTTTAGGGTTTTTAAAAATATATATGATGTATACAGCTTACTCTCAAATGGCTCATAAAAAGCTCTCGTGGTCTTTCTCTCCCCCATCCCACCCTCTCTCTCCCTCCTCTATCTTTCTGTCTTGATATGTGTGTGTGTAGACACACACACACACACACGTATAAAGAGAGATACAGAGAACACATGATAAAGCAAATGAGGTAGTTTGTTTAAGAAATCGGCAAATCATATGGGTGTTCTTTGTACTATTCTTATTCTTGCAACTTTTCTTTAAGTTTGAAATTATTTGGAAATGAAAAATGGAGAAAACAGAAAAAAATTGTGCCTGATAATCATCTTTATATATATTTTTACAAAATACATATCACAGAGCATCAAAAGCAAGAGCCCTTGAGACCAAGGGTGTCTCCTTCCTATAGAGTAAAGCACATAGGAAGGGAGGAATCACAACAAAAGCCACCCTGAGGCCTGTCACATGTAAGTTCCAGGTATTTAGGACAGCAAATAAAAAGTGACCTGAGTGTCCTTTGGTTCAGTCTTAGAACACAAGAGTATTTGTCACAAGGATTTTATAAGGGTTGTATATCAAAATGAAGAGAAAAAAAACATTGGAAAAGAGATGAAGTTAGGATACTGTGATGTCCTTTCCACCTGTGAGAATTGGCCACTGGTTTGAGCTGATCTTTGAAAACGTAATAGAAAGAACAGGACAAGTATGTCTGACAATGGAACAGTCAATTGTCTTCTCATCTGGTAAATAAGTGAGTTGATGAGAGTCTCTTCTACCTGGAGGATATATATCACCTACAGATCCACCAACAGTAGTATTTTAAAACAGAATCCTCCAAACTTCCTATAGGTGGGAGAGGCAACCAAATTAGTCACTAGGTCTAGATTCCAAGCCCCAGATTTCCATAGCACACACAGTTTTTATAAATCTCTTCTTAGAAAAACAAAGTGATTTTTTTGGTCTATAATTCTATACTTCCAAAATATATGCATGAAGGTGAAAGTGTGTGCACCTAGGCCTACATGCAGACAATCAGGTTACATCACGGTCTTTTTCTCCCTGGAAACAACTTTGTTCAGAGCATATTATCTCACTTAATGGTTACTATCTCTTGTAAAAATAAAACAATCTCAGACAAAGAACACACATTTCAAATTTGTAAGACAACTGCTTCAAGGTACTATGTATTTAAAATCTCAGAATGAGGGGTGACTGGGTGACTCAGTCGGTGAAGCGTCTGCCTTGGGCTCAGGTCACGGTCCCAGGGTCCTGGGATCAAGCCCCACGTCAGGCTCCCCACTCAGCCAGGAGTCTGCTTCTCCCTCTCCCTCTGCCCCTCCCTCCCGCTCATGCTCTCTCCCTCTCTCTCTCTCTCTCTCTCAAACAAATAAATAAAATATATGTCAATGCAAATATTTTGCAAACTAGTCACATACATTTTTACCTGAGGACTGTCTTGAAATATACCATCCCCATATCTAGGGCAGGGAAATAGATGGGAGAAATATCCCACAGGGCAATAAAGATAACCAACATCACCTGTACCAATGACGCTGCAGGGAAAATGGAACCTACTCTTGGTCTCCTCAAATTTTAGCAAAATACAGGAACAATTAGAAATCATTTCTTATACTTGTCCTCCAGCGATCTGATCCTGGTCTCTGAGATAAAAAATAATACTCATTTCCCTAATCCTTGATGGCATCGGAGTATTTACTTGATGCTGGACTGATAACAATAAAATAAGTAAAATCTTAGTGTCTATATATTTATATATGACGTCCTTCTGAATATCAAAGGGACTTTGCATGTGGTCAGTGAGATATTAAGCTTATATTGTTAGAACAACACTGGAAAATGAAGGAAAGCCACCTTGGTCGACAGAATAAAACCTGCTATATCCCACTGGCAACAGGGACTAGGTGCCAGTTATTTCCCAGCTACTGTATGCAATGAGGATGGGTTATCAGGGTGAAGTCAGCTGAAATGGCCAGGGAAACATGATGCTTTCTTCTGCCACTAATTGGTATGTGCCCAGAGAGGTGAATGTGATCCAGTAAAACAGGAGGCTGGGCTTGATGTCAAAGACCTGTTTCTGCAACTTAACTTATTTGGGCATTTATGAAAAACACTAGCAATACTGAACCTCAGCTTCAGCATCCGTAAAACAAGGATGATATTAGTTACATCAAAGGGGTCTCCAGCGGACTGAAAGAGATAACGTGACAGTGCTTGGCAAACTATGATATTTAGACCATATACAGAATTAATATGATGGCAAGGTGCCACCAAGAGATGGAGCTAATCCTCAATTCAATTATCCTTTTGAATTCATGATAAAGGCAGTCCATTCAGACTATTTTTATAGAACACAATATTGTGCAATATTGGTCCGAATTTCAAGAAATTTCTGTAATTGAGAAGAAATGTACTACACAGTATTAAATACTTCATATGTTGTAAAGTGAGAATAAAAGTATGACAGATAATCTGTTGCAGATTATGAACTAGCCTTTATGATGAGCCTATTTTCACAAAAATGGGCTCAGTAATTCTAACTCAGTAATTTAAGGCCTGTGGCTTTGTTAAATCCCAAGTCAGAGAAGAATGAATGAATGGAAGAAAAAAAAGGAAGGAAGGAAGGGAGGAAGGAGAAAGAAAAAAAGAAAGGAAGAAAGAAAAGTGAGATATAGACTAAACCTAGTTGTTTCTGCATAACACTCAGTGTATATTCACTTTCTTCAGTTGGCTTCAGTCTCTCATTAAAAATACTTTAATTCATGTCCATAAGTCCCCTCAAATCTCAACTCAGTTCACTGGGTGGCAAGGAAAAAAATATATAAACTAAGCTATCAGGCTTGAGACAACTAAAATAATGACTGATTGAGCTGATTACTTTTCTTCTTGTTTTGTTGCTCTGAGGCAAATGATATAACCATGAATCTTTTCTTTTAGTTGTTTTTTTTTTTAATTCATCCATTCCTCAATTTCTTGTTGAGTGTCCATTATGTGCCAGGAACTTACTTAGTGAAAAAGAAGATTCTAATTAGTTCACATACATACATTCTAATTTGCCATTCACTTCCAAGCTCTATTAATACCATAAAACTCAAGGCTTACTCTTGACCTCAAGTGTCTTAACATATCCCTAAAAATATACACATGGAATATTGGAATTAGAGGAAGAAAAATCCTGCAAATTTGGAATCCCACAAATTCTGTCTATTGTAAGCAGATTTTCAGATACATGCAAAAACCATCTTCTTTTTTTTTTTTTTTTTAAAGATTTTATTTATTTATTTGACAGAGAGAGAGCACAAGTAGGCAGAGTGGTAGACAGAGGGAGAAGGAGAAGCAGACTCCCCGCTGAGCAGGGAGCCCGATGCGGGGCTCGATCCCAGGACTCCGGGATCATGACCTGAGCCGAAGGCAGACGCTTAACGACTGAGCCACCCAGGCGCCCCCCAAAACCATCTTCTAATGTTGCCATCTCCCTCATGGGTGTTTTAAATATTGCCAGTACATGTATATAAATTTTATGGTTTAAAAAAAGCTGTTTAATTTGTAAACATGTCCTGGAGCATCCTGAGAGCATCAAGCCTTTGAATATTTCTTTATGAACTGATTCAATAATAATGAACCAATAGCAGGTTCACTGGCACACACACTCCCCGCCTGAAATTAAACCTTTAATGACCAAAAGGACCTCACAGGCTCAAGCAGCTGCCCCAAGTCACCGATACGGAGATGGTCAAATCCCCCAAACAAAAGTTACTATGATGGATTTAGATGTCCCCGAAGTATCTAAGCTGCATTTAAGATTTTAACGCTGGCAGCCTCCAAATAAAAAGAACATTATCCTCAATGGTCACTTTAAATAGTAATTTAGAGCTACAGAGCGCAGTGATTACAGTGGGGAACCCCCTAACTGAAGTGTATGACTAAACATTGTTGGGGGCAGACTCTGCTATCAAGAGAATGGAGCTGATGTGCTGGGGTTGGGGAGCCAGAGCCTATATTCTCAGGGAGCTGCAGAGAATACACAAAAACGGGATGCTCACCACTGACCGCCTTCACTATGTGCATATCAGCTTGGCTACTGATGTTTAAACAGAATATTTCACACTGCAGTCTCTAACAACTAGGATGAAATGAGGGATCTGTGGGAACAGTGAATCCTCTATTCACCCCTTGCAACAACTCTGAGTGTAATACACAAGTAATATTTTTGCCAAAGAAGATACATTCTCCAGCACAATTTTCCTATATTCTTTGGCCAGGAGAAGTAGCTTAGAGAACCAATCTATTGTAGTCATGTAAGGAAGACAGGTGTGTGGGAAAAACAGGCTCAGCGGCTTGACAATCTCGGAAGACTCGTGAGCAATAAAGGGACTGCAAAGGATGAGGGAATGAGTATAAGGTGGTAGCCATTCCAGGGGCTACCCCGAGAGAAGGCTCTGTCTCAGCCCCAGTGCCTGGCACCCAACAGGACACCTGTAAGTGTTGGCTGAACAAGAAACAGTGGGAATTGAGAGACTGCAACCTGGAGAAATCACAGATTGGAGACATCTTTATAACGTTGGGAGGAATAAGGAGTTTGAAGAGCAAGGGGAACTTTGAAGGTAGAGTTGGAGGAATTGAAAGAGGAAAGTGAAACTGCAGGCAACGCCCAGGCCCAGCCCCGGGAGCAGAAGAAATGCCAGCACAGGCCAGGATATGAAATGTGAGGCGCCCCGCAGGACCTTCTCAGGGGGACACCACGGCTGGGGGATACGACGTTGGTGCACTAAGCCAACGTGAGAGCACAGTGGTGGGCATGCGGTGGAGGGCTCATGAGGACATAGGAAAAGCAGTCTGAGACATTCATTTTCCACGGTTAGATATAAGGTACAACAGATTAGGGAACATAGAAACCCAGTCAGGCTTCACCCAAAAGCAACATGAAATAATGAGCTATACACTTCCTTTAAGAAGAAATAGTCTTTGGTCAAGTCCCATGAATTTGCAAACATAGTGAATCTACAAAATAAAATCACTCATTGTCACAGAGACCATAAATTGGTATCAAAACTGAACTTCATCCTACTTTTTTAAATATCAGAAACTATTGACTGATTTGACATTTCTCCCCTAATTACCTTTTAACTTCCCATCACTTCAACAAAACAAGACATAACTAATCGATAATTTTACTAAGCATCCCTGAGGGCTATTTTATCTGTGCTGTCCATAGAGCTAAACAAAACTAATCACTTGTGATCCAGTGTAGCAAAGAATCTGGTGAGACCATGTGTGTGTGTGCGTGTGTGTGTGTGTGTGTGTGTGTGTATACTCCCACTCCTATTGTCATTTCTTTTTACACTTGATCTTAGCCAAAAGGCTGAGAAGCGATCGTCATTTCTTTTTAAATAAACATTTTAAATAGCACTGTTGCTTAAATAAGGACTGCATTAAGACAGTAACTGAATTCAATGACCTAATTCATTTTTGGAGCCTCTTCAGGTGAGACTGAATTATCACCTAATGGCTCTCTTTACCATTCAAAAATGAACAGCTTACTTAAAAAAAAAAACACAAGAAATAAATAATGTGAAATAGAATACTTGAAGTGAAATTATAATCATTATGATGCTGTCATCTTAACATCTATAGACTTAATTGTTTTACAATTGACTTGACATGTGAGAAAAATATCCAAGGCTAGGTAAAAATATGCTGCTGAACACTCACTGTGGGGAAAGAAACTGAAGACAACAGAAATGCAAAAGCAGAACAATGAGGTTCGCTCTCAGGTGTCTAATCCAGGAGACCACTGTGCGCAGCTGGGAGACAGTAATAACGGTTTTTCTTTATTTTTCTTTTCCTCTATTTTTCTTTTTAAAAGGTATGCAGCAAAGAGGAGTGTGGTGAGCCACATACTGTAAACACCAGCGGTATGAGGGGGCCACCTATGCTTCCAACAGCAATAAGATAAGGTGCTGACTTAATACAAATTGATAGTTGCAACTTGTAACAACCTCCTTACTACTACAAACACATTTCTGTCTGCCCGCCTCCCCCTGTCTCCCAGGCTCCCCAGGAAGGAGGCAAAAGGAGGAAGATGCTGCACTTGGAAACAGGAATTGGACACATTGTTGGGAGACACACGACTGAGGGAAGTGTCAGGAGAACAGAAGCTTCACTTCCATAAATGGGCCCATTTGAATTTCCTGGTTTGGCTGGTTAGTTCAGAAACAGTGCAGAACCTCTGTGAGAGCTCTCTGCTGCATTAGCAAACTGGCCCAAGTATCCCTATCGTTCATACTTCCCCACCGCACAATCGGAATGGAAACATTTGCTCTATTGGAAGGCAGTGATAAGGGTGGATTTTTAAAGTTTCCATTTTTAAGTGAAAATGAAAGAAAAATGCTCTTCTAGATGTGTTTTGCCTTTGAGCTCCATTTGAAAAAAAAAGGGAAAAAAAAAGGCAGAGAAAGCTGCTGTGAAGGTCACCGAGTGAAAGAACTTCCTCAGGGCACAGAATAAATTAAATCCCAAGGAAAAAATAAAATGTGATTTCCAGAGTGTGAGGCACAAACTCCAAATGACAATGATTGACAGCCAAACTATATCCGTGCAATATCCAAGACTGCACGTTCTCATTTACCTCAGTGTAGCCAGCAAGCGCCCATTAAACATCCGTCTGATGCCCAAATTAACCTTCTTGGCAAACTGAAAGAGGCACAAACTATCATAATCAACCTTTCATTATCACAGCAGCCTCTAGTTAAAGGGTCAGAATAATTGTGCCATCAGAGCCTTGATTGTTTTCAATCAACAGACGGCTGGAGTGACAGCTCAGTGATGGAGGGGTCTGATGAAACCGCACCAGGCCTAATCAGGGCGGATGAAAGGAAGGCATGATTGGTGCAAATGAACAGTCGTGCCTCTCCTTTTCATTTACAATCTGAAATTACTCTTAAATTTGTGGTTTTTTTTTTTTTTCCCTCCCTTATGAGCACCACTGAAAGAATGTTTGACTTATTATGAGTTCTGACAGTGCAGAGTTATAAAACACAGGTAGGGTTATCAGCTGAGGCTTTAAGTGGGTATTCAGCATAATTCTAACAAATTCACTCTTGAAAAGCACAAAATGACTAAAAAGGCTTCCAATGACCTAACCTCTCAGCGCTGTTTGATTAACAGACCCATTTATTCCGCTGGCATTCTAAATGATGAGAAGATAAAACTGAGGGCAGAAATACCCTGGAAATGTTTTCTTTCAACCCACTGCTCTGTTTGCTTCGGTGCCAGTTCCTCTGTCCCAAATCCTTCTTGGCCTCGAGGAACACCACGTTAAAGGCTCACAAACACTCACCCATCAGAGGATATGGGTCAAATACGGGCTATTTTTGGCGGAGAACATGAAGCTGCTCTGGGAACCACAAGAGTAGGAAAGGGACTGGAACACAGCAACCCTAAGGCTGATATCCAAAAGAAGATTTGGGGAAAAGGAATAGGAAATTCTGTGATAGGCAAGGCTAAACTTGCCCTAAAAGCGATTTGGAGAAAACCAAAACAAAGTAAAACTGCATTTACATAGCAGTTATTGGGTTTTTTTTTTTAAGATTTTATTTATTTATTAGAGAGAGAGGATGAGTATGGGGGAAGGGCAGAGGGAGAAGGAGAAGCAGACTCCCCACTGAGCAGGGAGCCTGACATGGGACTCGATCGCAGAACTCTGGGACCATGACCTGAGCCGAAGGCAGCTGCTTAACCAACTGAGCCAACCAGGCGTCCCTATGTAGCAGTTATTGTTAACAAACTACAGACATTAACATCCTTAAAAAATTTAGTGATGAATGGAACACACATTGGACTGGCAAAAATAAACTTCTAACTTCTATTTTTTGTCTTGATTGTTGAGATCAACCAGCCAATTATGAGAGTATTAGGATTCAGGACAGTACTGAACACAAAGGAAAGCCTTTTAGCTGCAAAGATGAATATGCATCTAATTTCCATATGTGTATCTACCTGCGAGTGTGTGCACGGTGTGAACCCCACCTGCGTGTGTGGAAGAGATGGGCGACAGGGTGGCTGCTGGCTCAAGATGCAGGGTAGTTTTTAACCTCTCCAGTCAAATTTTTTACATAAAACTTAGGCCATTTTATTTGTTAGATTGTGATTTGGAATAATGGCATAGGGGTATATAATTAACAAGGTAAAGAGTTATTAAACACAGCCTGAAATTTTCCATGCAATATTTAGCAAAATTTGTTCCCTCTTATCTAGACCTCTTTCATGAGTCAACGGGTCACCACAAATGTACACAGAATGTGCAAAATTCCCACAGTTCTACCTACATGAAATACACTTCAGGCAGGGTATTGCGGACTGTCCTATGACTTTCTTTCTGCAGCACCTCAAAGTTTCTGTTTTGATTGTTATTTAGAGACAACTCTCAAAGGAAGCTATCTGGCAAAGGGTTCCATCACAAATATTTTTCAAGGGCCCATACTCTTCGGTGGCCACTTTACTTCCCGTGTGCACACAGGCATCTCCAGCAAGCTGTCCCAGTGACAGACACTCCATCATCGCCTGATGGATAGTTCTTCTCCCAGTGGGGTATTGGCTTTTTTTTTTTTTTTAAGATTTTATTTATTTATTTGAGAGAGAGAGACAGAGAGAGTGAGAGAGAGAGAGAGAACACAAGCAGGGTGAGGGGCAAAGGGAGAAGCAGACTCCCCGCTGAGCAGGGAGCCTGATCTGGGGCTTGATCCCGGGACTCCAGGATCATGACCCGATCCAAAGGCAGGCGCTTAACTGACTGAGCCACCCAGGTGCCCCATGGTATTGGCTTTTTAAGGCCTGACTTCCTCTGCTCAGAAGGCAGTCTGTGTGTTGACCAAAGAGGAGTGACTTCGGGATACTGAACTCACGGGGGATTTGAAACAGGATTTCCTAGCTGGTTCACAGAGCATGAAGACGAAACGCAAGCCAACCTGAGTAAGTGCCCGTTCTAACCCCCAAACCCAAGAAGTGTGGAGCTGATCATTCTCACGTACCACACAGTCTCTCTACGTGGCCTAAATCTTGAAATCATGAAATGAGGAAGGCAGAAAGATTCTTCAGGGGAGTTGGCAAACCTGATAAATCAACCCCTTTGTTTATTATTTAATTGGGCTTCACTCCAAAGAGTGAATAGTCCCAGAAGTGGGCAGAATAAGAAATCGCTCATAGTCCTCCACAAGTCCAATGTCATTCTCACAGCCAAAGACAGGGAATGCTTAAACTGTATTTGCCTCTTAACGAAGTGCTGTCCTTTCTGGATGGAGAGGTTCAGTTTTACTTTCAGCTGTGAGTAATTTCCCATTGTGATTGGCTGACTTATAGTCAATTTAGTATAATTAATGCCAAATTACATTGTAATTCACATAGAATTACAAATTAAAAGCTATATTAAGAGCAAATGAATTAATCAAAATTAATGATATTATACTCACTTGTTTTAAAGTGTTAATAAGATAGGTCCTTCTAAAACGTTTAAACTTCAGAGCACCATCCATCACTCCTTCAATTACCTGATTTCCTTGTGTGGTCAGAGGAGGTAGCATGTGGGCATTTTTCATCAACAAGAACACACACAAAGAAGATGTGTGCATTCCATCTCTAGCTTGCAGGGCTCCTTTCAGCTTCTATTCTTGAAGCGTAAGTAATGTCTGTGTCACTTACTGACACTGACATGTAATACTCCCTCTAGACAAAGGGAAGCAATGTCCAGAATTTGTTATATCTATCTCTAGAATTCATCAAGAATTGTTTTTTTTTTTTTCCTAAGAGGATTTTTCTTCCTGGTTATGTTTTGTCTACCACAACATCGAAGTCTGTTTGCATTCCTCCAACATAACCCCCGCAAGTCACAAAGAAGTGGTCAGACTAGGGAGTAGGACCTCAACCCAGAGAACGTATGACTCTGTATCGTGGGCACAAAAGAAGTCTGAGAATTATCTTTATGAACGCTGCCGACGATTGTTATCTATTCTAGAATGGCCGCCTTTCTCCTCCGGATGTGCCAAGTTGAGGTGTTCTTTATTTATACGTGGGGCAAAAGTTCTGGAGGCAGGAGCGGAAGAAGCAGTGGATAAGGATGTCAGTATTCAACAATGTCAAGGCGTCTACATCTCTTTCAAATATAAATAATTTTGGAGCCTCTGAGCCACTCCATGGTTAATTTTAGATCCTGTCCATTAGAATGCCAGGAACAGGAAATCTCTATGGTCTTCATGGCCACTGGACACTCAGTTGGCCTGATAAGGATCCCCATAGAAATAGTCTGGGAAGCAGGATATGGGCCACAGAATCCTTTCTTCTGGAAAGAGACTAACATTTATCAATTCCAATAAATTAATTTTTTTCTCCTTTTCTCTTAAGCCCCATATTTAGGCCATCACCCAATTGTCAATCTCTGCTACCTATATTTCTAAATTTTCAATGTGCGGTTCATAAAATAAAAATATAATGATTAATCACTTCCATTCATTCCATCCAATTTCCAACAGCCTGAAGACTTCCCACCACACAGTCTATCCAGCTGCAGCAAAAATAATGGTGCTCCAGGTTCTCTTTCAAGCTGATTTAAAGCCCTTGATGGGATTTTAAAGTGATCCTCCCTTGTGGGCCTTCTCTTCCTGCCTCATACTTCATCACCTGTGCCTCGAAGGAATGCAAGGTGGCTCCCTGCCTCAGCCAGAATTCTCCAGTCGCTTCTCCTCATCAAACCACCTAGAGCCCCAATTTTTGAGGCTCTGATAAAGAAAGACCCTCAGCTACAATTTCTCGTACTGCTTTTATTGGAGTCATGTTTGCAACTTCCCACAAAGCCGCACAACAGGTGAAAATGAAAACTGGTCATTTATTAGGAAATGTATACTGCTGGATTACTCATTATAGATTAATAGAACCTCTTTGACGTATGAGAAGACATGTCAGGTACTTCGAGTTTCCGTTTTCTTAGAGATCTGGTATATTTCAAGAGAATACAGTGCGACCTACGTTGAATATATACTGTGAAGTGAGTCAATCACTTGCCCTCTGTGAGCTTCAGTTTCCTGACCTGTTAAAATTTGGGTAATATTTGCTTTATCAACTTTAACAGGCTGATGAGAGACTCAAATGAAATTATGTATGGAAAAATGCTTTTAAAATATAAAGCTCTCCAGGATTGTAAAGAATTGTTATTGTTGCTGTTATTATTATTGATGAACTTCTGTGCCTAGCCTCAGGGTTTCTATCTCATATACAGCTTATAGTTGGGTTTTATTTTTAAATCCCTGATAACCCAGGTAGCAGCAAATATTACTGCAGGTCACCAATGCATAGATAATATTCTCCAGCCATCTTTTTCCTTCCCATGGCAGCAACAACAAAGTATCAGTCTGGAAACAACATGAATCACAGTGAAAATTAGAAGCAGAGAACATAAATATGTCATATCTCATAAATCACCTTGTTCTGTTGTGCTCATTAAAAAAAAAAAAAAAAGGAAAAAAACCCCGATTAACTCATGGGAACAGCAGCACATGAATACAAGTTAGGTCTCCTGTAATTTCTGATAATCACTGCCCCTCACAGCTACTTGACAACACACAGCTCTAGTGCTGAGGATTAGCTGAAGCAAAGTCCCTCTGAAATGAATGTGTCATGCATCTTGCAAAGGCACACAGCCCAGACAAACAATGGCAAGGCTACCAGTCAAGCTCCTGGGATGCGTCCTCACTGAGGAATTAGTGGCGTGTTCATCAGGATGAATGACTAAATATCCACTCTGGCAGCTTCGAGCACCAGGCCCTGAAATAGCAGCATTGCTCAGTGTCCAGATGGGGGCCTTCAGAGGATAAAACACCCTCCGGGCACAGCACTATTTGGGATGCGAAGGAGCCACAGTTTATTCTCTTCCCTAACACCCATAAGAAGGAAGAGGAGATATCCCCCTTACATTTATAGAAAAGATGGTATGTAGCGGGGAGGGAATGCCAGATGTTTCAGGAAGAAAATCGAGAAATGGTACACGTTTAATTAGGTTAAGGAATGGGAAGTAAAAAAATAAAATGAGATACCATGAAGATGCCCAGAAAGTACCTTTCTGAAAAAAAAATAGTAATGCCACATGCGTATATGAAATTGAATTGAGGAAGGCTGGGAATATAATGAAAGATTATAATTTTGTTTGGGGATGAGCGTTTTCAGGCCTAGCATTTTATTCTAATTCTAGTTACCAAGGTCCAAGTGTTAAAAATGATAATGCTCCTCACATTATTTTCTGATTAAATGACCACCCACAGTCTGATTTCTTTGAGGCTTGGACTGCACCACACGGACTGACAAAGGTTTGCAAAGCTGTTTAGCGGGTACAGACAATGAACAAGAGTTAACAACGAAGAAAGCACTGAGGGGAAGGGAAAGGGACACTACGTCGTGTTGAAATGCCCAAACAAAAGCATTTCATTTTCCAACATAGCCAGATCATGTCAACATGCCCCAAATTAGCAAATTATTTGGCACAGGTCAGTCCCCACTGGGAAGGAATCAAGCATGGCGGGAAAGAGTAGCAGGTGGGAAGCTTCACATCAGACTCTAAGATCCACGAAAGCAGGGCCACGTCAGTCCTTTCCACTCTGACTGCCCAGAACCTGCCACATAGCAGGCAAAAGTAGGACTCAATAGCACATGATTGGGTAGGGCAGACACTCAATAACAATTTGAAATAAATGAAGGAATGAATGAAGTGCATACCATAGAGCACAGGGTCAGAACTAACAACATGACACAGACATGGATGGAGGCAGGCTTGGCCATTATCCTTTCAATCTCTGGGCACCACAACAGAGAACACAAATGGTCCAGCCCTTCCAAATTTCTTTTAAAGTCACAGGAGGGACGCCTGGGTGGCTCATTTGGTGAAGTGTCTGCCTTCGGCTCAGGTCATGATGCGGGGTTCTGGGATCGAGCTGACGTCGGGCTCCCTGCTCAGCGGGGAGTCCGCTCCTCCCTCTGCCTATGCCGGTTGCCCCCCCTGCTCGTGCTCTCTCTCTCTCTCTCTGACAAATAAATAAATAAAATCTTTAAAAAAAAGTCACAGGATTAATTTGATACACCTCTGTGTCCATTACCCCCAAGTACTTTTGAGCTTGAATTTAGAAGCTATGGACCAGAGTAGGAAGGGCCCAAGAATGAGAAGACATGAATTTGATCTCTAGCCTTGTTACCTCAGTTTTTCCATTTGCACCATAGGACAACAAAGCAATGATAAATGCAGAAGCATTCTTGAAACTGTGATATGATACTCAAATATGAAGTATTATGACAGTACTGTTTAACATAGAGTCCTGTTCAAAGTCCTTGCTTCCCCCTGGCCAGAAGTACATTTGGGTCAATTTATAATGTAAGAGATAAAAGATGTCAGCTGCGTATATCCCAAGTGCCCTCTACTTTCTAACCATAAAGGAATAGTTGCTTTTGGTTTGGGCTCATCTTCTGGGACTCCTTTTAAATCAAACTGTAAGTGGGTGGTTTTGTGGTATAGATAAAAGCCTGGAAGGGGCTTGTCAAAAAACAAAAACACAGCATCTGAGGTTGTTGACTACTCTAAACAATGTGTGACTCATGTCTCTAGAGATATAAAGTAAATGTGTTATTAGCAGTATGACTTATGAGGGGGGGAAATCGGAGGGGGAGAAGAACCATGAGAGACGATGGACTCTGAAAAACAAACTGAGGGTTCTAGAGGGGAGGGGGTTGGGAGGATGGGTTAGCCTGGTGATGGGTATTGAGGAGGGCACGTTCTGCATGGAGCACTGGGTGTTATGCACAAACAATGAATCATGGAACACTATATCTAAAACTAATGATGTAATGTATGGGGATTAACATAACAATAAAAAATTAAAAAAAAAAACAAAAAAAGCAGTATGACTTATGGAACCAAATTTCCAACAAAATATAAGGAAAAATGCAGTTTTAAAAGGCCAAACTCAGGGGCACCTGGGGGGCTCAGTTGCTTAAGCAGCCGACTCTTGATACCAGCTCAGGTCTAGATCTCAGGGTCGTGAGTTCAAGCCCTGTGTTGGCTCCACTTACAATATAAATAAATAAATAAATAAAAATTAAAAAAAAAATAAAATGAAAGGCCAAACTCATTTTGTAAACCAATTCCTAGAATGAACCCAGCCCCATGTAGGAATAGTAGGATGTATTCTTATCCATTCAATACATTTTAATATTCAATACATTTTAATATTCAATACATTTTAATACGAAAACTCTACATTACTGTTTTTATTTATTATTTATAGAGAGCAAGAGAACAAGGCAGTGTTCAATGCAAACATAACAGGCACAGCCTCTGCCTCTGGGGACACACAAAGACAAATGCAAACATGATTACCCCCAAACCCAAAACAGGGGACTCAGCCCTCTTGCCATACTAAAGTAGAACATGACCAGGTAAAGGAGACTGTCCTTGCTGAGGTCTGATCCCATTTAACGTCAGTGATGTGACCACTGAATTGTCTGGTCGGAATACAAAAGGAGGGGTCCTCAACCCAAGGTTAATAAAGAAAGAAAGCACTGATGTACGTACTGTTCTTATAGTAAGTCCTCTTCACTGAAAATAGCAATCAGTAAATAAATTAATAATTGAAGGAAAACCAAAGTTCTTCACACTCAGAGATGAAACTAAACTAAATCTAACTCAATAATGGAATATTTCTGGAAAGCTTTTTACCCCAGGACCTAGCTTCTAACACTGTACCTAGCATGTAATAGGTGCTCAAGAAATATTCACTTTTATTTCCACAAACTATCTTTATCCATTTTAAAATATCCTTCTTGTTTCTGCTACTTCAGAGATGAAATAAAATCCAGAGAGCTGAACTAATGGTTTAAAATTGGGGGCATCTGGGTGGCTCAGACAGTTAAGCGTCTGACTCTCGATTTTGGCTTAGGTCATGATCTCAGAGTCCTGAGATAAAGCCCTGTGTTGGGCTCCGCACTCAGCATGGAGTCTGCTTGAGTTTCTCTCTCTCCCTCTCCCTCTGCCATTCCCCCCACTTTCTCTCTCTCTCTAAAAATAAATAAATAAATCTTTTAAAAAATATCATAAAGATCCCTCCTATTTGGGGCGAGGCATGGGAAAGGAAAACCGAGTTAACAAACCTATACTCGGCCTTACACTCCAGCACGGTTTTGGGCATTTCATAGGTGCTCGATAAATAGTGATGGATGGAGAACCACATCTTCTCTATGTGCTAGCAAATGTAAGAATTTACATCACATTCAGGCTTTTTTCACTCCCATGAAAAGTAATCTCTGAATCCTCATTCTGGTAAGAGAGAATCTGGGGTAGAAGAGGCAGATAATGCATTTTCCTCGGAAAAAAACCGGATTGGCCAGGACTTCCTATGAAAATGAAAACAGACCCAATACGTGGGAATGGTATGGAATGGTTCATTATTTCACTCAAGTTTTATAGCAGGACCCCGGCTCAGTAATCTGAAACTCTATGTTGAATCTAACAGGAAAAATTTAACAAGACCCTACTGAAACAAAGTCCTACGTTAGAGCTAAAACCCGAAAGCCAAACAAAACTGGTAGAGATTTGCCAGGTCACGAACGCGTGTGACCTCATGCCCCACGTTTCCTCTCCAGTTGATTTGCTCATTTTTAGTCTCCTGTTTCTTTGAGCCCCATAACCAATTTGGTGTCTTTCATCTGGAACCTAGAAATCGCTGGCCTTGAAACATCAGACCAAATTGTTAAGCTGAATTGAACTGAATTTTTTAAAAAGCATTTTTCTGAGGGGACTTCTATGCCTTTATACACTAAAGTGTGTATATGGTGCAATTCTCTACATTACCCTATGAATGTAAAGAGAAGTTACCTAACAGGCCGAGTAGTTTCAGACCATGGAAGGGAGGAAAAATTATTTATAGGGGATGAAGAAGCCCTCTGTGAGAGAAGAGACTTAAAGTTTAAAAAGGTCAGATGGGGGGGGGAAGAGCAGATATAAGGCATAATCTTGGGGGATTTCACAGGTTTTCAGATCCACAGAATGGTTATTACAGCCTGCAGCACATTTTATCAGGAAAGGAAGTGGATAAGGGACAGCAGGAGAAAGTAAAAAAGAGTTTGTTCAGTGAGGATTATTTGAAGGGTCTTATGACATCTTCAGAGACAGACTGCGTGAAATCTGGTGAAAAATGAAAATGAGACCTTTTACCAAAAGAAAGGGAATGTCCCAGATTACATTATCAGTTGACAGTGGAAGAAGCACATGTGTAAACATGTGCACATGCGTGTGTGTGTGTGTGTGTGTGTGTGTGTGTGTGTGTGTGTTTACTGGGCTCTCACCTTAAGTTACTAGTTGCACATATTAATCAAAGAGCACTACCCCTCCATCTGCTTTTCTATTACCTGTCCTACTTTGTGTCAATTTCCTTTCTCCTCCCCCACACCCCTTGACTCACTGTTCTTCTTTAAGACATGGGATGGGGATTTGTCAAAGTCAATGAGCACTTTATTACAGTGAGAACGTTCCGTAATGAACAATTCAGCAATTTAATGAGATTCTGTAGATTTGTCTCCAGCCTGTCCATCAAGATTCACTTCTATAAAGCACCCTGACACTAATCCTCTGGCATACCCAATCTTCACCCAGGGCTGAATATTAGATTCTTCCCTGGTATATCGCATTACTAGTATAACCTCAGCAAAAATGATGAACTTAACTATACTTGAGGCAATATAGCTGGTCTGATTTAATTCTTCTCTATTGGGTTGAGTATGAGGGAATTACGTATTTACTAAGATAAAGCAAAACAGTTTCTTATTGCCTGCTGAATGCCTAAATTGATCATATTTATGTGAGTCTTTTAATTCTTTCTTGAGGACCAGGTACAAAAAGATATTGCCTGCAGCAGAAAGCAGTTTTTAAAATTCTACATGATAATATTGGTAACCTTTGGAGAGGCAATTATGATAACTCTTAAGTGGACAGTATGGAATTTTTTTTGGGTACTCAGACATCTGCACATTACCTCTCTGGCAGTCCCTTCAACCATGCCACAAAAAGAGATAGAAGCCACAAGGATGACTGGCTCAGATTTTAATTCAGTTAGAAATAATTAAATGCAGAATTCATTCCAAGTCTTTCTTTTTCCCTTTGGGAAATGAAGAAAAATTTGGCAACCTCCCACTTTGAATTGACCAGAAAATGTTGATGATTTGTGTTTATAGGGGAGAACCACAGATAATTAAAATTCATACCAAAACTCATCCTCACCAACTTTTGACCTCTGCCTGAACAAACATTATCAGAAATACCTAAGAAGGAGAAAGAAAATATGGATTATTCTTTTTCCTTATATTTTCTTTGTCAAGACAGTGTGGAATACTGGACAGATGAGGATAGGAGTCTGCAGACTTAGATTTGTAGGCTGGCTCTGCTCTGTAACTCTGAGCAAGGCACTGAAGCCCCATTTTGCTCATCTGGACGATGGGGTGATAACAACTATCCTTCAAGCCCATTGTGACAATAAGTCAATAAGTTTGCAAAGAGTCTGGGTCCTGGAAGGCCCTCACTACACCGTAGCTCTTATTATTCTCAGTGGTGGAGCAACAGTAAAGAAGGAAGTTGCTGATTAATGTAAATAAAGAAAGAAATAAGGGAGAAAGACATCAGGAAAATTATCAGTGAATAGAGTCAGGTGCTGGATAATCAACAGCTCCCTCTGCCTGTTCTGGCCAGAGTTAAAGTACTCTCCAAATGTCATTTGCTAAGATACCAGGAATTTACTGTCCCATCAGCTAACAGAAGACTTCATATTTTCTCTTGTATTCTGTATATAAATAGCATGAACATGGATATAAATAAAATATATGTCTTATTTGTTTCTACTTCATGTGTTCTGTATATAAATAAAATGATCGTGAAATCTTGAAGGTATAACAAGATGGCTAGCCAGCATTCAGACAGTGAGGTGGTTGATGTAAGACGAAAGTGATAAGATGGGCTCTGACTGTTTCCCAAAGACACCATGTGGATTGTTCAAGTAAAGCCAGTGGGGATGAGCAGAAAAGGATTTAAACTGAATAATCAACCTGAAAACACAAAACATCCTCCCATCCCCTAGACAAAGGATATTTGGAAAGAATGCTACATCAGGCGAAAGGCAGGCCTTAGGAAAATGGCAATGAATGCAGAATTAACTAAAGAGGGAGATTTTTCCACTGCTGTGCAAGAAGAGCTTCATTTCGTTTAAGGTCCCAGCTGCTCTCAGCTGCAACAAAGAAATGTTTCAGAATCTATTCTGATTCCATTGGTCTTAAATAATATGCATATATGGCACTTGACAATCCATTTTTCTCATGTTCAGTTTAAGAAACTATCTATTGGGAGAAAGAAATTCTTGACTCTTTCTGATGTAACCCCCCCACTTAGGGTTTTGGGAAGCCCCAGCAAGGGTCTGAGAAACCACACCTGTGACAGCCCGAGTTAAGCTGAGCAGAGGCTGAGGCCTCCGACCCTCAAGGGCTGGTGTTCTCCAATCACTTGCCCATCAAGGGAGCATGACTTCTGACTTCGACTCTGAGGAGAACCAAACCAGACAAAATAGTTATCATTGCTCCTCAACTGTTCAACTTTTAACCATTCTGTGCCTTTTCCCTGCCAAAAGAAGACCCATGCAGAGCGCCCTTACCTGCCAGATCTGCTCTTCACTCAGGGAGGTCAGGCGGTCGCTCTTCAGAACCTCCTGGAGCAGACAATAAGGAAGCGTTAGAACGTCTTCTGGGCGACTCTTCAGGAGCTCAGAGAGATGTTTCACTAAGAAATCGATCACTGCCTTCTCCAGCAAAGTGAGGTTAAAGAGGTCAGCAAGTCTGTACAGATCCAAGTAATTAAAGCTATTTAATTCCTGGGTGCCAAAAAAATAAAAATGGGGGGAAAAAAGATCTCTTAGAAATTAATCCAAGAAAGAGCAGGCAAGAAATTCAGACTGACTCACTAAGGTTTGTATGACAGGAGTGGGGGAAATGGGACTCCACTGATAATGTTAAAAAAAAAAAAATCTCTTAATTATGAGACTCTGGCAGAGAACTGCATGTTCTAGAATTCATCATTTCTCCTTACTTTGCCCCTCTTAAAACACATGTATTTAAAGACATCTTATTTTTTTAATTTTTTAATTTATTTTTGAGAGAGGGAGCGAGAGAGCACAAGTGGGGGAGGGGCAGAGGGAGAAGCAGGCTCCCCACTGAGCAGGGAGCCCAATGTGGGACTCAATCCCAGGACCCTGGGATCATGACCTGAACTGAAGGTAGACACTTAACTGACTGAGCCACCCAGGTGCCCTAAAGACATTTTAATAAAGGAATTGAAAGGAGTTTCTGATTTCACTGACTGAAATGTTACTTTGCAACTTTTCAAGAAAATTTTACCAATGAAGAAAATTGATTTTTCTATCCTTTCCATATTTTACAGCTCTCAGGCGAGAAGTTTGTTCGACTACAGAAAATGTGAGTTCAGGTAAAGTAGGAGTCGTGATTAGATGACACAAACTATATGAAGGCAGACTGACTCTACTTTTTCCAAAACTTCAAATGAACTATGTCTTCAAGTAAAGACAACCCATCCTGACTTGAAATTAAAACACAGATTTTTTTACACGTAAGGTCTCAGGAAATGAAGGAATCTCACAGAAAAGATTCCTGTCCTGAATAATTCTATATTGAACCTACCTAAGATGAGCAATTTATAATTGTTCTTTATTTTTTGTTAGCCTCAAACATTCAGACAACCAATGACAATCTTTCCTTCTTATTCAAAGAGTTCCTGTAGCAATGCTCATTTTGGGGGGATTTTCCCTGTCTCTACCAGTTCTCAAGTTCATAGCCATGGCTCTAAAATAATGCACCCAGACAGCCATGACTCCTGTGGAAACTTTCTTTAATTCTGCAAGAATCACAGTGGGCACACAGGCCTGATGATAGAAAACTTACCTATTTCAAGTAGAATGAAAGTCCTGTTTCCCATTTTTATTCTTATTTTTTTTTTAGATTTTATTATGTTATGTTAGTCACCATACATTACATCATTAGTTTTTGATGTAGTGTTCCATGATTCATTGTTTGCATATAACACCCAGTGCTCCATTCAATATGTGCCCTCCTTAGTACCCATCACCAGGCTAACCATCCCCTTCCCTTCTAAAACCCTCAGTTTGTTTCTCAGAGTCCATAGTCTCTCATGGTTCATCTCCCCCTCTGATTTCCCTCCCTTCATTTTTCCCTTCCTACTATCTTCTTCTTCTTCTTCTTTTTTTTTTTTTTTTAACATATAATGTATTATTTGTTTCAGAGGTACAGGTCTGTGATTCATCAGTCTTACTCAGCACTCACCATAGCACATACCCTCCCCAATGTCTATCACCCAGCCACCCCATCCCTCCCACCTCCCCCTTCTGCAGCCACCCTCAGTTTGTTTCCTGAGATTAAGAATTCCTCATATCAGTGAGATCATATGATACTTGTCTTTCTCTGACTGGCTTATTTCCGTTTAGCATAATACCCTCTAGTTCCATCCACGGTGTTGCAAATGGCAAGATTCCGTGGTTTTTTTTAATGGCTGCATAATATTGCATTGTATATATATACCACATCTTCTTTATCCATTCATCTGTTGATGGACATCTTGGCTCTTTCCATAGTTTGGCTATTGTGGACATTGCTGCTATAAACATTGGGGTGCACATATCCCTTCGGATCACTACATTTGTATCTTTTCCCCCCATTTTTAACTTGAAAATTTTAATATGTGAGCAGTATTTTCCACTAGCTTAAGGAGTGCAGAATACCATCAGATAGCTAATTCACTGATCTATTTAAGTAATTTTCAACATATTTTCACCTTTTCCAGTTATCCAAGAATATTAAGAACTCTTTCTAAAATACTGATATTCTATTTGAATGTATTTGTTTCTAGAATATTTGAAAGTCTAAAGGAATAGGTTCTAAATCTGTACTGTCCAGCATGGGTAGCCCCTAGCCACAGGTGGCTACTGAGCACTTAAAATATGGCTAGTCTGATTTGAGAGATGCTATAAGTGTTAAAGATACACCAAATGCCAGGAAGAAGAAAAACAGAATGTAAAATATCTCGTTAATAATTTTATATTGATTATATGTTAAAATGATAGTCTTCTGGATATAGCAGGTTAAATATGTAATTATAATTAATTTCACCTGTTTCTTTTTACTTTTTTTAAGGTTTTATTTGACAGAGAGAGAGAGAGCACAAGCACGGGGAGTGGCAGAGGGAGAAGCAGACTCCCCACTGAGCAGGGAGCCTGATATGGGACTCGATCCCAGGACCCTCGGACCGTGACCTGAGCTGAAGGCAGACACTTAACTGACTGAGCCACCCACGCACCCCTCTTTTTACTTTTTTTAAATGCAGCTACTAGAAAATTTAGAATGACATATGTGGCTCCCATTATGTGCTGTTCTATTGAATAAAATGTTAATAAAGAAATTGTAAAAACAGCTCTTTGAGTAACAGTTGCATCCTCATCATGGCTACCTGATTTATTATTAATATTTTTTTACTTTAGATTCTATTTCTTTGGATGGGAGATGATGCTTTAATTATATTCTAACAGGAGTCAAGTTAGATGACGAATCAGCATAAGATTCTGGCTCCTAATAGCTCTATTTGCCAACACAATCGAAAAGGAGTACATACTTATCTTTAAAATGAAGTTTACTACAGATGACCACTAAAATCCAATACAACTCAAACATCTAAGAGTCCACTCACAGCCACTCAATCAAAATATCCTGGCTTCCCATTCAGCAGATTTTATCAAAGGAATACTGAAGATTTTAACTCTAGCGCCAATTATTTCAAATAATGTTTAAACTTGTTCTTCAAATCTTACTTTTTAGGGTTGGTAAATTTTATTCTGGGAGTACAGAACATGTCACCCTTGTTTCCATAAAGGACTTTAGGACCAATTTCTAGGGATGAATGTTCTTTCTGGTCAGTACATCTATGAAGCAAGTTTAACTGCTCAGGGTCCTGAATATAATTTTGGCATCCTGGTAAATCACTCTGCAGGCCCCCAGAAGCATGATGGGCGAAGTCAGGGTGGTGTCAATGCCTTTCAAATACCCCAGGCACATGTCCAAGGCATGGTTCAAGGTCCTGAGGCCGTGCCCAGCAGCACTGCACGGAGAGGCTACCATGTGCAGAAGCAGAAACAGCTAAGCTCAGCAAAGTTAAAGGTGGACAGGCGGAGCCCAGCAAAAATGTTTTTACACTCACTTGTTCTCCTGCCAAAAAGTATATACAACTACAAGTTTGGGAATGAATTATGTAGTAGCAATCAAATATTCTTTATTAAGCATCTTTATTTCCTATTCGATTAGATGCCTGCAGCTTAAAAGCAGGCTGATTCAGAACTACGGAGAACCCGAGAATTAATTTACCTTAATTGTGGTTCTTTTCTGCTGCGTTTCTTTTGAAGGTAGTCATTGAATGCCCGCTTCCCCAGTCCTGAAATGTTTTCATTTCCTAAGGGTCTAATTTTATATAACCCCCAAATGCAAACTAACAAAGTATTTCATATTAGTAGAGAACTAAGAAGCTAAATGGACAAGTGTCAGCATCTGTCTGAACAGCAAAAGGGAACTGAACTAAGACATATATTCGTGTACAAGAGAAACATCAGCTAAAAGTCTACTCCCTATCTTTACCTTTTCATTTCTCTTCTCTTCTACTTAAAAACATAATTTCCCGGAGCACCTGGGTGGCTCAGTCAGTTGAGTGTCTGACGCTTGGTTTGGGCTCAGGTCATGATCTCAGGGTTGTGAGATTGAGCCCCAAGAAACAGGTGTGGAGCCTGCTTAAGACTCTCTCTCTCCTTGTCCCTCTGCCTCTCCCCACCCCCAAATAAATAAATAAAATCTTAAAAAAAAAAAAAAACCAAACACCATAATTTCCCCAAATCTCTAGTGCTTTCTATACATGTCTAAGGTTTCCACTCCCTTTGCCATGCATACTTAGCACCTCAGTAGTTAAACTGTATAAAGCAGGGAGATCAGGGAAAAAAGATAAACCATCTTCAGTGAGGTCAGGATGCCACAACATGCATTCCTCTTGTCGGCGCTTTGTGAGCTTTAAGCAAAATCATCACTTCTTGTCCTTTTGGCTAAGACCATGTGTAAGCAAAATAATACCAATAATGCTGCTTTTAAAGATTCTCATAAATGTGATGTGGGGAGGTGGGAAGCAATGGTTAAATTACATTAAATGCCCGCCTATAATACTGTGCATGGAAGAAAATAATCAGTGTTATAAAAATAGTGCCATTATGTTTCCAGTTATAAAAAGTAATAAATGTTTATTCCATAAAATTTAGGAAAAGTATGGAAAAGAAAACAAAAACCATTCATATTTCACCATGCAAAGATAATCACTATTAATGTTTTCATATACATATTCTAGATTTTTTTTCAAAAGATCTTTTTTATTTATAGAGAAAAAAAAAGAATAATTGTATTCAGGGACAGAAAAAACCATCAGCAGCCATAGGCACTTGGAGGCAACCCACATTGGTGAAGAGCAAAGGCCGTACATACAATCAAGTCAACCTAGTTCAAATCCAGCCCTAATACTTACCATTGTCCATGACCTTGGTCAATCACTGAACCTCTCCCATTGTTCCTCAATCACAAAATGGAGAGTTCAACCAGCTCACAGGGTGGTCAGGGGGATAATGAATGAAAGGCTCTTACTACACACAACTTGGCACATGAAAAGTAGACAGTACATTTGGTGGATAAGGAATTATAAAGTATATTTGAGCATTGTTGTTTGGCATCCATAAACTTTGATTCAACACTGATGCAAGGAGGTGAAAATGAAGAATGTGATCCCTTTAGATATCAAAGTAATAAATAACCTGTATCATTAAGTCAGGGAAAAGAAGGATGGCCAAAGTAAAAAATATACAATTGAGTTGTAAACTGATCACACGTTAATGACTTCCTCATCTATATAAGCAGTCCAAACCTCTCTTGGCTTTGAATTCATTTTCCCAACTACTTGTAAGAGGACATCTTCTCTTGGATATTCCACAGAATGGAATGGATAGGGATGTGGTTGGATGACTACATCCAACCATCCACATCAGGATCTCAAAAGGTGGCCCATATTCCTCCCTCTTAACCAGTCATTCACCAAATCCTGTTTGCTCTTCCTCTTTTAGCAGTTCTTACTCTGTTCCTCATCATCTCCTATCCAGACTTCCTACAGCAGAGTCCTGAATTAACATTTCTACCTCCAGTATCAAATTCTCAAACCTCTCTTTTTACAAGAATCTGACCATATTGATCACCTGTTAAAAACTCACAAACAAGGCCTACCTCAAGAAACAAGAAAAATCTCAAATAAACAATCTAACCTTACACCTAAAAAAGCCAGAAAACAAGAACAAAGCCCAAGGTTAGTAGAAGTAAGAAAATAATAAATATTGGAGCAGAAATAAATGAAATAGAGATTAAAAAAAACCATTAGAAAATATCAATGAAACCAGCAGCTGGTTATTTGTAAAGATAAATAATATTGATAAACCTATACCCAGATTCATCAAGAAAAAAAGAGAGAGGACAAAATAAGTAAGAAACAAAAGAGATGTAACAACTGACACCACAGAAATATAAAGGATTATAAGAGTCTATCACAAAAAATTATATACCAACAAATTGGACAAACCAGAAGAAACGAATAAATTCCTAGAAACATAAAATCTCCCAAAACTCAATCAGGAAGTAATAGAAACTCTCAACACACCAATTACTAGTACAGAAATTGAACTGGTAATCAAAAAACTCATAACAAACAAAAGTCCAGGACCAGACAGCTTCACAGAGAAATTCTACCAAACATTTAAAGAAGAGTTAATATCTATTCTCCACAGACTATTCCAAAAAATAGAAGAGGAAGGAAAGCTTTCAAATATATTCTACAAGGCCAGCATTGTCCTGATAGGAAAATTAGACAAGGGCACTACAAAAAAAAAAAAGAGAACTACAGGCCAATAATATCCCAGATGAACATAGATGCAAAGATCCTCAATGAAATATTAGCAAACCACATTCAACAATACATTAAAAGGATAATTTACCACAATCAAGTGTGATTTATTCTGGGAATGCAAGGATGGTTCAAAATCCACAAATCAATAAACATGATACACCACACATCAACAAAACAAAGGATAAAAATCATATGATCATCTCAACAGATGAAGAACAAACATTTGACAAAGTTCAACATCCGTTCATGATAAAAACTCAACAAAGTGGGTTTAGAGAGATCATACCTCAACATAATAAAGGCCATATATGATAAACCCACAGCTAACATCATACACGGTGGTGAAAAATTGAGAGTTTTCTTCTAAAATCAGGAGCAAGACAAGAATGTACACTCTTGCCACTTTTATTCAACATAGTACTGAAGTCCTAGGCATGGAAATCAGAAAAGAGAAGGAAATAAAAGTCATCCAAATTGGTAAGGAAAAACTGAAACTTTCACTATATTTGCAGATGGCATGATACCATACATAGAAAACTCTAAAAATTCCACCAAAAAACTACTAGAAGTAACAAATGAATTCAGTGAAGTTGCAAGAAACAAAATTAATATACAGAAATCAATTATGTTTCTATACAGTAATAACAAAGTAGCAGAAAGAAAATTAAGAAAACAATTCCATTTATAATTATACCAAAAAGAATAAAATACCTAGGAATAAACTTGACCAAGGAGGTGAGAGACCTGTACAACTATAAAACATTGAAGAAATTGAAGACAACACAAACAAATGGAAAGATATTCCATGCTCATGAAGTGGAAGAATTAATGTTGTTAAAATGCCCCTACTACCCAGGGATGTCTGGGTGGCTCAGTCAATTAAGCATCTGCCTTCAGCTCAGGTCATGATCCCAGGGTCCTGGGATGGAGTCCCACATCAGGCTCCTTTCTCAGCATGAAGCCGGCTTCTCCCTCTCCCACTCCCCCTGCTTGTACCCCCTCTCTCTCTTTCTGACAAATAAATAAATAAAATCTAAAAACCCCTACTACCTAAAGCAATCTAACAGATGCAATGCAACCCCTACCAAATACCAACTGGGGTTTCCACAGAACTAGAACAAATAATACTAACATTTATGGGGAACTACAAAGGACTTCAAGCAGCAAAAGCACTCTTAAGAACAAAGCTGGAGGGATTCAAGATATACTACACAAAGCTATAGCAATCAAAACAGGATAGTACTGGCACAAAAACAGACACAGAGATCAATTAAACAGAATAAAGAGCCCTAAAATAAACTCACACTTATATGATGAATTAATCTATGACAAAGGAGGCAAGAATATACAATGGAGAAAAGACAGTCTCTTCAATAAATAATGTTGGTAAAACTGGACAGCTACATGCAAAAGAGTGAAACTGAACCACTTTCTTATACCACACACAAAAGTAAACTCAAAATGGATTAAAGATCCAAACTGGAGACAGGAAAGCATAAAACTCTTAAAAGAAAACATAGGCAGTAATTTCTTTGACATTGACCTCTGCAATAGTTTTCTAGGTATGTCTTCTCAGGCAAAGGAAACAAAACCAAAAATAAAGTGTTGGGACTACACCAAAATAAAAAGAGTTCACACAGTGAAGGAAACCATCAACAAAATGAAAAGGCAACCCACTGAAGAGAAGATATGTGCAAACGATATATATGATAAGGGGCTAATATCCAAAATATATAAAGAACTTACACAACTGAAAACAAAAAAAGAAAACCCTAATAATCTGATTTTAAAATGGATAGGAGACCTGAATAGACATTTTTCCCAAAAAAGACATACAGATGGCCAACAGTCACAAGAAAAGATGTTAACATCACTAGTCATCTGGGAAATGCAAATCAAAACCACAATGAGACATCACCTTACACCAGTCAGAATCGCTATTATCAAAAAGACAAGAAATAACAAGTATTGGCAAGGATGTAGAGAAAAGGGAACACTTGTGCACTGCTGGTGGGAATGTAAATTGGTGCAACCACTGTGGAAAACAGTATGGAGGTTCCTCAAAAAAGTAAAGGTAGAGATATTATATATATATCATATGATCCAGTAATCCCACTACTGGGTATTTATTAACCGCCCCCCCAAAAAACCCAGAAAATACTAATTTGAAAAGATATATACATCCCTCTGTTTATTGCAGCATTATTTACAATATCCAAAATATGGAAACAATCATGAATGGATAAAGAAGATGTGGTACACACACACACACACACACACACAGAGAAATATTATTCTCTGTAAATAAAAAAATGAGATCCTACCATTTGCAGCAACATGGATGACCTAGAGGGTGTTACGCTAAGTGAAACAAATCCAACAGACACAAATACCATATGATTTCACTTCTATGTGGAATCTAAAACCAAAACAAATGAATAAGCAAACAAAAAGCAGAGACAGACCTATAAATGCAGACAACAATCTGATGCTTGCCAGAGGGAAGAGGGGTAAGATGATGGGCAAAATAGCGGAAGGGGAGTGGGGGTTTTAGGATTCTGGTTATAGCATGAATAAGTCACAGAGCTAAAATGTACAGCAGAGGGAATAGAGTCAATGGTATTGTTAACAGTGTTTATGATGACAGATGGTGGCTAAATCTGTGATGAGCACAGTATACCACAGACTTGTTGAATCACTATGTTGTACACCTGAAACTAATGTAACACTATGTGTCAACTATACTTCAATTTAAAAAAAAAGAGAGACAGAAAAAAACCATTAGTGAGCTTCCATTTGCTTATGGTTAAAAGTCAAACTCAGTAAAACCACATAGCCTTCCATGATCCACACGCTGATAACCTTCTTTTTTTTTTTTAATTTTTTTATTGTTATGTTAATCCCCATACATTACATCATTAGTTTTAGATATAGTGTTCCATGATTCATTGTTTGTACATAACACCCAGTGCTCCATGCAGAACGTGCCCTCCTCAATACCCATCACCAGGCTAACCCATCCTCCCACCCCTCTCCCCTCTAGAACCCTCAGTTTGTTTTTCAGAGTCCATCGTCTCTCATGGTTCTTCTCCCCCTCCGATTTCCCCCACTTCATTCTTCCCCTCCTGCTACATTCTTCTTTTTTTTTTTCTTTCTTAACATATATTGCATTATTTGTTTCAGAGGTACAGATCTGAGATTCGACAGTCTTGCACAATTCACAGCGCTTACCAGAGCACATACCCTCCCCAGTGTCCATCACCCAGTCACCCCATCCCTCCCACCCCACCCCCCCACTCCAGCAACCCTCAGTTTGTTTCCTGAGATGAAGAATTCCTCATATCAGTGAGGTCACATGATACATGTCTTTCTCTGTTTGACTTATTTCGCTCAGCATAATACCCTCCAGTTCCATCCACGTCGTTCCAAATGGCAAGATCTCATTCCTTTTGATGGCTGCATAATATTCCATTGTATATATATACCACCTCTTCTTTATCCATTCATCTGTTGATGGACATCTTGGCTCTTTCCACAGTTTGGCTATTGTGGACATTGCTGCTATAAACATCGGGGTGCACGTACCCTTTCGGATCCCTACTTTTGTATCTTTGGGGTAAATACCCAGTAGTGCAATTGCTGGATCATATGGTAGCTCTATTTTCAACTTGTTGAGGAACCTCCATACTGTTTTCCAGAGTGGCTGCACCAGCTTGCATTCCCACCAACAGTGTAGGAGGGTTCCCCTTTCTCCGCATCCCCGCCAACATCTGTCATTTCCTGCCTTGTTAATTTTAGCCATTCTGACTGGTGTGAGGTGGTATCTCATTGAGGTTTTGATTTGGATTTCCCTGATGCTGAGCGATATTGAGCTCTTTTTCATGTGTCTGTTGGCCATTTGGATGTCTTCTTTGGAAAAATGTCTGTTCATGTCTTCTGCCCATTTCTTGATTGGATTCTTTGTTCTTTTCATGTTGAGTTTGATGAGTTCTTTATAGATTTTGGATACTAGCCCTTTATCTGATATGTCATTTGCAAATATCTTCTCCCATTCTGTCAGTTGTCTTTTGGTTTTGTTGACTGTTTCCTTTGCTTTGCAAAAGCTTTTTATCTTGATGAAGTCCCAATAGTTCATTTTTGCCCTTGCTTCCCTTGCCTTTGGCGATGTTTCTAGGAAGAAGTTGCTGCGGCTGAGGTCGAAGAGGTTGCTGCCTGTGTTCTCCTTTAGGATTTTGATGGACTCCTGTCTCACATTGAGGTCCTTCAACCATTTGGAATCTATTTTTGTGTGTGGTGTAAGGAAATGGTCCAGTTTCATTCTTCTGCATGCGGCTGTCCAATTTTCCCAACACCATTTGTTGAAGAGACTGTCTTTTTTCCATTGGACATTCTTTCCTGCTTTGTCAAAGATTAGTTGACCATAGAGTTGAGGGTCCATTTCTGGGCTCTCTATTCTGTTCCATTGATCTATGTGCCTGTTTTTGTGCCAGTACCATACTGTCTTGATGATGACAACTTTGTAGTAGAGCTGGAAGTCCGGAATTGTGATGCCGCCAGCTTTGCTTTTCTTTTTCAACATTCCTCTGGCTCCTGATGACCTTCTTAACCTAAAGGGTAATAATCCCACCTGGCTTGGCTTCAGCCATTTCAATGGGCTACACGTTTCACATCATGTACTAGGACCACATCAGGCATTGGCAATATAATGATGAGGAAAAATAGGCAAGTTCCAGACCTCCACAGAGTGTATGCTCTATTGGAAGAGCAAAACATATTACAAATAAATGAAAAATTATAATTGAGGTAAAGGCTACAAAGGGTAGAATATAGGGCTGTAAATGTCCATAATGGGCGATTTGACCTGGAGTGGAAAGTTAGTAAAGTCTTCTCTGAGAAGCCACATGGAGCTGATAGCTCAAAGAAGAGCAGATGTTCGCAAAGGGTGGGGTGGGGAAGTGAATTAACTGCATTTTCTCATTTTAGTATTCTTGATGCTCTGGCATTTGGGGTGTCGCTGACTAGGGAGAGACTGCCCCTCCCAGGAATAGTCAGCTTTTAGAGATAGCGAACAACTTGCTCAAGAGTGCACCTTGTATCTGGCTCTTATACCCCAAAAGGCAATATTCCCCTAGGAATATTCCCTAATCATCCCAGGGCCGAGTACTGGACAATCACAGACAACCCATATGTCCCAGAGCCTGACTGAAGTATTCAAACTAGACAATCATAAGCCTGCCTACCCTGCTTTGTCTTGCCTTTCCTGCAGAAGCCACAATAAAGGCTTCCTGCCCATGCTTTCCCCTCGTTCCTTCTACCTCCTGACCAACCAGGTGCTCCCCCCATCTTCCTGAGGCTATTCCGTGCCCCCCTCTTCTAGGGAACTATAACATTACAGCTGTTTCCTGATCTGTTCCTCTCCCTGTTATCCTCCATCACATTACTCCATTTGATTTGATTTAGGTACTCATCGCTATCTGTAATTATCTTCTGCATTTACCTGCCTAATACTTAGTTATAATGTGTTTGTCCCCGAAGCCCCAAGAAGTACGTTCTATGAGAGGAAGGACCTATTTTATTCACTGCTTTATCCCTGGTGCCTAAAACAATGCTAGGCACATGGTAGGGGCTCAAGCCACACTTGTTGAATGAATGTACCCATTTCTTCTTTTCAGCTTCCCTGGTTCAGGCAGAACTGACCACTTCCTTCTTTGTGCCACCACCCCACCCTCTGCATATTTCTAACACAGCACTTGTCTCTCTAAGTGTCCTTTGATTGTAGATCATCCTCCCTCTACTAAATCTAAGCTCCCTGTGCCAAGGATTGCATTGTGCCCTTGGTATCTAGCAGGGAACAGGTGGTGAACACACATGAAACAATGTCCATGAGCTTTTTCTGTTTACTTAAAACCAAGCAAAACAGAACATGCCATGTCTTTCCAACATATCTATCCAATTCTGAACATCATTCAAATCAGCCTATTTTTCATATCTCATTGGCCTCCCTCACGTCCCTTCTGTTTCTGTCCTTCCTACGCATACACACAAAGGCAAAGCCAGTGGCCATTCAGTTTTCCAAGTGGAAAAACTGGTCATCATGACTGGAGTTGAAAGTGTTAATAGATGAGCACAATGTAACAGCTCTGCTGAGAAAAAAAAAATACTGCAATCCACCCAAAATCTCTTTTTTGGTCCAAGAGAGAATTATTTCCTCCATCAATTGGCCATTCAGATCAAAGTACCTTTGCAAATGATACTTTGTCCTAATTATGAGATTGTCACCATTCTCCTACATTCTATGACTTCAAAATCCAAGCACCCAGGTAGAGGCAGTGATTTTGAATGGAAATTACAGCTCAGCAACAAGAAACTCTCTTGAGTAAAAGGACAATCTTTTCTGTTTTTCTAAAAAGGTTTCATTTCAGTCACACTGCTTCTCACTTGAAATTTAGTTTCTATTCAGAATTATGGTGTATACATTGTTGTTCTTTGGGGAATCTTTTAAAATAGTATTTATTTTCCTTTGGTTTAGGGCTATTTGGCTTCTCTCTTCCCTTCTATTTGTTTCTTATAGTGTGGATGACAAGTTAAATAACAGAAGAAGAGCCATAAAATATGTCCCCAAAACTATGCTAGCTATGGAATAAACACTAGTGTTTCAAGTGCAATAATTCTTAAATCTTATATATTCCCCAAATTCAGTCTTTCTGTGTGGTCTACAGAGGTCTACGGGGGGGTGGGAGGAAGGAGGACAGTCTGGGGGCTGTGGGTAGTCCCCATGGTCCTTCCACCGCTCTTCCCAAGCAAGAGAATGATGAGTATCAGCCTTCCTGATGTCCCCTGGTGGGCCTCTCCTCATCTGTAGCATAGCGATTGGCTGTTGTATTAGCAAGTCTGTCTCTCTATCTCAAATAAGCAAATACTAATAATTAGTAACCAAAGTTCATACAAGATTTTCTTTATTTAACAATTCTGAGCAGATTGAAGCCTATTGCTGAACTCCCTTGGGATGGGTCAGCTTGGTGATGGGTATTAAGGAGGGCACGTTCTGCATGGAGCATTTGGGTGTTATATGCAAACAACGAATCATGGAACACTACATCAAAAACTAATGATGTAATGTATGGTGATTAACATAACATAATAAAAATATATATTAAAAAAAAAGATGATCAGGCGACATAGCAGTTTCTATGACCATCATGTAATAGCATACTTGAAATTCGATGTTTTATTATAAAATGTTGACATTACATCATATTTTGAGAACCCCTGAAATGAAAAGCCACCCTTGTTATGGAAGTCAAGAATTAAAAAAAAAAAATTACTCCCAAATCTAACCCAAATAGCTTGATATACCCACTCTGCATATAAAACTAGTATGGTTTGATTTTTAGCAATATTAACTACAAGTTAAATTAAAACATTGTGTTGGCTTCTTATACAGACCAAGTACCAAGTCAGATATAATAAATATGAAGCCCTTTGTCACTGGCTGAATCCTAATGCTTCCTACTTCAAGTCTCCTGTAATATACCAACTAACTTGTCTCTAAGCTATTCATGCACATATCTTCCAACCAGTAAAAATGTTTCTAGTAAACTAGTAAAAATAGGTTTGCATCTTATGATTTTTGTATCCTGTACAAGGCCAGTCATAACGCCTTTACCATAGATTGTAACTGGAAAATATTTGTTGGATTATGAATTTTAAAAAGCAACCCATTTTTTTTAAAGATTTTATTTATTTATTTGACAGAGAGAGACACACAAAGAGAGAGAGGGAACACAAGCGGGGGGGTGGGAGAGGGAGAAGCAGGCTTCCTGCCGAGTGGGGAGCCCAGTGCGAGGCTCGATCCCAGGACCCTGGGACCATGACCTGAGCCGAAGGCAGACGCCCAACTGACTGAGCCACCCAGGCACCCCGCAACCCATTTTTTAAAAAGCACATCCATTTCTTCAAATGGAAAGAGGAAATGACAGTTTTTTATAGGTATGATTTTACAGTTGGGCAAATAAACAGATCTCCTACAATTAACTAAGAAAGGTGCTCTCAAATATTTGATCTGAGCATAAGTAATTCTCTCCTGATGTAAACCACACATCAGGTTTTTCATATAACTGATAAATACGGTGGAAAGCCCACTTGTGATGTCAGAGGCATCCGGCCCAGCTTCTACAGTGAATCGTGGGTCCTGGGAACGAGCCCCACATCGGGCTCCCTGCTCAGCGGGGAGTCTGCTTCTCCCTCTCCCTCTGCTGCTCGCCGCTCCCCACCCCCCACCACTTGTGCTTTCTCTTTCTCGCTCACTCTCTCTCTCTTTCCCTCAAATAAATAAAAATCTTTAAAAAAATAAAAATAAAAAGTTTTTTGTAAGAAAAGGGAAGTTCTGTATTATATATGCTTTTCCCCTTCTGAGGTGGGAAGGTACAGAAGGGAGGGACAGCCAAGATCGGATTCCACTTCCTAAGAAAGCCAGCAAGCCAGCCCATTCTAGTTGGAGGGACTGTCCCCTCTTCTTACTTCTCATCACAGGAGCTACTCCTATCATTTGTTTAACCCTTTGCCGTGGTTACATACTTTTCTCCCCAGCTGTGCATAAAGGTATAGACTGTATCTGTACTTTAGATCTTCCTCTCTGTCTTTACAGCTACTTAATTTTGATTGATGCATAGTGGGTAGGTAAGAAAGAATGTCAGACCTTTAAAAATTCAACTCTTGCTGCTTTCATTTCTTAGCTTACAATAAAACATACATTCTCCTGCTCCTTAAAATATTTATATTTTAAATATTTTATTAAATATTGAATACATTTATGAAATATTTTAATATTTAAATAATTAAGACTTTTAAAAAAGATTTTATTTATTTATTTGAGAGAGAGCCAGTGAGAGAGCACAGGCAGCAGGGGAGCAGCGGAGGGAGAGGGAGACGCAGGCTTCCCGCCGAGCAGGGAGCCCGACGTGGGGCTCGATCCCAGGACCCTGGAGATAAATATGGCAGCCCCAAAAGAGAAAATTTATTGCCTAAACTTTTCACAATCATATGTTATTTTCAGGCTATCCGTCAATATCAGGTGTTTTGCCATCTTACTCTTTATGACTCAGAAAAATTATAAGCACAACTGGTTGTGCATATTTGTTTGGGTTTATAATTTTATCTTTTCCCTGTCTCTTTTACTAGGTCTTAAGTTGCAGTGACAAGGAACTGGTTGCATCTTAAGTTGGGAGGTGTGGAAAAAGCCCGTGATTTGAGGCTGACTCATCTGGATGGCCTCAGCAAATGGCTAACCTCTCTGAGTCTAATTTTCTCAACTAAAAAATGGCAAAGTGACCTGTTGTAAGGACTCCCAAAAGTACAGGTCAAATGTCTTCCACCTAGAGGATGCTCAACATACAGTAGCTATCTTGTTATTACTGTACTCTTTTTAAAATGCTATTAACAGTGCTTAAACCGTAGCTTTACATATTCCAAAAATTTTATTCCCTGGGTGAAGGGAAGAAAACACTCGAATGTCTAATGTGGTCTTAATTTTTCTACAAGTATCAGCAAAGAATCATAGTGGTCATGTAAAATCATTCATTTCTTTGGTATTTAAGAAAGACTTCACCAGAGATAAAGGAGAACAGATTGAGACATTATACTGGACCATCACCAAATATGTATTACCAAAATATACTCTGGTTCCCATGTTCTATATTACCCATAACAGAAAAGGCACATGAAGAAATCTAAGGATGGAAGAGCTACATTTCTTTATGACCTTCTTTGAAAGATAAACTCCTTGGGGAAATACAATTTATTCAGATTATCAAGACCCTGCTGTGCAAATCTACAGTCTGGGAGCATACTATGGAGATCAAAAAATATTTACTTTATTCTGTTGGGTATAAAAGCTTTTAATGAATGCATAATTAAGGCAAAAAAAGTGTAGCCAGCTTTAGAAATTCCTCTGCTGAGCCAGGCCATTAATATCCAAGGCACCATACCCAGTTGTGAGCCTACCTGTTTCCTATTTGGATTACAGCCTAGTTCTAAATCAAGGTATTACTTGATCACAGAACCTGGTGCTGCAGGGAAGGACGATACTCCAGGAGTTGAGGAAGCAGCACGAAGGGCTTTGTTGTGGGTGTGCGGGGAAGGGCTGGCCTTTGGAACATGTTGAAACAAATAACCAAATAAACAAAACCCCCAAATTTTAATAGCCTTGGGATGAATCATGTAGGAAAAAAAAATTAGCATGGATATCATGTATGCGAAGGGATCTGTGAGTTTTCTCTATAATATTTTACGTCAGGATCAATGGGGTAAAGTTAATTTTTATGAGAGGAAAAATGAGCAATTCATTGACAATGCAGCCCAGATTACTTGTGATACCGTAAAATACCGTAAAATACCGTAAAAGCAGGTATTTTTTTAATCTGGTATGTCTTATTTTTATCTCTGCATAAATATACAGAGAGATAGAAGTATATTTGTATATAAACATTAACATGTATCTGGACAACTATATGCAACCATATATTCTTATATTTATATAAATATGTATGTGATACATTCTGATTCAACTAAAACAAAATATTAGCAGCAATTGAAAAAACTACAAGGGAAAAAAAACCTCAACGTGCTCTAATTCTTGGAGTCTTTGAAGCCCTATTTAAATATATTTGTGGTGTATAACAGAGGAATTCCACAATTAGGTTACCAATACATTTTCATAATCAGTTGTATGCATAATATCCAAGGCTCATGAATAATTTTATATTGTTCCTTGGGAAAGTCTGTAGTAAGCTGGAAATCCAGGAAGGAAGCACAGAGACATGGCCACATCAACAACTAATAATTCCAGCCCCCATCACCATGCGCTACAAAATGCTATCGCAAAATTTCCTAAAACTGGCTCAGCACATCAAGCAATTACCACTGAATTATGGACTAGAGAGGAACTTAATGTAACATACTTTTCTTTCTTTAATTGAAAATAGTCTATCTGTGCAAGTAGGGCTTTACAATGAAAATTTCAGTAACAATCAACTTTTTTTGAAGAACAACATAGAAGTAATTATGATCTATTTCCTGACTTAGCTCTGGTACATGAAATCAGAGTGGTGAAAGTTAGCTCAATTCTGCAGACTTTTGACAATCTGCCAGTTATCCACATAGACTTAGTCATTATTATCCATAAAAATGAGGATTGGAAGGTTTTTTATTGTTCGTTTGTTTCAAATCTGCACTGTTTTGACTTTTTATATTTTGGACGCTGTGAAGGATACATAACATCGATATTTTGTAAGTACAAACTAGGACCAGTTTGACTTTATCTAAATATGACGATGCTTTTGAAATCCAAAGAGCAGCGATTTACTGGGCACGTAATTGATGTGACATGTGCAACAGCATCCAAAGGAGTGATCCTCAGACTGTGGTCCCAGACCGGTAACATAACATTCAGTTGGGAACTTGTTAGAACGCACATTCTCAGTCTCCCCGCCAGACCTCCTGAATCGGAAACTCTGGTGGTGGGGCCAGGAGTCCATTGTAACCAGCCATTCAGGTGATCCCACATATGGCCAAGTTTAAGAATCACTAATACATAGCATGCATTTGAGTATTTGAGTAAAGAAAGGAATGATTCTACATATGTAATAACTCATACGTATATATGTATGTATGTATGTATGTAATATGTAGGTATGTATATTCTTGCAGCAGAACTAATTCCTAGTTCCTCATCCCAGCCTTGGAAGTGAGCAAACATTATACTGAAGGTATGGGGCTAATGCCAGAGTACCCAGAACTGAATTAATGATACAGACAAGCAATCATTTTCCCAGGACCTGAGCACACATCCCCCAATGTGGGAAAAGGCTGGAAACGGCTCTAAAGGACATTTGTGGATAGAGAATGAGAAAGGGCTGAGGGAGAAGTTTAGGAAGGAAAGACAGCTGGAGGGAGGTGGGCATGTGAATAGCAGTTTCCTAGTAAGGAATAATTTACATTTTTCTTCTTTTAAACAAACGTACTGCTTTCATTTTCCCTATTCAGGAGATCTCAGGACACCATGCAACTACACTATAAGATGTTCCTATCACGGGGAGCTTTCACGGCACATGTAGAAGAATTGCAAACAAACATGGGTTTTTAAGCTGCTACTACGCACTAATCTAGAAATGAAGGATTTTTTCCATTTTTTTTCTTGGATTCTGTATATGAGAAAGGGGCAAGATGTTTTATTTACAGGAAGGGCAGGAGAAACAATAAAACAAAACTGCTCTAGCTACAAAGCATTAATACCAATGTAATGTGCTGCTTTTAAAAGCATTGATTTTATTATTTATTAAAGTACAATTTCAGCGTGCTGTTTTCACAATTCAGAGGCAAGGAGAAAGCTGATGGTTCATTTAAATTATTTGCAACTTTTTTTTCCTAAAACAATGCATGCCCTTCTACAAAATCAAAGAGAAGTGGCTGAAAGAAAAAAAATACCTTTTACAGAATGGTGATTATTTTCAAAATTTTCAGGAACAGACTTGTCCAATATGTTGTCAATTGAAGATAGGTAGTAAAGTTGTGACATTTCCAGGAATGAAGGAAGATAAGAGTGAGGGAAACAGGTAAGAAGATAACGGTAGAACTAATAGAGGAATTCACAAGTGAAGCATTCCATTCTATTGGTTCTAGTTTCTAGGGCGCCTACTGCAGGTAGGATACTTTAGATGCATTATCTCATTGAATCCTCCAACATCCCAAGAGGTAGATTGTATATTGGATACCATATCTATATTTTACAGATGAGGAGGGGGGGCAAAACAGTTAAGTAGCTTGCCCAAGGTCACATAACTCTGGGACATGAACTTATATCATGGGGAGGTAGATAAGTAAATCAGCACAAACAATATGGTGTGATCAGCACGCTGGAAGACTACTCATAATGAATGAAAATGAGAGAAATTTGACTCAACTAGGTGGATTGACCAGGCAACTCTGGAAGAGGAGATAACATATGAGCAAAGTACTTAAAGAGGAATTCATAAGGTGACAAAACGAAGGAAGAATAATCCATGGAGGAAGAGGCTTCATAAAAAGAGTTTAAGGTACAGAGAAATGCATGAAGTTCATAATGACTAGCATCGCACATGGGTAGTAAATTGTTTAAAACAAGAAAAGGCTAAAGAGATAGGAAGTTTCATAATAAAGATGGGACCTGCGTGTCAAATTAGGAGGAATAAACCTTATCCTAAGGCTGTGATGAACCACTGACTAATAAATGATTTTATGCACGACTGCAACATAATCAGGTTATTTTTTTTTACAAATCAATCAAACAGAAGTTTGAAGGAGATACCAGAGTGCAGCAAGAGTAAAGCCAGGTTTGTTGGGTAGCAGGAAGTTTCTTTAGTCCAGGAAATAATGAAAGTTCAAATTAAGATAGCAATACTAGTAAATGAAAGAGAAAGAATGAGAGAGATTTAAAATTAAGGGGGCTCATACAAAAACCTGTACACGAATGTTCATAGCAGCTTTATTCATAATTGCTTAAACTTGGAAGCAACCAAAGAGTCTTTCAGTAGGTGAAGGGATAAATAAACTGAGGTACATCCAGGTAATGGAGTATTATTCAGTGATAAAAAGAAATGAGCTATCAGAGCGCCTGGGTGGCTCAGTCAGTTAAGCATCAGACTCTTGGTTTCTGCTGAAGTCATGACGTCAGGGTCCTGAGATCAAGCCCCACGGTGGACTCCATGCTCAGTGCGGTGTCTGCTTGAGATTCTCTCCCCCTCCCAATTCCTTCCCCTCTGCTCCTCCCCCTACTTGTGCTCCCTCTCTCTAAAATAAATAAATAAATAAATAATAAATACAATCTTTAAAAAAAAAGAAAGAAATGAGCTATCAAGTCACGAAAAGCCACAGAGGACATTTAAATGCATATTGGTAAGCAAAAAAAGCCAATCTGAAAAAGCTACATTCTGTATGATTCCACCTATACAACATTTTGGGAAAGGCAAAACTATATAGACAGTAAAAAGATCAGTGGTTGCCAGGGGTTGAGGTGGAGAAGGGAGGGATGAATAAGCAGAGTACAGAAAAATTTTAGGGGAGTAAGACTACTCTGCATGATACTATAATGGCAGATACATTTCATTATACATGTGTCCAAACCCACAGAATGGATAACACCAGGAGTGAACAATATAATGGAAACAGAGAACTCTGGGTGATAGGGATGTACCAATGTAGGTTCATCAATGATAGCAAATGTACCACTTTGGTGGGGAATGTTGATAATGAGGGTGGTTATGCATATGCGGGGACAGAGGTAGTAACAGGAAATGTCTGTATCTTCCTCTCAATTTTGTTGGAAACCTAAAACTGCTCTAAAAAAGTGTGTTTAAGAAAATTAAAGAGGTGGAGTTGGTGACAGCGTATGTGGGGCACAAGGAGATGGATGATTTTAGGATGACTCCTGGGTTTCTGGCTTGGGTTCACACTCAGAAAGCTCGTGTGCCCTGGCATATCCAAGAGGAAATGCTGATTAGGCAGTTAGCCCAGGGATGATAAAACATGCTGTTCTTGGGTACAGTAAGAATAGAACACATTAAGGAGACAAGAAAGAAAAAGAACGGGGCGCCTGGTTGGCTCAGTCATTAAGCGTCTGTCTTCAGCTCAGGTCGTGATCTTGGGGTCCTGGGATCGAGCCCCGAGTCGGGCTCCCTGCTCAGCAGGAAGCCTGCTTCTCCCTCTCCCACTCCCCCTGCTTGTGTTCCCTCTCTCGCTGTGTCTCTCTCTGTCAAATAAATAAAATCTTAAAAAAAAAAAAAAAGAAGAAAAAGAACAAGGTTGGAAACCTATTGAGTAACCAGGAGATAGGGATCCAGCTTGGGTTTTAGGAAAATAAATTGTTTTGTGGGCCATAAAAGTAACTTAGATTGTACAGCAAGGTATTGATTATCATTAGATAACAGGCAGGGGGCACAGCTGAGCTGTTGTAGGAATGTGCCAGAAAGATAATCCAGACGTGACTGATGTCAGTGATAACGAAGATTTCAAAAACAAGGCATCTTTAACAGCTATTTAAGAAGCTAACCTAATAAAATTTAGTAGGATTCATGGAGCTGTGTAAGATTATACCAGGGTTTCCGGTTTGGGTTACTGTCAGGATGATAGGTCCCTAACAAAGATGGGGAGGAGAAGCAGGTGTGTGAAACTGGGTACAGAGAAATATGAAGCGCGTGTGGGAGGCCAAGTGCAAATGTTCGCTGAGCACAGAGGTCTGGCGCTCAGGAGAGGAGACTGCAATAGAGTAGCCCTCCGCATGTGGATGAAAGAGAGCAATGGTAAGCAAAGCACACCAGCGTGGAGCCACTGTGCCCGGAGGGAGAGTCAAGGAGCTGCTCAAAGGAGAGCTTATATAGGATCTGAATGAAAAGAAGAATTAGGAGAGAGTCTTGAGAAAAGAAAACTGTAGCAGAGAGTGGAGCTCCCAGTGTGGAAATGCTGGAGAGCAGTCACATTAAGACACCACAAGGAGCCCACTGTGTTTGATAATTAGGCAGCTTTGGGACCTTTGTTGGATAGCTGTTGAGGAGTAATGAGGCAGAGCATTGAGTTCAATAGGATTGAAGAATGAATGGAAGATAAGGAAGTGCAGGCCCTGATCAGAGTTTGGTAGTGAATGGAAGAGGGTTGCGATACTGAGAGAGGAAGAAAAGTTTCTCCCATCTTATTGATCCTATTTTAAAAACGAAAGGAAGGAGCCAGTGGAGAAGGGGACATTGAAACCATGGGAAACACAGAAGGTACCTGATAGAATAAGGAGCAGAAAGCCTGTTTAGCCTTAAAGAAAAGGACAGACACTTAACTATGGGTAGGAAGATCTGCAGGTGGAGGGTGGGTGGGAGGATGACTATCTCAAACGAAACCCAGATTTTCTTGTAATGCCCCTAATTTCCAAGTATCAAAAATAGAATTAAATGAGATTGATATTTGTTTGCTTTGTGCATTGATTCTGAACTCTGGCATTAATAAAACATTGGAAATACTTTACTTTTGAGAAAAATATGCTGGAAGTAATTTTAATTAATTAATTTTTTTTTTAAGATTTTATTTATTTATTTGACAGAGAGAAAGCACGAGCAGGGGCAGAGGGAGAAGCAGGCTCCCAGCTGAGCAGGAAGCCAGATGCAGGGCTGGATCCCAGGACACTGGCCCAGCTAGCGATAGTTAACTTAGAATAAAAATTACTAGCATTAGAAAAATCCTTCAAGACAATCTTTTTTCTCGTTAAAAACTTACAAACAAGGATGATAGAGTCAACCTCAGATTATCCACATAATAAATTAAAATGCCAAAATGACTTCCCTGGCCAGCCAGCATGCCTCCGGGCTGTTACTACTGACATCCTTTGGTATGGACTTAGGGAATAAAAGTCAACCTAATAGCATATGAAAAAATTAACTAGGATCCTAAAATGGCTACTAAAAGACATTAGGATATATATTAGAGCCAAATATAAATGATATTTGGCAAATATGATATTCTGTGCCAGATAGCAAACACTCTTGATTAGCACAAATAATCAGTAGTTAGCTATGATTAACTGGGACTGATATATTTCCACCCTTTCTGATCATTTTCACCGATTTAAAAAATATCCAGAAGATGAAACCATTTGTAATACATTTTCCAAACTTTGTACCCCAACTTTCTCCAAATACAAGAGTATCAGCTCTGGTGAACAATGAAGCAGCATGTGGTTCGTGTATTTGATCAGAGGCATATTAAATATATATGTTGATACAATCATCTGTCTTATCTAATGTGGAAAAAAATAGCTCAGTGTTGGAGAAAAATGAACGTGAGTTCTAACTTCTTCTCAACCTTGAAGATAAATGATTCTATTCAGAACACCCACTGTATATTATATATTTAGGAGATACTGTTAATTTAATCATTAAAATTATAATAATACATTGTTTGGAAGAGATAACCTTCTATAAGTCATTGTAGTATTACTTAGTTAAAAAATGACAACCCTATTATAATACTGTAAAATATGCAAGATCCTCCATGCCAAATGCAATCCCCACAGAAAGTATTTTCAGCTTGCGAAAATGTGTTCAATGAGTAAAACTAATGAAAGACTGACTTATTAATGTATTTTCCTCTCATAATATAAAATTTCAATATTGAACAGGCAGGACAAAATTACTGAATGGGATGCACATTCATTCCCTCAATACATACTGCGGTGAACTGACCTGTGTCCCTCCAAAATTCCTGTGTTGAAGCTCGAAGTCTCCATGTGACGGTATCTGAAGATGTGGCCTTTGGGAGGTAAGTTAGAAGAGTGGATGAGGGTGGGGCTCACGTGACAGGATTAGTGTCCTTTGTGAAGAGACACCAGCGAGCCTGCTGTCTCTGTGCCATGGAAGGACACAGCAAGGAGGCCATTGGCAAGGGGGGAAGAGGGCTCTCACCAGAACCTGACTTGGGACTTGCAGCGTCCAGCACTGAGAGAAATAAATGTCTTTTGTTTAAATCACCCAGCCTGGGGCACTTTGGTATGGCCGCCCAAGCTGACAAATACACATACTGGGCTCAGTATGAAAGATGAGAAGGGAAGGAAGACACACACAGGAGTTAGGCCTGGTAGCGGCCTTCAAGAACCCTGCCGTACTGAGGTCAGTAAGACATTCTCCAACCACATCAACCCATGAGGAAATGGATGCAAAAACAGCAGTTGGATACTTGCAGCTTCTGGAAAGCTATTTCAAGGATCTGGTGTTTCTCAAAAATTGGAAGTGGAAAAAATATATTCTTAGAAAAAGAACAGTAAAATCGCCATTCATGGAAAAAAAAAAAAGGAACAAAATATCCAGAATTCTTCCTACTACCCTCATGAGAGAATAACATTCTTTAAGCCTTTGTACCTTCACTGAAGAGAGAAAAATGACTTAATTCTCACAGTAGCCCATTTAGTGTAAAACTAAATGAAGACAAGGGATGACTAATAAGCATCAGTCACAGAGGACGGAGATTTAGGGCGGGAAGATGCTGGCTCTCTCCCACTCGGGTATGGTCTCAGCTTCGGAATGATTCAGAGTAAGAATTTTGGCTTTGCTTTACTAGATGATCCAAAGGTGCACACCGTAAGCAGAACCACGCCTTCAATCTGGTGAAATGATCTTTTACACTTATAAAAGCAGGAAATAAAACAAATGAAAAAAAAATAATAAAACAAATGCTCCTCTGTTTTCCTTGCGGTGATAAAACGCTCTACCTAGAGCGCGCATGTCCCTTCCCTCTCCCATCACAGCAGCACGTCTCCTCTTTCAGGTCACGTCTTTCACATAAAAGTGCTAAACTAATGCCGCTTAATGACAAATTAATGTCCATGAATAAAAAATACACCTCTAATAGCACAGAGTAATTTGCCATTACAATATCATCATTGGACATGCCCCTGGTTTAATACGATGTATTTAATTCATAACCTAATGAGTGATATATAAAAAGAGGGAGATGAACCCTGCAATTACATTTATGTGAGTCTGTCACCTTATTTGTAAAACCTTAGAGTCATTTACATTCAAATTAGAACAAATGAGTGATTTCACAAAGTGCAGTGATAAATGACCACGGCAGCCCAAGACAAAACTGTATTTCCTGTGAACACATTAACAGTTTCCTATTATTTGTTAAAAATTACAGTGCATATTGCCCAGTGTGGTGTGAATAATGACTTTTTTACTGATTAGGTCAGAAGACTAATATATAGCAAAATAAATAATTTTTCTTCTCATTTTTTCTGATTTTTTGCTTTAAATTAACTACTTAATTCTGGTGGATTCACACTGCCACCTGCTGCCTAGGAAGAGATACTGCGTGTTCTTTCCAGAGGAGTTTAGTCACCACTTGCGTGGCCTTATTTAGAAAGTGTACATGACCGTTCTTTCTTGTCAACATATTTAAATTGCATATCATACTAAAGGCTGATACTCGGCAAACAAGCAAAAACCACTTGCTAATTAAACAATAGGATATACTATTTGCTATTTGGGAGAAGTGGTACGAAATGTAAAAAGTTTTTGTTTTTTTTTGAAAGCTAACTACAAAAAAAGACATTTTCAGCAAAGCGTGTATCTCCTAATGCATCACTTTCAGGGCATACGACACAAAGTCCAGTGGCCAGCTCCACTCATCTTATGACAGGTGCATCAGCAGAGGAGAGGGTGGGGGAGGGCTGTGTGTGTGCGTGTGTGATGTTTTCCCAACTTCTGCTCCTTGGTACAATCTGAAGGGGACTGAGAGGTCCTGCCTGCCACCTAGCCTTCTCCCCTAATGTGGCAAGTCCCAGAATGAAAGGTCACCTTAGAGGCCAGAGCACAGTGGGCTAGGAAAGGCACTAAGCCTGCAGAGGAGGCTGGGGAGGAACAAGCATGGCCTCAAAGATGAGGCAAAGGATGCTCCAGAATGGTCATCAGGGGAGCTCTTTGGTATTTCCACTGGATCAACAGCCTAGTTCTGAACTTAAGTTTCTCCATCTGTAAAAAGGAAAGAATACTCACCTGCTTTAAGGGGTTCCTTAGCAGAGGGAAAATGAGAATCACCGTCCAAAACGCTTGGTATGGAGAGGCCCTCGACAAATGCTATTTCCCTACCCTGAGAAAGATAACGAAGGCTCTGGGGACTATGGTTTGGCATGGAGAAAGGCTAGAAACAAGCAGACCCCTCAGGAGGATATGAGGAACTCACTACAATCTATAGCCAGTAGCAATGAGAGCCCCCCAAAAGGGTAAGAGCATTAGCGATGAAGAAAAGGATCAGGTCTGAGAGGTATTTGGGAGGTAGAATCAACTCAGCTTGGTAACTGATTGGATACGACCTGTGCTGAGAATCTGTGCGTTCACAAGGGCCTGCCATCCAGAGGGCCAGGGGACTACAAATGAATAAGGTGAAGGCTCCACAGTGTAGGAGGCTAATTCAGTGGCTATCCTCGCTAACAGAGGGGCACTGCTCCTGCGGTTTGAGGCCCCTGCTCACAGCAGCCTCCCCGAGGAAAGGCAAGAAAAAAGAGAGCACACGGTGGCCTCAAGGTGTCCCTTCCCTTTGCTGGGGGGCACCAGTATTTACACCTGTGCAGAGGAGTTTCAGGCCAAGGTAACAGAGGATGGCCCAGAGACTCAGAGAGTGTCAACCCAGGGGTTCTCCTCAGCTATGATTGAGCGCCAGAGGACAATAGGAGGTATGAGAGCAGAGGTCTACCTTTTACAACTCTGGAAGAAAACCAAAGAAAGAGTGGTAATTTGAGAATAACAAACAGGACCAGACATCTTAGTAGGGGAGAATGCCTTCACAAACTCCTAGGTGGACAAAGTACTGAACAAGAATGGAAAATATGCTAGCCTTGATTGATAGGGCACAACTTTTTATTTATTTATTTATTTTTTACTTTTTAATTTTTTTAAAGATTTTATTTATTTGAGAGATAGAGTGAGTGAGAAAGAGAACACACAGGCAGGGGCAGAGGCAGAGGGAGAAGCAGGCTCCCCTGCTGAGCAGGGAGCCCGACTCGGGGCTCAATCCCAGGACCCTGAGATCATGACCTGAGCTGAAATCAAGAGTCACCCAACCGACTGAGCCACCCAGGCGCCCTGATAGGGCACTTCTAAGTATATTTTAAGCACTAAAGATTCTTCATTTTAACAAAACACATTTTTATATAACCAATAAAATGGTCCCATATGAAATTAAGAATCAGGTCAGCAATAACACCAAAACACTGTAAACAGATATAGTTACAAGACTGTATCGAAATATAAAAGCAGACCAACCCAGTTTGGAAATTTTACAATCCTAAAAAAGAGAGGAAGGGAATGTATTTTCAAAAGACAGACATAATGAAGATTTCTACATACACACCGGCTTGATTCTCTTATAGTCAAAGTTTTCTTCCACAATTTGGACATCTTGCAACATTGTCGATAAAAAGGAAAAATAAAGTTCCGTGAAAGAACAAAATGAAAACATGGGAGAAAAGAAAGTGAAAATTTCAACCACTGATCAAGTAGGCTAAAAATAAGCAAACTGTCCACAAAATATATCTGTATGCAGGCTACATTTTTTCTTCAACAAAATAATGAACTGCAAAAATTAAGTTCCAAAGTACACAAGTCACTTGGTATCTCAACAAATTCATCTGATGGGATAGGGGAAAATACCCATGAACTTCTGATGTTCATCTGCAATTCTTGTTTATAGAAATTATAGGTGTAGGTAAACACACATACACACACACACACCTGTAAATACACACCATTTTAACATGAATCACGATAACGAGCACTATAACCAAACGTTTGGCAACATACATCATTGAATATTACCTGCCATGGAAAAAGTGAATCAGGTGATGATGCTGAAGGCTCAAGTTGCAATATTTGATGTAAAAATGTCAAATAAAAGTAACTTCAATTTCACAAGTCAAACACACACCTCTGAAGTCTTGTAACCTTTCTTTGTTATTTCCATTTGCTACTTGCAGAAAGGGATTAAAAACAGCTCTCCCATACCACCCAACAATATTGAGGGGAAAACAAAGGAAAATCAGATGATAATAGTTAAACATTTACTATTAGATTAAATGTGCAGAGATAATGATAAAACTTTCATATACTGTGTTTGAACTGCTCCTCAGGTGAATGTGACTGACACTCCTCATACTATCTCGCAGGGAAGCATTGGTTCTTATTTTCTAAGGTTGCCAGGAAGACGAAATAAGATGATACATGAGAAAGAGCTTGAGAAACGACCTACTGAGTGACAGAAGTCAATAATATGGCTGTATTTAGAATTAGAGAAAATGACAAGGAAGAAAATAAAATAATGGGGCAGGAAAACAAATAGGATTTTTATACTTACTAATATGTCATATGCACAAGGATAGTAAAATTAAATTGTATGGATTTGTCATTGTTAAAAATGTATTTTCACTGTTGTTATAATGTTGTAACAAATGCAAGTAAAAAGTCATGCCAGTGGAGGAAATAAGAGGCTCCCAATACAGGGAATCAGTACTTAACTCCTTAAAATAAAAGCCTCACAGCCATACTATCTGCCTAAGACGTCCTGTGTCTTCCTAATGAATGAGAAAGTTTTTATCCAAGAAGAAAAAATGGTCTTCGGAATCAGAGAGGCCTATCACTCACCAGCTCTATCACCTCAGGTAAGCTGGGTACCTTTTAAATCTCTGACTTTTCACCTATAAAAATGTGCAAAGATGTTAGGAGGACTGACCGTGAAACATTGGTGCTCAGAGGATGGGCGTTTTCTCTTCCTCCCCCTCCCAGAGCCCTTCCTGATCATCCCAGCAAACCAGGGGAAGAATGCACAGATCACTTACCCCTTTTCCAGCACTTTTTGCATGAAAAGCTCATGTGGTACTTCATTATATATGACTTTGTGATATATTAGCTACTGTTGCTGAAATCTTCAGTGACTATCCAACTTTTTTGTGCATTTGGGACTTTTATTCCTGCAGCCAGACAACATTGCTTCAAATGAAGATCCTTCCCAGTGTCATCTTCCGGGGCCCCAGCAATAAACCAGGAGTGTGGTCATTGAGTTACTCTGCTGCCCCAGGGCAGCGAGGACCTGGGATGGGCAGGGAGGTTGGGTTGGGGGTCCTGGGACAGGACAGGAGAGCTGCAGCTGCCCCCTTGGGAGCCTCTCGGCCCATGTCCTGGAGAGATTCTACCATCGCAAGCCACATCTCCCCTACTTCCATTATTCCTGTCTAGGCACAGGTCGGGGAGCAGCAGGTACAGCTAATGACCACAGGGCGAAGGGATAGGAAGGGCTCAGTAGCAGGACGCAAGCTCACATACCTGGATGAGATAGTGGGAACATAAATTGAGGAGCTCCAACAGCTGTAGGTGACTGCCAGCTGCTAGCACATCCTGGATTACGCCCGGCTCCAACAAAATCTGTTTTGTTTTTTAATAAAAAGAAAACTATCAGTGACTCAAAAATTAATGCTTAATATGCAAATCCACCACATTTAAATTGCTGCTTAACATATGAGATGTGAATTAATACTATACTTTATTATGGAAGCCAGTTCTTTTTTTTTCTGTTCTGATGGAGCTGTGGCCCTCACTCAAATAGCTGAGTTGTCACTTCCAGAACTCACTTCCTGCGTGTAAGGCTCTGCACTTAACCACTTATTTTTTGCAGGGGGACATGAACATTTGCAAAGAATAATACAATAGTCTCCAAATTCTGCATGTGATGGAAGTAATCTTAGAAAATCCAGAAGAACCAGATTTTATTTTTCAAAGTATATTTCACAATTTTGTAGATCACAGAAACAGCATGGTTAGCAGATATTTTAGGAAAAGGGGGCTTATGTTTCCCCTTTCAATAGGAGACCAGAGGCGCCACTACTCCATTTTATTTCTAAGTCCTACAACAGTAAACTTCACCACAAACTTTGGTTTCTCTTTTTTCTCCATCTCAGATTCTCCACTCCCTTCTATTTCAAATGGAAGATGTAGAAAAAGCATTTTCAGACTACAAGGACATCAAGAGAAGTGGAGCTTCCCAAATACACCAGTCATATCAGTTGTGCATTTTTTTCTGGTGAAGTCCAACTTTGTGCCTACGGTTGCCAGCTCCTGAGCCACCGAACGGGGCTGCAGAAAAACACAAGACCACGCTGATTGGATTCCCTCTACACGCATGACCGCCGGGCACAGGGAGGCCTTCAGGGATGCTCTGCTGTCCCAAGCCCAGTGGTTCCCAAAGTCCAGTCTCGGGACCAGCAGCAGCAGCATCACCTGGGAATCTGTCACAATTGCAAATTCTTGGATGTCTCCCCAGACCTAAATGAATCAGAAACTTTCAGGGTGAGGCCCAGCAACGAGTGTTATAACAAGGCCCCTGGTGGTTCTGGTGTACAGGGAAGCCTGAGAAACCCTGGTGTGATCAATTCACTCTACTTCTTCCCTCATACTCCTTTCTCCTCAAGCCTCCCCCTCCTCCTTTCTCTCCTTACTCTAACCCCATGATCTTCTAAAGCCTCCCACCACCAAATCTACCAAGCCACCTACCCATATTTCTATCAGTACATTTGGCTTTACCCAACACTCCATTTGTGCAGGAGATCTCAACCCTTCCGCCAGCAATTGTCCCCTCACTTCCCACAGCGTTATCTGTTCTCTTTCTCCTCTTGATAGCTCCCATCAGCATAAAAATATTCCTTGATAGCTCCTATCTTAAGAAATAAAAATCCCCTCCCTTGACCCCAGAGCTCCTTCCATGCCCTCCTTCACAGCAAAGTTTCTCAGGAAAGTTGTCCACATAAAACACCACTATTTGCTCTACTCTGTTCTCCCTGGACCCACTCCTATTGAGTTTTGTTCTTTTTTTTTTTTTAAAGATTTTATTTATTTATTTGAGAGAGTGAGAGAGAGCATGAGGGGGGGAGGGTCAGAGGGAGAAGCAGACTCCCCGCTGAGCAGGGAGCCTGATGTGGGACTCGATCCCGGGACTCCAGGATCATGACCTGAGCAGAAGGCAGTCGCTCAACCAACTGAGCCACCCAGGCGCCCCTTGAGTTTTGCTCTTAATGTTCCTCTAAAAATGTTCTCATCAAGGTCACCAATGACCTCCAAATCCAATGGCCAAATCCAATAGCCATTTCTCAACATTTAATCTTACTCAAGCCAACAGCAGTTAGCAAAGTCGATGTCCCTCCTGCTGGAACAATCTCTTCCCTTGCCTCTGTGATAGCACTCCCTCTCATGGCTTCTTCTACTTCACTAACCACTCTCTCTCCATCTCCTTCCCAACTGGTAAGCTTTGGGGACATCCAGAACTCAGTCCCCAGATCTCTCCTTTCCTCTCTCCGCTCATTCCATGGATGATCTCATGTAATCCCATGACTTTAAAACTACCTATACTACTCATTACACTCAGGTTTTTTTTCTTTAGCCCCAACCTCACCTTTGAACTCCAGACTTTTATTTCCAACTGCCTATCTCCACTTGGATATCCAATGGGCAGCTCTAACTGAACATGCCCCAAACTGATCTCTTGATCCTCTCTACCAACCACCAAACCTGCTCTTATCCCAATCCTACCATCTCAGCAAACAGCAACTGCCGATTATTGAGGCTACAACCCCAGACAATTCCTGACTCCTCTTGTTTTCCTTATACCTCACATCAGCAATCATCAGCAACCCCTATTGGCTCTATCTTCAAAATAGTTCCAGAATCCAATCACCACTCAGTACTACCGTCATCACTATCATTCTTGTTTATGCCACAGTCTTCCTAGAATCGCCTCCTAACTGGTCTAACTGCTTTCTCCTTCACCCCCTCATAGTGTTTTTAATAATACCAATCGAAATGATCTTTTAAAGGCATCAATGAAATTATGTCACTCCCTTATGCAGACCTCTCCAGGGACTTTGTATCTCATTGAAAAGAAATCCAATCTTCACTGTAACATAAAAGTTTCTGTGAATACCCTGAGCACCTTCGTGTCTACAACTAGCTGCTATTTTCTCTGCCTGGGTCACTCTTCCTCAAGATACCAGCATGGCTCACTCATTCATGTCCTCTGTTCAAACCGCTGCTCAGATATCCTCTTACTTGAGAGGCCTTGTCTGGCCATCCTTGGTAAAACAGTACCTCACTCCCCATCACCCTCATTCCCTATCTCCTTTCTTTGCTTTATTCTTCCTAGTACTTACCACCTCTCGACATTGTGCATATTGATCTATGTGATTATTTTCTGTTTCTCCACCCACAGGATAGAAGATTCAGGAGGGCAGGGACTTGGCCCATCCTATACCCCCAGCACGCAGAATAATGCCCAACACATAGCTTTCACTCCATAATGATGAATTGATTTTAATAAATTATTGGTGAATTAATTTATCTCTAGATGGATTTTTCAAATTCAGAATTACTTTCATTGATTAGGAAAGGGATTATAAATTATATATATATTTTTTTAAGATTTTTATTTATTTATTTGTCAGAGAGAGAGAGAGCACAAGCAGGGGAAGTGGCAGGCAGAGGGGAAAGCAGGCTCCCCGCTGAGCAGGGAGCCTGATGCGGGGCTCTATCCCAGGACCCTGGGATCATGACGTGAGCCAAAGGCACATGATGCTTAACCGACTGAGCCACCCAGGTGCCCCTATATAAATTACATTCTGAACTACTAACGAAGTGAAAAAGTTAAGCACGTGTGGCAAAAACACCAACACTCATCTCATTCGCAAAATTCTTTATAGCTCCTTGACCATCTAGTCAGAAGGAGAAACCTGAATTTCTCTGGCTCCTCGAGGAGAGAGGCTTTGACTGGCATTCAGGAAATTACTGCAGCTCCCCTCACAGAAGCAAGGATGTAGTATATTCTTGCAGAAGAGGCATGGCCTAAGGCACAGAACAGGGACTAGATGGATTAGAAAGGTTAGTCTGAGCCTTTAAATCCTGTCAGTTGCGCTTATTTCACACAACTGGCATTCACGATAACCTCCAAGGCTCGGTAATGCCGAACACAAAGACAGATACCACAGACAGAGAAGATGAATATTCCAGAGCATGTGTAACACGTCCAGAGGGCTCAGTCCGGGAAACCCTCGCAGGAGATACCCGGACCAGGATTGTTTTCGCCTTTGTTTCTTGTTTTTTGTTCTGTAGTTTTTTCTTCTCTCATTATAACATAAGTTTTTCTAGAAGATGCTTTGGCACAGGAAATCCCTAAGTGCACTGAAAGGACATAGTTTGGAAAGAAAAAAAAGAGAGAGAGAGAGAGGGAGAGACAAAAGGAGAGAGAAAACAAACAAAAAGCAAACCATACCAGGAAAGCTGGGTCTCACTTATGGAAACAGAACGAGTGTTGGCAAAGCCCTGCTTGCACTGGAGTCTTTCAGATTGAGCTCTGTTATCTTCGGTGACTGGTTGTTCTAATATATTCTTCCAGAGAATTTGTGTTTGGGCAGGAATACAAAGAAAGGTTTGATCTCCTCACAGTTTCCAGTACGGTGAATGTGCCCATCACCCGCCTGGAAGAACTGGCCGAAAATAGCCTTCTGCAGAAGGAGGGGATCGCAAACTCACCCGTTTGCGGAGGAAAACTAAGGCGGCTAAGTTTAAGTGCTGCAAAGCACATGCTGGTTACATTTAGGCCTTTCAGAATCATGTACCCATCAACATCTGGTCCGGCACTCCAAGCAGGACAGACGGGAGGAAGGGTCACTGAGGACCACCGACGGGAAGGGCCACGTCGCTCACCTGCTTGGGTGGAAGCAGAGACGGGGCTTCTTCAGATTGGACGAAGGAATTTTGATGCAGTCTTGGTGGGGGGTGTGAATGCCTCTTGTGGACAGGTCATGTGGATGGAATATTTTCTCCCTGTCATCCACTCACACCTGACCTCTGGAGGGCAGAATACAGGATGCTGACCTGGAAAGAGGGGAGCCAGACAGTGCTGGCTGGGGAGGTGACGATCTCATTCTGGAACCTCTCCAGCAGTTGGTGGCAAGCTAGGTCACATGAACTAAGGTCCACATCTGGCTCCTACCCCAAATGCTGAGACTCAGTCCTCGTTTTGATCAACTGGGGATAAGAACTCATTAGCGGCTATGGTCAGGGCGACATGGGTGGTCTGACAAACTTTTAATAGAAGTGAAAGCCGCAGCTGCAGCAGAGGGTGGTGGTCTCTAAAGATACCAGTGAGAGTTCTTACCTCAGCATTCAGTCATGAGGTTGGTCCAGTTGGCCCCCTGGAAGGAGGCACTCTTGAAAACTCAGTCCAGATGTGTCCCCCAGCCACTAATCTAAGCAGTGTTGGAAGCAGAGAGCTGAATTTGCACAATCTCTAATGAAAGCCCTCCAAACTGGAATGAGATTGGGACTCCTGGTCCCAATACCCTCAGGCAGGACATGGGGCCACAAAACTGAAAGAGGAGAGTGGAGGAGGCATGATGAGATGGGCGATCCCCCTCAGCCCAGACTCACCCAGCCAGGCTCTGGGAGGGTGGAGTCAGCCTGACGCAGCACACAATCCCCAGTGGGTCCCCGGGTTTCCTTCTTCACTCCTCCTCCCACATCACCAAGCATCCACCCTCTTAATTCTGTCTTCTTGTTCTTTTTCTTCTCTTTATTTTCTCTCTAACTTTTACATTGCTTCTTGGATTAGCTACTGGTAGGGACTGCCTTTAATAACCATGGCAAGTCTCAGCGTGACCTTTTATTTTTTTCCCTTTTTTTTTGAGAAAGAGAGAGAGAAGAAGAGGGAGAGAGAGAGAAGAGAGAATCTTAAGTAGGCTCCACACCCAGCATGGAGCCTGACGCGGGGCTCAATCTCACGACCCTGAGACCATGACCCAAGCGAAAATCAAGAGTCAGATGCTTAACGGACTGAACCACCCAGATGCCCCTCAGTGTGACCTTTTTTCCTGCCTTATGAACAGATGTGTTGGCATCTTTAGGAAATTTTGTATCTTGGTTCTTCAAAGCTTTCTTCTTCATTTCTTCCTTACGAGACTTTTAAGTCACTTACTTCTAGATGTGTAGATGGGGTAGCCTGAAGGAGTTGAGCATGTGACAGCCAGACAATTAAGATCTCCACCAAACATATACTGTGCACACAGAAGCATAAGGACTCTGGCTAGCATTGCTACAACTGCAAATTAGATAGGCTTAATACTATTGATAAGAATAAATGAGCACATTTTTCTTGCTTTCATGCTTTGTTTCTTTGGTTTGTTTTTTTTTTTTTTCCTGTATAGTATAGTGAAATGGCAAATTACTACAATTTTGAATGTCTAAATCATCATGTAAATTGAATACAACAATGCAAATAACTTTTAAATGATCAAATATTTAAGACACATAAATAAAATCATTTACATAAAGCTTTTCAAGAGACTTCTTATAGACAGAATATGAATCATAAGATCTAGCTATGAGAAACTGCCATCAATTTAGATTTTGTTTCAAAGCCGTTAGACTAAGGATTTCCTATCCACCAGGTGGCGCCTATGTTTAAAGCAAAATTATTTTCTAAATTACTCTGGTATTGTAGCCCTATTGCTGACACCTTAAGTTTATTTTTGAGAACGAACAAAATAATTCAAGTAAGGATAATAAAACATATGAATTCTACTTTCTAAATGTCTCTATTATTTGGGGAAATGTTCATAAATTTTTGTTGAAGTGCTCCATCTGAGCAATACTGTTTAGAATTCAGTAGCTCTCCATAAACCATACCTCCCCAATTTCTGGATATAGCTCAAAATTTGTGTCCTTGTATTAAGAAACTACCATGATATGGCCACAACCTACTTTTTTAAAAAATATTTTTTATTTATTTGAGAGAGAGAGAGAGAGATCACCAGCAGGGGGGAACGGCAGAGGGAGAAGGGGACCCCGTGCTGAGCAGGGAGCCCAATGCGGGACTTGATCCCTGGACCCTGAGATCATGACCCAAGCTGAAGGCAGGTGCTTAACCAACTGAGCCACCCAGATGCCCACACAACCTACTTTTTAAAACTTATTTCCAATTGTGCAACCTATGGTCCCTTTACTAAAACCAAAGCCCACTGCTCTCCACACTGAAGCAGTACTCTTTTCTCCTTGAATGCCCTCCTGACTTCGTCAGTCTCCCTATTTCAAAATCCTACTCATTCAAGATGTAACTCTAAGTTCATTACCTATACAAAGCTTTGCAAGATCTTCCCTCACCCCAACCTCCACCTGGGATTAATCTCCTGGACTCCCAACTACCATAGATGCATAGTGAACTAAGTCCATGGGATCTAGGTCACACTGCCTGATTTCAAATCCTGGCTCCGATACTTGCTGGCAGAATGAGATCAGGAAAACCATTCAATTCTACATGCCTCAGTGTCCTCATCTATACAATGAAAATAATATTTGTATCAAAAGATGGTCTTAAGGACTGAGAAAATGTGTATGTATCGTTACAACTGTGTATGGCTGTATGTCAACAAAACGGCTTTAAACAAGTATGGGACTTACTTTTCTCACAAAATGGATTAGGCGGCTTGGAGTGCCAACAAACCAGACTTCTTGTATTTTCCTATTTGGCCAATCTTAGCCCATGGTTTCATGGTCACAAAGTGGCTACTATACCTCCAGGCATTGCATTTGCATTCAAAGCATAAAGAAAAGAGAGGGCAAAAACCAAACCCGTAGCTGGAAAAGAACCTGGGAAATCAAATTTTTACAGTTACATGCACTATTGTGCCAAATCAAATTGTTATTTTCTATAAAGAAAAAAGAGGGAACAGATACTGTGTAGGCAACCAGAGTGCAGGTCATGACTCTTAGCACAGAATCTATTTATGGTAAACCAGCGATAAATGCCAACTATTATTTGGGTCTTTCTCATGCAACTAAGTGTTTTTGCCCTGAGTGGGTTATGTGTGTGTCCCTTAGTTTTACCTACGGCACCTTGGTCCATCCTCTTTCATGTTCATTGCTGGTGAACATGCTACAAGAGCACTCTAGATTTACTTACTAAAGAAATTCGCAGGCTTGAAAAATACAGTTCCTGAGGAAAATGTGAAAAGATGTCAAAAGCCTCTACGGAGGAGCCTGGTCACATGTTAATCCTTATCAAGGATTATCTAATTGAAGGAGTTAAATAAAAGGACACAAAAGACATTTCAATAACAGTTGTAATAATATGTTTATATAAAGGTAACCTTTGGGTTGGGTGAGGTATAGAATGAATCTGTGATTTGATTACTGATTCTTTAAGATACAAATTTTGTCAGGTGGCTTTCTTCCAGACATACTAGTACACTTACACACATTTTTAAAAGAGCTCAATATCAACCTTTAAAAATACTAATTTAACTTAAATTTATTTGAAAAAAAAATCAACTTTTCCATGTATTAGAATATGAAAAGAGGGAAAACAGATTGGATTTTCCTGATATTTTTAAAGAATGTTATAAACCACAGAGGTAAAAAATAATAAAAATATCCAAGAAAAAAAGTGTGGACATCACTTTGAGATTCTATTATTTTTCTTCACACGTTTACACATCCTCATTTGGTTCATTTGAAATTTCTCAGGTTCCAGACAGGTTACAGAAGCATAACCTTCTCTAAGATGCCAAGAAGAAATCTGAGAATAGGTAAGGGAAACTACATTCTGCCCTCCCTTGCAAAAATTTCATGTATGACCATTAATACAATTTTGAGGATGTCCCCATCTATCGATGCTGCTAGAACTGGTTCTTCCTTTCTTATTCTAGGACATGCAGCAGGATGATGGATGACATACTCCAGCTAGGTGCTCGAGTAGAGACAGAAGAAAAAAAATCAAATGGAATCATTAAGCTGTGGTACAATTAATGCTAAGAGTGGTAGGCACAGAGGGCTGTCAGAGTACTTGGCTGGAGACAATTCATTTCATTGAACCTGTGAAATAATTCTTCATATGAAAAGAGTTGGTCCTTTTATATTGTATGAACAAGGTCCCCCCCCCTTTTTTTTGGCCCCTTCTCCATTAGCTTGATCCTGGCATTTCAAAGCTCTGAGATCAATAGTTCTGTCAGATAGTCAATTCCAACATAGTTTTCTTCAGTATGTTTAAATTAACAAAATACATTATTTAATAAAATGTAAAGCTAAATTATACATACTTACATTACCTAGAAAAATATGGCCTAATTATTTGAAAAAGTAGAACAAATTTTTGGTAGTTTCTAAGAGAAAGAAGCAGTCCCAGCAATTAAATATAATGAAACATGAAAGTCATTACACGTTATAAGAAAAGCCAAATTAATTATTAAGACTTACTTCTATAACCAGTGCTCTTTCAAGTGTGATGAACATGGGAGGTTTCATCCCACAGAGCTTTATTAGTGAAGCTGGGCTTCCCCATACAGAGCTAGTTACAACGCTAATACGACCAAACAAGAAAGAAACATTACTTAAAACTACTGATGTCCGAAATGGTTAGGCCTCTGAAAGAATGAATAGGGCTGATTCCATTGTTTCTTTATAGTTGGCTACCCCTTTGTCACTGCTAGGTGCTCAAACACAAGTAAAAACAAAGAGCCTGACAAAATGATTACACTGTGGGGTGATTCATGCTAAGACAGTGGTGGGCACAGAATGTCAGAGAAGCACTTGCCTGGGAATGCCTAATTTCATGGAAGGAAGCTGTGAAATATTTTTTCCCCTGAAAAATATCATTAATATCCAATTTAATTTGGGAAATCCCTTGTATTTGCTTATAAAGAATGGAGGCATAATATGGCCGAGGGGTCCATTGTAGGAATGTGGGTAAGTCATTGACACGTTTGTTTTTAGCACTGTTATATAAAAAACAGGAGATGACCACTACCTACCTGCATAAAGTCTACATAAGGATAAAATGAGATAACCCAGGTACAATTTTCAGACTAACACCTGGCATGTTTTAAAAGAATTAAAAAAAAAAAAAAAAGTAGCTGCTTTTTAAATTACTGTTCAATTCCATGAACAAATAAATCTCCTTCACAGATAACAACTCCCTATTTCCAGTGTTTACACACTGCCTACTATGTACCTACTATGTACCCTTGTGGGGTAATTTCATAGGTTTTCTTTCCTTCTTACACCCTTCCCCGCTCCTCACTCCTGCAAGGTAAATATCCCCACGAGGCAAATGAAGAAACTGAGGGCAAAGGAATTCACCCATTCAATTAGCAAACCTTTTCTGAGTGTCTACAGTATTCCAGGCACCTTTCCGAGGATTGAGGCTATGACAACAAGACAAACAATTTCCCTCGTTGCGTGGTACTCAGAGTCTATGTTTGAGCCAACCAGGTGGACTTGCAGAGTGACTGATGACTAGAGTAAAACAAAGGAAGAAACAGGTCTGGAGGAAGAATCAAGAGTTCCATTTGGGGATATATGTTAAGTTTATGATGCTTATTAGTCATCTGAATGGAGTTATCAAGTCGACAGAAAGGCATCAGTCTAGTTGGCAAACTACAAGCCCCATACCAAATCTTCCTATCACATATTTTTATATGACCTTGAGCTAAAAACAGTTTAAGAAAAAAATTTTTACTTGCGTTTTTAAAAATTTAATTTAATTTTTTCTAATAGACTTGATTAGATGTTGTGTTAGAAGGCATGCAAACATTAATCTCACTGCACATCTGCACTGGAGGAGCTCTTGGGGTGACCAGGTGCGTTGTCAATGAGCAGTCATATTTTGAAAGGAATCTTTTTTTCTGGGCATTATATCTCAACAGTGGGCTTAAAATATTCGGGAAATTGTGTTGCAAACAGATGTGCTGTCATCCAGCCTTTCTTGTTCCCAGTTGCTGAGCACAGGAAGAGTAGATTTAGCATCATTCTGAAGGGCCCTGGGATTTTCAGAATGGTCAGTGAACACTGGCTTCAACGTAAGGTCACCAGCTGCATTAGCCCCTGACAAGAGAGTCAGCCTGTTCTTCGAAGCCTTAAAGCCAGGCACTGACTTCTCCTCTCTAGCTATGAAAGTCCTAGATGGCACAAGACTGTTTCGTCTACATTGAATATCTGTTGTTTGGTGTTTCCACCTTCATGAATTATCTAAGCTAGATATTCTGGAGAACTTGTTGCAGCATCTACATCAGTACTTACTGCTTCACCTTGCACTTCGATGTTATGAAGACAGCTTCTTTCCTTCAACCTCTTGAACCAACCCCTGCTAGCTTTGAACTTTTATTCTGCAGCTTCCTCACTTCTCTCCACCCTCACAGAATTGAAGAGAGTTAAGATCTTGCTCTGGAGTAGGCTTTGGCTTAAGGAAGTGTTGTAGCTGGTCTGATCATCTCTCCAGACCACTAAAATCTTCTCCGTATCAGCAATTAGGTCGTTTTGCTTTCTTATCATTCATGTATTGTTCACTGGAGTAGCACTTTTAATTTCCTTCAAGAGGAAATTCACAACTTGGCTAATCGTTTGGTGCAAGAGGCCTAGCTTTTGGCCTGTCTTGGTTTTCAACATGCCTTACTCACTAAGATTAATTATGTCTAGCTTGTGATTCTTCCTGCCACCTGAACACTTAGAGCATGGGGAGATTAACTGGCTTAATTTCAATAGAAAGAGACCCAAAGATAAGAGAGACAGAGGGAATGGCCAGTCAGTGGAACAGTCAGAACACATACAACATTTATCAATGAAGTTTGTGGTATTATATGTGTGTGGTTCATGACACCCCAAAACAATTACAATCGTAACAACAAAGATCACTGATCACAGATCACTGTAACAAATACAATAATCATGAAAAAGTATGGAATGTTACAAGAATTATCAAAATGTGACACAGAGACACAAAGTAAGCAAATACTATTCGGAAAATGGTGCCAAGAGACTTGCTGGACAGACTTCCCACAAACTTTCAACTGGTAAAAAAAAAACACCACAGTCTGTAGGGGTCCCTGGGTGGCTCAGTCATTTGAGCATTCGACTCTTGATTTCAGCTCAGGTCATGATCTCAAGGTCATGGGATTGGGACCCACATCGGGCTCCACACTCAGCATGGAGTCTGCTTGAGGATCTCTCTCTCCCTCTGCCCCTCCCCCCACTCATGTACATGTATGTCTCTCTCTCTTTAATAAATAAATAAATATTTAAAAAAACAGTATCTACAAAGTGCAACAAAGCGAAGCACAATAAAATGAAGCATGCCTATGATATACTACGTGATGTGAAAAAGATATGAAATTTAAATATCAGTCATTCCATTTACTGGAACATAGCTCATTTATTTACATATTTGTCTCTGGCTGTTTTCATGCTACAACACAGGGTTGAGTAGTTGCAACAGTGCTTTATGTGGCCTGCAAAGACTAATTCTCTACTATCCAACCGTACACAGAGAAAGTTTTCCAATCCCTGATCTGGGAGTCAATAGCATAATATTGTACAAAATAACATGGCTCCAGATGACATCACAAAGGAAGCTAGTTAGATGAAACAGGAGGTTCTTGACACATGAGGAATTAATTCAGAGTCTTTAGAGGGGAAGGAGCAAGCAAAGACATCTGGAAAGGAATGATCGGAAGGGAACCTGAGGGGCACATAGTAAGAGCCCACAGAGTGTGGTGTCACAGAAGCCCAGAGAGAAAAGACTTCCATGGAGACCCAGGTTGGCTGCATTGAATGAAGCTGAGAGGTCATGGTGACATTATTTAATGGACTTGGTAATATCTGGGACTGTCAAAAACAATTTCAGTAGAATGTTGGAAGTTTCCACTCTTCATGAGTGGAAGAGTGAGTGAAAATGAGTAAGTGTAAGTTCATGCAACTTTTTTCATAGTTCTGCTGTGAAGACAAGTAGAGAAATAAGTGGTGGCTGAAGAGGAATATAAGAACAAGAAAGGGATTTTGAAACATGAGCAATAGAGCATGTTTATATGCTGGTGAGAATGTTCCAGTGGAGAAGGAGAAAGTGATGACAGAAGAGAAAGAAATGAGGATTTGGGGAGTGAAGCCTGAGAGGATCAGAGGGAGTACAGTCCAGAGCTTACATGGAGAGATTAACTTTGACAGGGTAACTCTTCCATCATAAACGATAGGAATACATAGAACAAGTGCACAGAAACAGGGGATTGGGGATTTGATGGTGAAAAGATGCAGATCTCCTTGTCTGCATCTTTCTGCACAACAGAAGGTGAGTTTTCTTGTGCTATGTGTACTGGAGGTAGGGTAATGGGGGTAGAGGGCAGGGTTTGAGAAGAGAGAAGAAATGAGAAAATTACCAGGAAGAGGAAAAAAGAAATTTACTTGGAAACCAATTAGCACTGCTGGCAAGGATGAGTATCCACCTGAGATTTGGAATCATGGATTTTGAAGTGAAAATGGTAACTTTTCCCAGCAACCACCACAGAGTTGATACTTATAGTGGGATGCAATGGATAATTCTCTAAAATTGTCACATGCTGGAATCAGGCTTGGTTCCCTCTAAGGTCAGTGGCTATATTCTTTGGGCTCTGCCAAATCGTTTCTACCCTGACAGATCAAGGCATGGCTACGATCGATTTTTCAGGGCCTAGATCTATTCAATTACCATATATTTTTTTCTCCCTGCAAAGTAAAATACAAATTAATCTGTTATTTTTTCGGTAGTACTCTACCAAGTACTAAGCCTCAATTATTCATTCTCCTATCAGAACTAGTATAACTTTTGGAGCATCAAACATCCTTAGGTACTTCACTATGCTCCATACACAAATAATTCAGGCCCCTAATAATCCATTTCCAATAAATGCAGTGGTATGTTGATCTGGCATTTCCAACCACTATTCAATCCACTCTGAGAAAGCACTCACTGTGTATTTCTTTTACTTCAGTGCATCCCTAACACCTAGTAAATTTTTAACAGGTAGGTGCTCATTAAGTATTTGATGAGTTAGTGGCTCTCAGTTTGAGAATAAACTATAAGTGGATTTTTTTATGAAGTATACAAATGAAATAAAATACTCACAAATTAACTGAGGGCATTCGATGTATTCAAATCAGTCCTTCATCTGAATGTCTGCATCATTATTCTATTCAAATGGAATACCTACTTGTAATATAAATCTTCTTAAAACTTCTGTTTGGCCAGTTGTTTTTTATCTTGAAATCAACCACAAAGACCATATATTTTTGCTACCAGGTTGTTTTCTTTTAAAAAAACCTTACATTGGAATTGTAAAACTCCCATATACTACTACTTCATACAAATACTAAATGCTTCCAGCAGAGGGCTCAAGAATTCTATTTTAAGGAAAAAACTTTAAAAAAAACTTTAAAAAGCTCATTGTCCAACAGCAGCTATTGTAAAACTCCTTCATAAGGCAATGCTGACAAAAAATACATTCCTCCTCTTGATCAAGTAATTCCAGGTCTATCAATTTATTTAAAATAATCCAAATGCGGGGTGCCTGGGTGGCTCAATCTGTTAGGCTCTGGGCTCTTGATCTTGGTTCAGGTCATGACCTCGGGTTGTGAGATGGGGCCCTGAGTCAGGGTCAGGCCCCATGTTGGGCATGAAGCCTGTTTAGGATTCTTTCTCTCTCCCTCTACTCCTCCCCCTGCTCTTGAGAGTGCTCTCTCTCTCTCAAAATAAATAAATAAATAAACAAATAAAATAAAATAATCCAAATGAAAGAAAAAATTAGATTACAATAAGACAGCATTTATGGATAAATGTACCTTTAACTCCAAGAAAGAAACTGAATTTATAATACTATGGATAAATGTACCTTAATTCCAGAGAAGAAATTAAGTAAATTATAGTCACAGAAATTTATATAAAACTACTTAGGCATATCAGGGCGCCTGGGTGGCTCAGTTGGTTAAGCGTCTGCCTTCAGCTCAGGTCATGATCCCGGGGTTCTGGATCGAGCCCCACGTTGGGCTCCCTGCTCAGTGGGGAGTCTGCTTCGGCTGCTCCCCCTGCTTATATTCTCTCTCTGTCAAATAAATAAATAAAATGTTTTAAAAAAAAAAAAAACCCGGGGCGCCTGGGTGGCTCAGTCGGTTAAGCGTCTGGGGCTCAGTCAGTTAAGTGTCTGCCTTTGGCTCAGGTCATGATCCCAGGGTCCTGGGATCGAGCCCCACATCGGGCTTCCTGCTCAGCAGGAAGCCTGCTTCTCCCTCTCCCACTCCCCCTGCTTGTGTTCCCTCTCTCGCTGTGTCTCTCTCTGTCAAATAAATAAATTAAAAAAAAAAAATCTTAAAAAAAAAAAAAACCCACAAAACTACTTAGGCATATGGGTAAAGGCCAGGAAAAAAAACAAAAAACAAAAACAGAAAGACAAGATATAATGTGTAAGTAAATTAGAATTTGGGTGTTTAGAATTTGATTGAATATTGTTTTTCACTTCTATTCTTATTTATGTTTGTGTAAACGTTTGGGTGATTTTTTTTTTATTTTCAAAGATGAAAAATGATATGTCCTATTTTTAGTGCTGAAAACAAGGATGGAACAAAATTTAGAAAGCAAGCAGAATGGTTTATTTATGGAACAACTTGGGAATTTGGAGACACTTCATTTTCAAAGGCAGAACTAATCGGGTATAGCACCACTTTATTCATGCCTACAAATAACATTAAAGTACTTCTGGGATTTCAAAGGCGTTCAGAGGTCCCAAATCTCTTTATTTACCCTATTTATTTACTTATATGATATCTCATTTTGAGATGGATCTGAGGCATCAATACAAGCATTTAAAAATTAAGAACATAACTCAAGCTAAGAGAAAATAGGAAACAAAAAATATGAAGTCAGGAGAGGAGGTATATATATACATATGTTTTTATATCCTTATAACTATTTTTTTTTAAGATTCCATTTATTTATTTGAGAGAGAGTATGAGCGGGGCAGGGAAGAGCAGAGGGAAGAAGCAGGGTTCCCACTGAGCAGGGCTGAGCAGGGAGCCTAACACGGGGCTCCATCCCAGGACCCTGGGATCATGACCTGAGCCGAAGGCAGACACTTAACCAACTGAGCCACCCAGGCACCCCCATTCTGTTTTTTTATGGAATTTTACTATTTTAGAAAATGGTTTCAATATGTTTCCTAAAGAGTTCTGCCCCTGCATGTATATACTGAAATATATATTATTTTTATTACACTTTCTCTCCTTCTGTTTATTCATCATATATGTTAAGGTTTCTTATTGATGTGCAAAGTAATTTATGTGGGCAAGTTATAATATCTAAGAATTTCATTTCAGGATAACCTAAAACATTCAATGTTGCCTTTTTATATTAAGGCCTGATAGATGAGGCTGAGAATCACCAAGCCTGACAGACAGACTGCGTATCTTCTGCGAATCCATTATGTATATAATTTCTCCCAAATGAACTTTTAGTAAGAGCTGTCCCAGAAAACAGGCTGAGGCTGGAGTGCAATTATTCTCTTTTGCTGAATCAGGGGAAAAGCTTATGTACTTTAAAAAGCCATCAATAGGCTGATAACTTCTTATGAAAATTAATAAGCTAATCAAGTTTCTCCCTTAAATAAACTGTTAACCTCCCTCCACTCAGAGGTGATCTGATGAAGCACCTAAGGAAGGGTCAGGATTTCCTTAGGGAATAATTCGGGAAGCAGCCAACACTCAGAAATTCTAATGATCAAGAAAGAGCACTGCTTAGAAATCCTGCTTTGATTTCTGCCTAGAAATATTATAAAATAAGGATTACTGCTCACCCACCATAGCAAAGGAAAAAATTCCAGATGCATACCATAAAATATAAAGTATCTGGCCATGATACTTTCTGCTAAAACATTCAAAAGAAGTAAGTGCACAGAAGTACAAAATCTACCCTGAATTAACTAAGTGGGTTGACCTGCTATTTTAAGTTGCTGGATGTTAGCCGATTCTACTTGGGAGGACATTAGCTAGAAAAGGACTGATTGTTTATTGCCCCCACTATGACAACAGAACCATATCACAAGCATACAGAAAATACTTCTCTTCCTATTCCCTATACAGGCAATAGGGTGGGGGTGGGAAGTAGAGACCTTGGAAGGAGAGTAGAAGAAAGAGAGGCAACAAATCCAGCTCATTTGAATGGAGTTTTATAAATAAATAAAGATAAGGTTAAAACACAGAGGGACCACACTCATCCTTATCATCTAATGCTATCTCTGATACCCAAAGACCCTCATCATGTTACCAGTATGCATGTTCTGTACACAATGAGCTCAAGCACCCACCGTGGCCCACGATGGGTTCCTCAGCACAGAATGAATTCTGAGAAAGATCACAAATGCTATTAGCATATTGTTTAAACACATTTTGTTTTCCTAAGTGATTGAGTTACACAATATCTCAAAGGAAAATACCTGTGCCTAAAATGTGACTATCACTCAAGTAGAATGCTAGACTAATGTAATTGAGGTCTGACTCCATTTTTGATGTTTGCCTGCTAACAGCTTTCGAGCCCCAGCACTCCCTCCTCCCTGCTTTTCCCACACCTGGGAAAAAGTACGAGAAAGACTGAGTGCTCTCTCCCTTGGTGCTGGTAGGAAGTTCAAACCACACAAGCCCCTGCCTATGTGAAGAATCCTCCAGCTCCCTCCCCTAACCACAGGAAAAGTCAAGCCAATCACCCCCTACTTGCCCTCTGAAGCCATTTTTGGACCTGCTTGGGAGCCACCCTGCTCTCCCCAGAAAGCCTCACTGTGTGAGTAATAAACCTTTTTGCATCCTCTTGGTATGCGTGTGGTATTACCAGTCTCGACAACTGAATCCAATTTTGCATAGGGGAGGGAGTCATTCTGTTTTTGGAGAATGCCTATAAGACAACTCAGAAACCCCAAACTTGCAAATTATTAGAGAAAAGTCAGGAAAAGTAAAAAAAAAAAAAAAATCAAAGTATCAGCTTTATTACCAAATGAAAGCAGATCTCAGAAGTGTGGCCACAGTTACACTTCTTCACAGAGATACTTTAGACATTGCTATGCTGAGCAAACGGCTTTACAATTCCTGCAGTATAAACTACACCTGAGTACATTCTGAGCAGACAGCACACATAAATTTAATATAGAACAGGCTGGTGTGAAGTAGAGACTGTTAATTAGAACTGGTCCTGCTCTACAGGGAGGAGGTCCTCCCACATGACTTCCCTTTGTCTGAATCAACTGTTCGCCTTGAAGAACAGACAGGCTTTGGGCCCTGTGAGTCCTTGGGTTCTTAGGTCCTCAGCTGAGAAAAGTAGGCTTCTGGGGGTCAGTCAGGACCTGGACTTCTAAAATCTCACTTCTTTTTTTACAATAAGTGATTAGGTCTCCAACCTGTCCTTCCCACTTTTGACAACCAAAACATGTCAACATTTATTGCTTTACTTGACATCTTGGGAAGCCATAAAAATTCCATTTGGCATATGGTTCTTGTCAATCAAGTTAGTTGGTACTTTCGTGAAACCATGAGTGGGAATATGGAACATCTTCACCCCAAAATAGTAAGTGGACACATCTGCTTGTGTGTTTGTTTCAATGACCCACTGATAAAAGAGAAAACCTCTCCAAGGGCAAATAATGCAGAGTTTCAAAAGATCCAAACAAGCAAAAAGCCAATGATGAAATTCAAGCTTCCTTCATTTCACTCTCTCAAACCTTCCAGTATGGACTCTGGCACAGCTCTGAACAAGAATTAAGGTGAGGAGAAAATGATCACTTTCTGCACAATTCCAGATATTCTTCCTTAGAATGTGGATTTTAGACTGTGCCCTCTAGAGCCTGGGGCACAGTGAGGGTACCTCAGGGGCCTTTTGCTGGCCAGGCTTCTGTAAGCACTGCCAGGTGAAGAAAGGACTCTACAGCTAAAATATTTAAACCACTGAATAGCCTGAATGTTGCTCCCCAGAGACATATTTAAGAAAAAATTCTCCCAGATTTGTTCATATGCTACCATTTAGTTCAACCAGGTTACATTTATAAGTAAATCTTATGGGGACTTTTTCCAATCTTATGGGGACTTTTTCTATGTGAAGTGACACATTTATCCCTCTGTAGGGATGGCCCATGGGAAGCAGTTGCAATTCAGATTCCTGTCACTCTGTTGCTGGGCCTGGTGCTCAGGTCTACAGAGAAAAATATTCTGCTATGTAGAATAAATACAGTTTCAATATTCATCAAAATGGAATGCTACAGTGTATGCCTTATCAATGCTATGTAAAAAGATAATATGAACTTATTAAGGAATCAAATAAGAATCAGGAAGAAAAACTTCACTGCATAGAGCATGAATACTAAGGGATAGTTTCCTTGAGTTTACAATTTCCTTTTTTTTATTAAAAAAATAAGAATTTATTTGAGAGAAGGAGAGGGAGAGAGTGCAGGGGTGAGGGGGGTAAGGGCAGAGGGAAAGGGAGAAGCAGGCTCCCCGCTGAGGGGGGACACCAATGCAGGACTTGATCCCAGGACCCTGGGACCATGAGCTGAGCCGAAGGCAGATGTTTAACTGACTGAGCCACCCAGGCACCCCGAGTTTACAATTTCTGATTGCATGAATATTTTTACATAACCAATTGTGTAACCACAATTACAGCTAAATTTTTTTTTTTTTTTTACTTAAGAGTATCATACTTTTCTACATTTCCAAAGAAAGACCTTATTTTTTTTTAAAGATTTTTATTTATTTAATTGACAGAGAGAGACACAGCGAGAGAGGGAACACAAGCAGGGGGAGTGGGAGAGGGAGAAGCAGGCTTCCCGCCGAGCAGGGAGCCCGATGCGGGGCTCGATCCCAGGACCCTGGGATCATGACCCAAGCCGAAGGCAGGCGCTTAATGACTGAGCCACCCAGGCACCACCAAAGAAAGACTTTAAAATGTTAATATTAATGGGTACACAAAATATCCTTGTAAAGATTGTACTAAAGCATTCTCTGGATCGGAGGATGGTAATTAGGATGGGAGTCCCGAAGAGATGGGTTCCTCCATGTGTTGAGGAGCCAAGGCTGGAGTTACTGGATAATGAAGAGAAAAGCAAGGGATCACAGGTACCAAAGTGTCCTTTCTCTTCAGATGGCCAGATATGACATGGCGGTTCAGGGTGGACAAAGTCGGCAGTACCTGGAGGCGGCAAATATTAAAGGGGACTACAAATGTCACTGTCATCTGGTGTGTCGTTTCTCTCTCCATCAGGCTACAAGGGACAGAACAGGAGGACAGTTCTCTGGAAAGGAAGAGGAAGCTAACTAGGCTTAAGCCCTTGCTCCCCTATAAGGAAGGTATTCAGCACTGTACTTGGCATATAGTCTATCTTGCTTAACATCATCACAGCCGGAGTGCTAAACAGTGAACTTTATTGTGGTTCTCAGCTCTATTTGCTTCCTATTTTGGTCCTTAGTTACTCAAATTCTTAGAGGCTTATTCCAGGACCTTCGAGGTCAGAAGTCCTTCCATCTTTTGAGTGGGGCTCTTCTCTTTCTAGAAGGATCTTGGTCTTAACTGCTAATCACTATCCCTGGGCTTTCTTAGCAACACCTACTCACTCCTGAGTGGCTGACCTCTTGTCTAGTTAGGACTGGGAATCCTCCTCCCAGTCAACATCTTCACCAGAATCCTTTCTTTCCTCCCCTTCTTCTTTCCTGGTCTGAAATAGGAGTGAATTCCTGGCTAGAGTTGGAAAGTGAGGAGACTGAGGGAGGCCAGGGAACGGGTAGTCTTGCCCACCAGATTAAGTGAGAGTTTGTGTTCTCTTAGGGTTACTCTGTCCCGTTCTCCCTAAGGCAGAGCTGCCTGGTGACAGTTTACATCACACCACTTGCTCCTGACCTGGCTCCCAGCGCCAGCCCAGAATAGGACCTGGAAAGTAGCCTGGCTCCTCTGCCCCTCATGGCCGCTTCTGCTCTTTACGGCTGAGCAAACACACCCACGAGGGTCGCGATGCATGCCCGCCTCTGCACAGGCTGTGCCCTAAGCAGGGTGTGCCCACAGGAAGGGCACGTCTCTAATCAGTGGGAAGGCAGAGTGTGTGCTTCCTTGGCCCCATATAGACTCCTTGCTAAGAAAAGTGCATGCACTTTCAGAGGATGCATTAGCATTAGGGGAAAAGTCTGCTTTTTCTTTAAAATTTCCTGGATGAAATCTGTGACCAATTTTAAGAAGGTTATGCTTTAGAGCACTATGTAGGAGGAACATGCACACGTCTTGTTACACGTAGCAACATTCACTCATGGCGCCCACACAATACTTCCAATTCCAATTTCTCTCCCAAGACGGCAACAATTTTCAGACATTTAAAACACTTATATTTTATACTATGCTTACTACCACCGACTAAAGGTGTAATCAACTGTCAGTAGAAATAGCTAGAGGTAGATAAGTTCAATGTTAACCCTGATTTTACAAATCTATATCATGGCTAAAGACAACAGATTAGTGAGTATTAGTGAGTATCCACAAGAGTACATAACAATTAAGAAACTGAAGAACTATGCTTTTATTCCTGCTTCCATACGCCAAAGTCTTCACTTAATGCTAATGTCAATTCCAGAGTAAGAGAAAGCAGGTTTTTAGCATCTCCCAAGCATACTGCAATTCCACTTTTTGCCATTATCTGTGTTCATGTCTCCAAGGGAAAACAGATTTATTATAAAGTCATTTTGGTGTTTAAGAGAGCAAAGTACCATGGATGCTGTCCAAGAAATCATGTATCAATTTCCACTGTGCAGCAATGAGTCATCATACATAGAGTTCAGGTGCAGCAACTCAGAGCCCTCATGAACTGAGTGCTGCAAAGGCACCCAGGATGAGAGAACCATCAAAAGAGTTCACTCTCTAAAGTGTCCAAATGCTTCCCTGCCTCCTTCAACAAAGTAGAACAAATATGACTTAATCTTTTCTCAGTGGGACAATGGATTTGAAGCTAAGAGGACTGGCCCTGACTCACTGAGTCAGTATACACTGGGAGAGTGATTTGAGTCATTCCCTGTACATTCCTGGGCTAGTCATCTTCATGATGGGATCACTGCATTCTTCAGAGCTGTCTAGAAGATTAGGTCAAACAGCACACACAAAGTACCTAGGGCAGTGCCCTTGCTCTTGCAGAAGATGCTCCATGAAATGTCAGCCTACTTCCTGTCCCTCCAGACACAATCTGAACAGATGAGTTACTGCTGAATGCCACAGGCTTGTTGCTGCTCTGTGGGTATACACATCAGGAATGGGTCACTGGACAGAATAAATACAACTCCGGCTCTGGCCCTAGAACTTGCTTTTTTTCTTTTCTTTTCTTTTTTTTTAAGCATTCCTGGCTTTCTTTTTAACTCATAAAAGTGGAATATGAGCATATGACTCCTAAGCAATGAGATATGGCTGCCCCTCTGCAAACTTCTCAAGCAGTTTTCTTACCCTTCAAAAAGTCCCCTTCAGTCCAGGTTTCCTAAGTCCTTTGTGCCACAGGGATTACATATATATAATTGTGAAAGAAACCACAGGGCAATCAAGGCAAACAATAAGACAGCCACTTATATCTGCATGTGAGTTTTACCTCAGCCTCTATAGCATTTTTGCACCCTTCTGTTTACTAATTATTTAAATGTTTTGCAGCTTATAACTTCTGAGCTGAAACCATTCCATTGTTAATGCAGCTAAATACAAAAGCTACTCATGTGGGTAGTTTTTTCAAAAAAACACAACATTTACTATTTCATTCCCATTGCACACCAGCAAAGTATGAGCTATGTGTTATCAATAGTACTTTAGAGGTGGGCAAATGCAGGTGTGACCATATTTCAGACATGAAGAGAGAAATCTACACAAGACAGAATTTAGAGCTGGTATCTGTCTTTATATCTATAAACCAAAAAGCAGCCAACACATAATTTACCTCACTAGGAATCAGGTTTGGCAACTCTGAACAATAACTGTCCACCTGAATTTTCTAAGGCATGAAATCTGGCTGGGCTGACCCTGAATTTGTGATCCATTTCCTTTGTATTTCCCTTTGCACCTGCTACTTGATGGATGTTTTTTTCCTTTCTATCCATTATTTTCATTTCAGCTGCCGAGTTGCCTCAATTACTCTATGAAACATATCTCAAACTCTACTAGCTCTAGAAAAGAAAATGGATAATATCGTATAGTTTAAAAAGCCGCTGAAGGGGAAATTTAGTAGAAAAGTGAGCTCCCAACATTCTTCAAGACCCAAATACCACCTTCTCTGTGAAAGTTTGTACTGATGGCCCCAGCTGACCATATCCTCCTTTTTGTCTCCACTGTATCTTGTATTCTGCTTCTATTATATTTCCCAACACAATGAGGATGTGTGATTATTTCTATGCCTCTTTTCCCCACCGGGATGTGGGCCCGCCAAGAGAAGAGGCCCTTATTTTAGCACAGAAGACACTAAACCTAAGTTGAATAAAATGGAATTAAAAAACAAAAGTTTATAAAAACTTTTTGGAGCTTTACATTTTTTTTAAGCCAATAAAGCCATGATTAAGTAATGGAGCTTCAGTAATAACAATTCAAGTTATTTTGCAAACTCTTTCCCATAAGATGGTTCTTTAGGCTGTTTTAAAATTATACCAGCAAGCCACTGAGCTCAGATTAAAATATTATGTTCCCTGGGTCATATTTAAACTCAAATTGTTTTACTTACCTTTTCATCATTTTAGTTATAAAATTAAGGAGATGTGAACTTTTTTTTAAACGTTAAAATGAATAACAAGAAAAATACCTAAATCTCATGCCTCAAGGATAATCCCCTCTGGCTAGCTGCAGTTAAAACGTTAAGCCTCTCAGATGACATGTGGTACCATACCTGGCCTGTGTATGCAAACTCCAGGGCCTGCTTCAAGCCAAGGCTGGTCACACCGTGTAAATTCACCTCGTCTGCTCCACTTTCCACCATACAGAGACTGAACATTGCCTGAGGTGGGAGAGAATGAGAGAGATGGGGAGTTACACAACTTAAAAAGCAAGAGAATGGAGGAGGAGCAAGATGACGGAGGAGTAGGAGACCTAAATTTTATCTGGTCCCAGGAATTCAGCTAGATAGGTATCAAACCATTCTGAACACCTATAAACTCAATAGGAGATTGAATAAAAGAATAGCAGCAACTCTGAACAGAAAAGCAACCACTTTCTGGAAGGTAGGATGTGCGGAGAAGTGAATCCGAGGTGATATTCGGGAAGATAGACTGCGGGGGGAGGGAGCCTCCATCAGCCGCTACCGGCAAGTGATAGAGCCACGGAGCACAAAATCAGAACTTTTAGAAGTCTACTCCGCTGAGGGACGTCGCTCCAGTGGCTAAGTGGGGGGTGGAACCCTCGCTGGGACAGTGTGGTCTCAGGACCCTCGGGGTCACAGAAAGACCGGGGGCGACTGAGTGCAGCAGAGCTCCCAGGTATCAGAGCAGGGAAGCGGCTGCAAAGACCGAGCAGAGAAGTGGGCTCTCAGCTTGGGGTTGCCATAAACCATGATCAGCAGCACAGTTGGGCCACTGCTCTTCCAGCAGGGACCCAACAAGTGGCAGATACGGGGAGATTCCCCTTCCTCCCCTGGGGAGGAGCAGCGTGGAGCACACCGCAGGAATCTGCTGGGTTTGGAGACTCCACACGGGGTCGTATGCCAGAGATAGAAACGCTCGCAAACGGGATCATGTGCCAGAGATAGAAACGCTCGGTCACAGGCTGAGTGAGCACGGAGTATGGCCCGGAGACCAAGGAGAGGGGAGTGATTGACCGCTTTCCTCTGGGGGCTCACTGAGGAGTGGGGCCCCGAGTTCTCGGCTCCTCTGGGGCAGAGACTGGGAGGCTGCCATTTTCATTCTCGTCCTCCAAAGCTGTACAGAAAGCTTGCAGGGAACAAAAGCTCCCAGGAGGAAACCGGAGCAGGTTACTTAGCCCAGCCCCCGGCAAGGGCGGGACAATTCCATCAATGGCAGAGACATTTGAGAACCACTGCGACAGGCCCCTCCCCCAGAAGATCAGCAAGAACAGCCAGCCAAGACCAAGTTTACCAATCAATGAGAACGGGAGAATGCCAGCACTAGGGGAATACAGCACATAGAATTCATGGCTTTTTCCCCCCATGATTCTTTACTCTTTCAAAGTTAATTTTTTAAATGTTCTTTATTTTTTCTTTTTCTATTTTTATTTGAATTTTTCTTTTTCCCTTTTTCAACCAACATCTTATCAATTCCTTTTTTTAAAATCTTTTTTATTTTTCATTTTTAGAGTCATATTCTATCCTTTCATTGTAGTTAACCTTATTCTTTGTGTGTGTATATATATATATATATATATATATATATATACATATATATATATATATATATATGTTGTTCTCTCTTTAAAACTGTCAGATACAGTTTCTTCTAACAGACCAAAAATATACCCTAAATCTCTAGTGTATGGCTTTGCTCTAGTCTCCTGGCTGATAACATTCTCTCTTTTTTTTTTTTTTTAATTTCTCTTCTTTCTTTTTTCAACCAACTTCTTATCAATTCCTTTTATAAAATCTTTTATAATTTTCATCTTTACAGTCATATTCCATCCCTTCATCGTATTTACCCTTATTTTTGTACATATATAAGTTTTTCTTTCTTTAAAATTTTGGGAGGCAGTTTCTTCTAACAGACCAAAATACACCCAAAATCTAGTGTGCAGCACTGATCTACGCAGCAGCCTGATCATATTTGATCATATTCTTTTTTTTCTTTCTTTCTTTCCCTTTCTTTTCCCCTGGGTTTCGGGTCTCTTCTGATTTGTTTAGTGTATATTTTTCTGGGGTCGTTTTTACCCTGTTAGCATTTTGTTCTCTCATTCATCTATTCTCCTCTGGACAAAATGACAAGACAGAAAAACTTACCTCAAAAAAAAGAACAAGAGGAGTAACGACTGCCAGGGACCTAATCAATACAGACATTAGTAAGATGTCAGAACTAGAGTTCAGAATGACGATTTTAAAGATACTACCTGGGCTTGAAAAAAGCATGGAAGATACTAGAGAATCCCTTTCTGGAGAAATAAAAGAACTAAAATCTAACCAAGTCGAAATCAAAAAGGCTATTAATGAGGTGCAATCAAAAATGGAGGCTCTAACTGCTAGGATAAATAAGGCAGAAGAGAAATTAGTGATATAGAAGACCAAATGATGGAGAATAAAGAAGCTGAGAAAAAGAGATAAACAACTACTGGATCACGAGGGCAGAATTTGAGAGATAAGTGATACCATAAGACGAAACAATATTAGAATAATTGGGATCCCAGAAGAAGAGAGAAAGAGAGGGGCAGAAGGTATATTGGAGCAAATTATAGCAGAGAACTTCCCTAATTTGGGGAAGGAAACAGGCATCAAAATCCAGGAGAGGCAGAGAACCCCCCTCAAAATCAATAAAAATAGGTCAACACTCCAACATCTAATAGTAAAACTTACAAGTCGCAGAGACAAAAAGAAAATCCTGAAAGCAGCTCAGGACAAGAGGTCTGTGTAACCTACAATGGTAGAAACATTAGATTGGCAGCAGACCTATCCACAGAGACCTGGCAGGCCAGAAAGGACTGGCATGATATATTCAGAGCACTAAGCGAGAAAAACATGCAGCCAAGAATACTATATCCAGCTAGGCTGTCATTGAAAATAGAAGGAGAGATAAAAACCTTCCAGGACAAACAAAAACTAAAAGAATTTGCAAACACCAAACCAGCCATACAAGAAATATTGAAAGGGGTCCTCTAAGCAAAGAGAGAACCTAAAAGTAACATAGACCAGAAAGGAATAGAGACAATATACGGTAACAGTCACCTTACAGCCAATACAGTGGCACTAAACTCATATCTTTCAATAGCTACCCTGAATGTAAATGGGCTAAATGCCCCAATCAAAAGACACAGGGTATCAGATTGGATAAAAAAACAAGACCCATCGATATGCTACCTGCAAGAACTCATTTTAGACCCAATGACACCTCCAGATTGAAAGTAAGGGGGTGGAAAACCATTTATCATGTAATGGACAGCAAAAGAAAGCTGGGGTGGCAATCCCTATATCAGACAAATTAGATTTTAAACCAAAGACTATAAAATAGATGAGGAAGGACTCTATATCCTCCTTAAAGGGTCTATCCAACAAGAAGATCTAACAATTTTAAATATCTATGCCCCTAACATGGGAGCAGCCAATTATATAAGCCAATTAATAACAAAATCAAAGCAACACATTGACAACAATACAATAATAGTAGGGGACTTTAACACCCCCCTCACTGAAATGGACAGATCATCTAAGCAAAAGATCAACAAGGAAATAAAGGCTTTAAATGACACACTGGACCAAATGGACTTCACAGATATATTCAGAACATTCCATCCCAAAGCAACAGAATACACATTCTTCTCTAGTGCCCATGGAACCTTCTCCAGAATAAATCACATCCTAGGTCACAAATCAGGTCTCAACCGGTATCAAAAGACTGGGATCATTCCCTGTATATTTTTGGACCACAGTGCTTTGAAACTAGAACTCAACCACAAGAGGAAAGTCGGAAAGAACTCAAATACATGGAGGCTAAAGAGCATCCTACTAAAGAATGAATGGGTCAACCAGGAGATTAAAGAAGAATTAAAAAAATTCATGGGAACAAATGAAAATGAAAACACAACTGTTCAAAATCTTTGGGATGCAGCAAAGGCCGTCCTAAGAGGAAAGTATATAGCAATACAAGCCTTTCTCAAGAAACAAGAAAGGTCTCAAATACACAACCTAAACCTACACCTAAAGGAGCTGGAGAAAGAACAGCAAATAAAGCCTAAACCCAGCAGGAGAAGAGAAATAATAAAGATCAGAGCAGAAATCAATGAAATAGAAACCAAAAGAACAGTAGAACAGATCAACGAAACTAGGAGCTTGTTCTTTGAAAGAATAAGATTGATAACCCCCTGGCCAGACTTATCAAAAAGAAAAGTGAAACAACCCAAATAAATAAAATCATGGATGAAAGAGGAGAGATCACAACCAACACCAAAGAAATACAAACAATTATAAGAACATATTATGAGCAACTCTATGCCAGCAAATTAGATAATCTGGAAGAAATGGATGCATTCCTAGAGATGTATCAAGTACCAAAACTGAACCAGGAAGAAATAGAAAACCTGAACAGACCTATAACCACTAAGGAAATTGAAGCAGTAATCAAAAATCTCCCAACAAACAAAAGCCCAGGGCCAGATGGCTTCCCAGGGGAATTCTACCAAACATTTCAAGAAGAATTAATACCTTTTCTTCTGAAATTGTTCCAAAAAATAGAAATGGAAGGAAAACTTCCAAAGTCATTTTATGAGGCCACCATTACCTTGATCCCAAAACCAGACAAAGACCCCATCAAAAAGAATTATAGAACAATATCCCTGATGAACATGGATGCAAAAATTCTCACCAAAATACTAGCCAATAGGATCCAACAGTACATTAAAAGGATTATTAACCACGACCAAGTGGGATTTATTCCTGGGCTGCAAGGCTGGTTCAACATCCGCAAATCAATCAAGGTGATACAATACATTAATAAAAGAAAGAACAAGAACCATATGATCCTCTCAATAGATGCAGAAAAAGCATTTGACAAAGTACAGCATCCTTTCTTGATTAAAACTCTTCAGAGTGTATGGATAGAGGGTACATACCTCAATATCATAAAAGCCATCTATGAAAAACTCACAGCGAATATCATTCTCAATAGGGAAAAACTAAGAGCTTTTCCCCTAAGGTCAGGAACACGGCAGGGATGTCCACTATCACCACTGCTATTCAACATAGTACTAGAAGTCCTAGCCACAGCAATAAGACAACAAAAAGAAATAAAAGGCATCGAATCAGCAATGAAGAAGTCAAACTCTCACTCTTTGCAGATGATATGATATTTTCTGTGGAAAACCCAAAAGACTCCACCCCAAAACTGCTAGAACTCATATAGGAATTCAGTAAACTGACAGGATAATAACAAATAATCCTAAAATTTGTATGGAACCAGAAAAGACCCCAAATAGCCAGAGGAATGTTGAAAAAGAAAAACCAAAGCTGGTGGCATCACAATTCCAGACTTCAAGCTCTATTACAAAGCTGTAATCATCAAGGCAGTATGGTACTGGCAGAAAAACAGGCACATAGATCAATGGAACAGAATAGAGAGCCCAGAAATGGACCCTCAACTCTATGGCCAACTAATCTTCGACAAAGCAGGAAAGAATGTCCAATGGAAAAAAGACAGTCTCTTCAACAAATCGTGTTGGGAAAATTGGACAGCCACATGCAGAAGAATGAAACTGGACCATTTCCTTACACCACACACAAAAATAGACTCAAAATGGATGAGACCTAAATGTGAGACAGGAATCCATCAAAATTCTAGAGGAGAACACAGGCAGCAACCTCTTTGACTTTAACTACAACAACTTCTTCCTAGAAACATCGCCAAAGGCAAGGGAAGTAAGGGCAAAAATGAACTATTGGGACTTCATCAAGATAAAAAGCTTTTGCACAGCAAATGAAACAGTCAACAAAAACCAAAAGACAACCAACAGAATGGGAGAAGATATTTGCAAATGTCATATCAGATAAAGGGCTAGTATCCAAAATCTATAAAGAATTCATCAAACTCAACACCCAAAGAGCAAAGAATCCAATCAAGAAGTGGGCAGAAGACATGAACAGACATTTTTCCAAAGAAGACATCCAAATGGCCAACAGACACATGAAAAAGTGCTCAACATCACTCAGCATCAGGGAAATACAAATCAAAACCTCAATGAGATACCACCTCACACCAGTCAGAATGGCTAAACTTAACAAGTCAGGAAACAACAGATGTTGGCGGGGATGCAGAGAAAAGCGAACCCTCCTACACTGTTGGTGGGAATGCAAGCTGGTGCAGTCACTCTGGAAAACAGAATGGACGTTCCTCAAAAGTTGAAAATAGAGCTACCCTATGACCCAGCAATTGCACTACTGGGTATTTACCCCAAAGATACAAATGTAGTGATCTGAAGTGGTACCTGCACCCCATTGTTTATAGCAGCAATGTCCACAATAGCCAAACTATGGAAAGAGCCAAGATGTCCATCAACAGATGAATGGATAAAGAAGATGTGATATATATATATATCATATATATATATATATGATATATATATATGATATATACACACAATGGAATATTATGCAGCCATCAAAAAAACCTGAAATCTTGCCATTTGCAATGACGTGGATGGAACTAGAGGGTATTATGCTGAGCGAAATAAGTCAATTAGAGAAAGATAAGCATCATATGATCTCACTGATATGAGGAATTCTTAATCTCAGGAAACAAACAGGGTTGTTGGACTGGTGGGGTGGTGGGAGGGATGGGGTGGCTGGGTGGTAGACATTGGGGAGGGTATGTGCTATGGTGAGCGCTGTGAATTGTGTTAAGACTGATGAATCACAGACCTGTACCTCTGAAACAAATAATACATTGCATGTTAAAAAAAAAAAAAGATAGTAGGAAGGGAGAAATGAAGGAGGGGAAATCGGAGGGGGAGATGAATCGTGAGAGACTAGGGACTCTGAGAAACAAACTGAGGGTTTTAGAGGGGAGGGGGCTGGGGGGATGGGTTAGCCCGGTGATGGGTATTAAGGAGGGCACGTATTGAATGGAGCACTGGGTGTTATATGCAAACAATGAATCATGGAACACTACATCAAAAACTAATGATGTAATGAATGGTAACTAACATAACATAATAAAATAAAATTTTTTTTAAAAATTAAAAAAAAAAAGGGGGGGCAAGAGAACAAGACAAAGTCCTAGACTAGGAAAGAAAAACACTGTGTAAGTTAACGATTGATTTTGGTTTTTGAAACGCTTCTACAAAAAGCCACTGCAAATCACTTTGCTGTCTAAACAGAGTAATACATGAATGGATTGTAACCCTCACACACACAGTCCCATTGAATCCCACGGCTGCTGGCGTGACTGCATTTAGGCTCACTCACCGAATTCATTCTCTGGATCCGGGGTCTCACTACTACCATGAAATCTGGAGTAGTTCCAAACGCTCTTGCCGACAGGACATGGAAAGTATCAACTTTGTCCCCTGACCTCTCTGCCTTTTTTCTGCCTTGTCTCAATAACACACCCCATTCCTCTCATCTGCCATGTATCATACACTCTATTCCAGTGGTTCTCAAAATGTGGACCCTGGACCAGCAATATCAGCATCACCTGGGAACTTTAGAGGACAGATTCCTGAAGCCCCAGCTCAGACCTACTAAATCAGAAACTCACAGTGGGGCCCAGCAATGTGCATTATGATTGGCCATCATGACTCTGATGGCCACTTGAGTTTGAGAACCACTGTCTAAGTTCTTTAGTGAAAATCAATTTGCCCCAAACCAATTCGCCAAATGGCCAATGTATTGAAAATCAGTTCTACTGGATGATCAGTATGCCAAGTGAAAACTTGAAAACTAAAAAAATGAAAACTTGACAAATTAAAAAAAAAATGCATTGGCTTGTCCCATGTCCAAAAACAAACAAACGCACAGTAATTTGTACACTTGTAACAAGTTTGACTTAACAGGTATAAAGAAAATATTCCATTTCAGGTTACCAGTGATGAAAAGCACTATTTAGAAAAGTATACATCTATATAGTGAAGAATTAACCTTACGTAAAGGGAGCTCTGGTCTTTTCCCTTGGCTTATGGAAGGTGATCTCTAGGCCCTTGGAATATCCTGCCAGACAGGAGTGTCCTTGTTTGTCTGGAAACTTTGGCCAATGACAGTCTAACAACGTGATTTATGATGGGGGTTTGGGCCACACCATATCAGTTCTGACCTCCAGGGGAAATGGAGACTAAAGGTACTAGCCTGACCTCTAGGAAAGGATGGAGACGAGAGGTCAATCACATGGGCAATCTGTAACTGAGCCCCAGTAAAAACTCTGGACACCAAAAGTTCGGGTGAGTGTCCCTGGTTGGCAGTCCTCTGTGCATTTTGTCACTTAGCATGGCCAGGAGGAGATACGCTATGACTCCACAGAGGGAGGAGGGCCACCAGCTCTGTATGTGGTCCCCTTCTGGATTCTGCCCAATGTGTCTCTTTCCTTGTCTAATTCCAATTTGTATCTTTCCCTGTAATAAGCCAATTTCTGTGAGTATAAAAGCTTTCAGTGAGTTCTGTGATACTTCCTAGTAAATTATCGAATATGAGAATAGTTGTAGGAATCCCTTCAAACTTGCAGTTGGCGTCAGAAGTGATAGAAGTCTTAAGGGAACTGTCCCTTCAAATTCTGCAGCTTAGCTAACTTCATAAAAAAGTAGGGGGGAAAAAAACCCTTACTCTTCTATATGGTAATATTTTAGTTCACACTAAATTTTTTAATTTTATAAATGTGATTTTTTTTATTTGCCAATGTATTAATATTCATCTCTTAGCAATTTTTATGTTGATAAGTTTATTTTTGAGCCTCATAATTCTGTACACTTTAATATATGTTGAATGGTGGTTTTTTTGTTTTGTTTTTTTAGAGGGGGGAGGAGCAGAAGGAGGAGAGAGAGAATCCCAAGCAGGCCCCACACCCAGCATGGAGCCCAATGCGGGGCTCGATCTCATGACCCTGAGATCATGACCTGAGCTGAAACCAAGAGTCAGACACTTAACCAACTGAGCCACCCAGGCGCCCCTGAATGGTGGTCTTAATTGATGGTCCATTATTCTTTCTGGAGATCCTCATTTCTATCTCACTCCATTAGAGATTTCTGAATTCTCATAATGAACAGAATCTCTTTGTTAGCTTAATTTATAGTTAAAATTTTAATTGTTAGAAATATAAAACTAGGGGCACCTGGGTGGCTTAGTCGGTTAAGCATCTGCCTTCGGCTCAGGTCATGACCCCAGGACCCTGAGATTGAGCCCTGCATCAGGCTCCTTGCTCAGCGGGGAGCCTGCTTCTCCCTCTCCCTCTGCCTGCCACTTCCCCTGCTTGTGCTCTCTCTCCCTCTGTCAAATAAATAAAATCTTAAAAAAAAAAAAAAAAAGAAATACAAAATTATTGCTCTCTTGTCATTTGACAAATCTTCTAGAGTATTTTAAATGTTTACAATTTGAGAAAATAAAAAGAAAAATATTCAAAATATCCTAAAGACATTGGCAGTATGTAATGTGTAACATACATAATTATATTTGCTATATTAAATAGCAAACGTTTAGAATATTTTACTTTCAGGAATTTACTTTATCATGAATAAATGAAATCTGACATTCCTTTAGAAGCTGTTGATGGTGAATGGACAATATGGTATATCTGGTAACTTGGTTAGTTAGGGAGTTGATCTGGCTGCTGGTGCCACTGGGAGTAAAGGTACTACATGATCGGTAAAGACCACTGTCTTTGAAGTCACATAATCCTTGGTTTGGTGAACCACAGTGATTAAGGGCAAACTTGTAATCAAACTATTCTGGGTTTGATTACAAACACTGGCAAGTGACTGGGACAAACACGTAACCTCTCTCTGACTCAGTTTTCCTGTCCAAAAAAGGGGGCCAAAAAGTGTACCCACTTCATGAACTTGTTTGAAGATTAGATGACAGTGTATATATGAAGTATTCAGTATAGTGCCGGTATATGGCAAGGTCTTAGTGAAACTTATATACTGTAAAAATGATGAGATAGAATTAAGTTTCTTTTATGTATTCTTTGGTTGAAAGCAGTGATACCTTAGGAATACTAGTCTCTGGGTTGTGTTTTTGTGTTTTTTTAAAGATTTATTTATTTATTTGAGAGAGCGAGAATGAGAGAGAGAGAGTACATGAGGGGGGGAGGGTTAGAAGGAGAAGCAGGCTCCTCGCCGAGCAGGGAGCCCGATGCGGGACTCGATCCAGGGACTCCAGGATCATGACCTGAGCCGAAGGCAGTCGCTTAACCAACTGAGCCACCCAGGCGCCCTTTGTTTTTTGTTTTAATCAAGTGCAGCTATAGATAAAAAGGGCTATCAGAAAATTGATTTTAATGTAAATGGATTCTGCTTATGCATCTGTGAAAGATCTAAAATCAAAACTAGGGACATCTGGCTCACACAGTTAGTAGAGCATGCAACTCTTGACCTCAGAGTCGTGAGCTCAGGCCCTATATTGGGCATGGAGCCTACTTAAAAAAAATAAATCAATAAATCAATAAAATTTCAAAACTAAAAAGCACAGGTCACAACAAAAAAAAGACTTTCCATTTATGTAATTCTGAATTTGCTTCTAGACTTCACATAGCCACTCTAAAAAAAAAAAACCAAAAACCCTGAAAGAAATTTCAGTTGTTTTCAATGTCTGTTCTTTATCATACAGATGCTTCAATTTTTAATATTCCCAACGCTAATTTCTTTTTTCAGATCTTCCAAGTTGTAATTGCACCTGAAATGATGACCAGCTGCTCTCCACCAACTCCACTGTTGACAGAAATGACTCAAACTGCAGAAGGATTATCTGGGTTAATGAAATGCAAAAAGTTCCTGAGAGCAAAGATTAACTAAGAGAACAAGCCGCCAAGGGAGTTTTTTGAATCTGCTTTCCTTGGAGTCTTTCAAAAGCAATCACAGCCAAGGCGGCATAGAAGAGGCATCCTCAACCAGGGAGCTGGTGAACTTGAAGCCTGGCTTGGTAGAGTCAGAGAGAGACACCCTTTAAATAATGTACATATGTAATTGTACATGTTTGGACAAGCAATAAAGGAACACCAAATTGGTCACTGTGGTTATATTAGAGGGTATTACTCTTAAGGGAAGGAAAAGACATGAATTTTACTTTATTTACACAGTCTTATTTGGATCATTACAATAAATATGTGTTACCTATGTATTTCTAACAACTGCCTTTTGAAAACTTTGTTTTAGTTTTAATGTTCAGGGCTGTGCAGAAAGACGTATCTGATTCAAATCCTGGGTCTATAACCTATGGTCAGTTCACCTTGAACATGTGACCTTTGACTAATGTATTAATTTCTCTGAACCTCAGGCCCTTTATCTGTAACACAGAGACAGTACAAACCTATAGGGTTGTCTTGAGGTTTAGACACAACTATGTTTAATGTCAGGCATCGTACCTGGCACATAGTAGATGCTTAATAAATAGAAGCTGTTATTCTAATTCAAGCTGAATGCCCTACTTTTCCATGTCTCTCTTTGATCCCAGTTGGAACGAGAGCTAAGAAACAGCTCCTCCTCTGCCCTCTGCCCAAATCTGTTTCTTAAAATACGTTCCCAATAACAGTCCCACTCAAAATCCCTATGTCTGGCTACAGGACTTTACTCCTACACCCTACTTTAAGGACTGACCACAGAGGGCTGTGAGGCCACATCCAGACTACACTGAGAGTGGTCACGATCTTGTTATTATGTCTGTTGTGGGTACAAAAAGGGAGAAGGAGCAGAAGCACCAGCCCTGCATCATAAAGTATCCATATGTACAATCTGGAGGTATTACTAATACTTCGTATTCTCATGCAAAGTATTGGATGTCTCATCTCTTTGAAAATTCAGATAGGCAAGGAGTGCCGCAAAGGGCAGAGGACTGAATAGCTGTGCCTCTCAAATTGTAATGTGCACATGGGTCACCTGATAAAGACCATCACCGCCATTCCCATAAACACACAACTTCCATTCTGATATCATATCATATAGTCTTAGAAACTTAATGTTATAAATTTAAAACATGATAATTTTTAAAAGTTACAAAACCAGTTAAGTAGAAGAAAAAAGTAAACTATTAAATCAAGGTCTATGTTTTGGGTTTAATAAACTTATAAGGCACCTCAATTAGAAGAAGGCACAATGGATACCACTGAAGTAAAGAAGAACCCAGTCTGAAGCTTGTGAAACGTCAAGAGCCTGTGAAACAATGTCAAGAGAGCTTCTGGAGCCCACAGGGTGGGACAAAGTGTCCTTTGGTAGCAAAAGAGTTGATAGAACCATGGATGCTATCTTTTAGCATTGAATGTCCTGAAAAGGTAAGCTGTAAGCTCCATGAAAGTGGGCACCATATCTTCCTTACTCACTGCGGAGCCCCTAGACCCTAGCACTGCATGCATGCAATAAATACAGATGAAGGAAGGAAAGAAGGAAGGAAGGAACCAACACGCTCTTCAAAAATTCAGATGATGATGAAGCTACAGATGATGTTCAGCTGTTTCACATTGTTGTAAACAAAAAGAATTAATCTGACATGGGAAACAATTTTCTGGGCGCAAGTGTTTTAGACAAGTAGCTAAAGTAGCTACAATTAAAGAGAAGGAATATCTACCATAAGCTAGGTACAAATTAGTTCATTTGTAGACATTTAGAAAAAAGAACATATGGCAAGGCCCTCTATCAAGCCACAACATTCTGCCAAAGCATGGGATAAGGTTCTGCTTAGAAATATGGAAGCCCTGCACAGATTCTTCCTCGGTTCACACTGTTTTTGCCTTTGGGAGAGCCTTGGCCAGGCTGAGATTTACAGTTGTCACAGCTCACTCTTGGCTGATAATGTGCTGCCGCCACCACAAATCTTTCTAATTGAAAACCCAGTTTGTGAGAATACAATTCACTTGAAGTGCCAACCACAGAGAGAACTGTTGATTTATAGTATGTCATTCCTCCTGTATTTCACACAGCAATGACACAAATTGAGTCTTAAAATCACAGTATATGAATTAAGTTTCTTTGGGTCACATTAGCTGTCATGCAGTCACAAGATGAACTACAACCCATTTTAGGTTGGTACATCATGCCACAAAACTGACCAATGGAAAGTTACTGCATCTTAAAGATAAGAAGACAGACTTTTTCAAGCACTTAAAGTTGGGAGAATATGATCTTTTCACCTAGTAAACTGCCTATAGCTTTGGAGTTGCACTGGACATAGGCAAGATGTACAGTGAATTCCATTTTATCAGGAATCCAGATGATTTTATGGAGGAAATAACTGCATTGTGTTGGGTGCAGTCAACCCTTATCTTTTATGAGAGAGAGTTAAATCAAAGTAAACAAACATGTTTAAGGAAGGTATCGAAAAAAGCAACTTGTAATGATGGCATCAGATCCAGCCTGAGCCCCCCCTCCATTTTTCATATGCGCAGTGTTATTTATTAGTGATGTTTACAGTGGCCATGTGGCATTACAGAGATTTGAGCTAACTTCTGAATCAACAAAGATTACATTTTGCTCAATTTAGTGTTAATGGTGATTACCTTTTATTGCATTTTGGTTATACTGCACATACAGAATGGGTGGTAAATCTCAGTTAATGAGACTGTGCAATTAACCACAATTGCCCATTTCCCTGGCATTAAGGAGAGAAGGGTCCTGACCACAGTTGAACTGGACTATTTACCTTCTTTATCCCACAAATGCAAAAGCAATCCGATTGATTTGGGGAGCTTTGTGGCCTAAAAGAGTAGGGATGTTTGGTTGGAGGGTTTTCCCCCCAACATATTTGTAGCTGTTTTAATTCTTCCTCAAACAGTTTAGTAATAGTCTGAGAGAATAAAATATTAGGACAAATGAAAACAGCAAATTACGTTACTATACCTATAATTAAGCAGCAAAAATTAATTATTTCTAAAATACCAGTTTTCCCTCACTTTAACCATATAAAGAAAAATTCACCTTATGCACTAAAAACTGTGAAACATATTGGTTTTCCCCAACATCTTCAAATATGTAACTTGTTTATTCAAAGAATCTAGCTGTATTTCACAGCTTTGCTCTTGGCACAGTTGCTTCTTAAATTAACTACATAGTGATAACGAGCCCTTCAAAACCAGCATGATTGTGGTTTATTCTATTTCTCTTTAGAATTCTCCTCCTCCTAGATATGGCTGTATTTCAACTACTTGGGTCTTCTGGGGAATGGAATGGAAAAAGGACACAAATCAAGTTGTTTTTTATTTAGCTAAAGATATAGTAAATTTGTGAAGGTCAGAGACTGCTGCCCATCATGAACTCAGGCTATCTATGAATGGTATTTATCCTTATCAATGGTTACATACTCTGGAAAATGGAAAATGGCTTTGGCCTTGGGTCAATCTCTTGAATCCCTTGGCTTCTGCTCATTCCTGTGGTGCTTCTGTTAACTTTTAGTCTATGGCTATATTCCTTGGGTATGGGATTTCAAAACTTTACTACCCACCACGTAAAGAAGTCTATTCTTTCAGATATTTAGGGATGACACTTACTCTTCCTTACTGAATATATTTGATAAGCCATTAGTGAATGAATCTTTTCACATAGAAACCATTTGTTCTGTCTCATATGACACAATCCTGCCTTTCAAGATCTCCTAAGGACACACTAACTAAAACCAAACTTGAATTTCCTGCATTTTGAAAGCTGTCCTAAAACAGAATTTGGGGCCCACGTCAAGAAGTGGCTGAGCAGACGTGATACACAGTCTGAGTGAATCAGGGGAAGTTGGCTCTGAAGAAGGAAAGTTTCAGTCTGAGAGCTTGAAGAGAAAAATAAGAGGTGGAGCAACTGAGGAGGCCAAGTGAGGGATTCTGTGTCAATATGATAAGCATTCAGGGAAGATTCTGTAAGACACAGAAGAGGCTCTTATGGTGCTTATCAAAGCCACAGTGGGCGTATTGTAGCATCATGGCTAAAATTCTAGCTTCTCTTCTGTAAATGGAATCTTGAAACTAGAAGGTACTTTAGAGATCACTGGCCCCTCACTAGTCCAGGTGTGGTCCCTGGGCCAGCAGCAATGGCATCGCCGGGGAACTTGTTAGAGATGCAGAATCTCAGGCCCACTTCATACCTACTGGGTGGAAGGTGCATTTTAACAAAAGCTCTAGGTGACCCATGTGCACATTACAATTTGAGAGGCACAGCTATTCAGTCCTCTGCCCTTTGCGGCACTCCTTGCCTATCTGAATTTTCAAAGAGATGAGACATCCAATACTTTACATGAGAATACGAAGTATTAGTAATACCTCCAGAAACTGAATCATAATCACCCTCCTGACAACTTTCTCCCCTTGGTCCTTGACAGCCTTTCTGATACGTGGTCACAGCTCTTAAGTCTCCTCTTGGAAAGACCACCTAATCCAAATTCTCTGGTTCATAAAATGTTAGTATTCCAGGCCAATGCTAGAAATCCTGTAGTCTGGCCAGAAGCCCTGAGTCCAAGCAAGGGAGGACCGGTCACCACATCTTGGTGGATGGGAGGAGAGGTTATTACTTGGGAAATAAAAGTTAAAGAAGACTCATGGTTTTAAGAACAAGGCCTCTGGAAGAGTAAATCATCCTCCGTTCTTGGATGGAAGCAGTGGTAGCAGCCTTCAGGTAAATCTATCATGCCACTCTCCTTTCCCCAGTGACTCTGGCTGACTTTCTCTGGGTCATCTCCTTCTTAACATATTTTCCTGAAGAGGAATTTCATGTGGGCATCACGGAGCTGCTACTGACACAAACCCCTCAGACCCATTCCTATGGAATTCAACAACCAGAAGCTTTCAAGGAGCCTCCATGTGCCATAAAGATGACAAGGCACTCGCACCTTGCCTGCCTGATCTTGGTATCGGTAGTGGCTGCCTGGAGCCTTGTTGAGGGCTGTGAGGCCACATCCAGACGACACTGAGAGTGGTCACGATCTTGTTATTATGTCTGTTGTGGGTACAACAAGGGAGAAGGAGCAGAAGCACCAGCCCTGCATCATAAAGTATCCATATGTACAAGCACTAAAACACACCGTTTCTTGGAATTCATGACATCATCACATAAAATCTCTTACCTCTTTTCTCCAGAGAAGTTTTTGGAAGAATGTTGAAGATAATAATGTGGAATTGCCTTAATTATCACTTATCATTCTTTTCTTTAAAAACCCAGAGTAAGTTGATGACCACTATTCAAATTTTAATCCAAAATTTCGGGAGTTCTTTTATTTTTAATGTCCTCTCTTCGTATCTTTTTCTTCAGTGTGCTACCATTAAATAAGGTGTGTACAGCGGTGCCTGGCTGGCTCAGTCGTTAAGCGTCTGCCTTTGGCTCAGGCCATGGTCCCAGGGTCCTGGGATCGAGCCCCACATAGGGCTCCCTGCTCCGCGGGAAGCCTGCTTCTCCCTCTCCCACTCCCCCTGCTTGTGTTCCCTCTCTTGCTATCCCTCTCTCTGTCAAATAAATAAATAAATAAATCTTTAAATAAATAAATCTTTAAATAAATAAATAAATAAAGTGTGTACAACTATAGATACAGGAACCCAGCCCAGCTGTGGGATCTCTCTCCCATCTTTCATTTTATTCATCCCATTGGTTTGACAATTGTGAGTCAGGCAATCCATGCTGGAGCCACTCTCCCATTATTTGGCTATACACAGATGAGGACAGAGCCCCAGCTCACACACTGTTTCTTCTAACTCCATTAGTTGCTAAGCAACCACTTCATTGGAACCTTCCTGATCCAAGGCAGAACAGGCCAGTTTACTATGAAGTGTTGGGGTCGTCACCTATGTTCAAGTTCACTTCTGCAAACACATTGAATGCTCTGTCCGTGCAGGCGACACGCGAAGTCTCCATATCTTACAGAACGAGAAAAAAATAACTTAGGAATAGTCCTCGAGAGTTCTAATGCTCCTCAAAAGTAACTAACTGAAGAACTTCTTTTAATCCTATGAAAATTTGTATGTGCATATATATAATTTTTAAAGTGATATGAATGATTTGATATGGAAATCTCTCTTATCACTTTGGAGTCACACGCCTCTAAATGAGAAGAATGCTGGTTATTCAATCTTTCAGGAATCCAGGCATGCAGGCCCCAAATCCAATCAACATCAGATGGGCTAATTAAAAGCAATTGATTCAACAAGCAGCTGGATCATCCCAGTGTGGACACTTCGTTTTGAATCAGTTTTTTATAAAAATGATGAACAGAGTCAGGGCATATCTATAGATCCCAATAATTCTTTACATCAATTCATCTGATTCACATGATCAGCTGTCTTGCCCCTCTTTTAGAAAACATCTGTCTTGACTCAATATTCAATTTCTAAAGGTTTAAAATTTTCATCAGCTTTATTATCCTTCAAACATGCGTTCTTGTTCTTTCAGATGAAGCTAAGGTTGACTGTATCACTGTGATTAAATAAGCATGAGTGAAATTGTGATTTTAAATAAAACAGCATGCAAGTTATAATTTTAAAAGCATAAAAAAGATATGGCAGAAAAAGTGAAATAATCTTTCAACACACACTTGAAACAAATATACATAAAGAGCTTAGCACACGACTGCATAAAATAAATGATTTTTAAAAGTTAGCTATTATTTTACGTTGCAAATATTTTTCTAGCTTCATAATATCTATATTCAGGAGAAGTGAATCAGTTTAAATGAAGGAATAAAATGCAGACCAGAGTTCACCGTTCATTCACTATAATGAATACACTGCACTATCAGCACAATAATGAAAATAACAGTCATCCTATCTGAAATGTTAATGACTTCTCTGGCTTTGATGCAAACAATTTTAAAAGGGAATGTGACAATGATTCTTCAGAGGCTCTCAGCTTTCTATTTAAAAAGGAAATAATATTTGACCACTACTACTATGAACTGGTACTTCACCTTGAACTGAAAAAGGGAATTCTATTTTTAATGAATGTGTTCAGTTTTAAAAGGAAATTATGAAGCCATTTTAATTTTTTTAAAAAGGAAAAAAAAAAATCCACACACCTTTTGGTGCTCATGAGGCCCTATCCCACAAGACATCTAAAATCAGCCTCCTAGTTATCCCCCTACTGCAGTTGCTATACCAGGCAGATGTGTAGCTGTTCATTGTCAGCCAGGCAATTAAAGCTTATCGAATGTCCACCAAGTGTGAGGCTCTGTAATAGACTGTCTATAAAATGTCAGATTGAGTGCTTAATTTCGCTTTGCTGAATGTCAAGGCCATCATTAATGGTGCTATTTTTTCTGGCTAAATTTAAAAGCTATTTCACAAGGCCTCTTCTTGGCGGATATTAACTAAATGACTAATCATCAGATACAAGTTGCAGAATGCCAACGTCTACTCACGGACAATGGTTATGACTTAGGTGAGAAATTGAGCACATTTGGAACTGTGGGTGATTTTTGTCATTTTTGACAGCTCCTTGGAACTACAGTCGTTTGCAGGTTATCTTAAAAGTCACCATCGCCTTAAGAAAAGTCTACTGCAGCATGTTAGGTCCCTCTTCTGAACCAGATTCTGGTATTTTTGGAGTTACAAGTTGAGGGGATAAGACCATACACTATCACATTAGGTTCTCAACTAATTAACCAAGGACTCAAAACTGAGGAGCAGCCAGGTGTCCCTGTTTTCCCTGGCTCCTAATTCCCTAGTGGCTTTAGGTGATATGTTTTATGTAAGACTAGGCCAGCTGGATCTGAGAAAACAGCAAAGTGTCTGTTGGGTCACAAGTCTTTTGGACTCAGCACTAAAACCCCCTTTTCAGCAGTACACATCCCCTAAGAACCTAAGAAGTTCTGTGAGCTGGTACAATCATCACTCTCCTGGCTTTTAATTCAATCTCAGCATCAGCAATGCCATATTCTCATGCATGGGAAGAAACCAGAGTTTAGTGCCCCATGTCTCTGAGCATCCTTGTGCTTCCCACCCTTACACCAGCAATTATACAGAGAGATCTATATGGATTAAAAACAAAAAATGACAGTTTCAACAAAGATCATTTTTACTTATGTAAGTTGAAACAGGTATTGCTGACAAGTTTTATGTTTACAACTCTATCTGTGGACCCAGGCATCCTTGTCACCGCTGAATAAATCTGATCCAAAACCCCAGAGCAGAAAGGGCTGTGGCTGACTGGGCTTACAGCTCCCCAAAGTTTTTTTAAAAAAAAGAAACGGTGGCTTTTTGTCTTTACTGTTTTTTTTTTTAATTAATATAAGTAATCCATGAATACATTTTTCTTTAAAAATTAAGTTATCATAGATAAAAATTAAAGTCTTGCTTTCTGGCAAAATAGTATTTGTGCAAAACCTGAAAAAGGCAAAGGAGCAAGTCATGTGTTTACCTAGAAGAGTAATGCAGGCAGATGAAATAGCTGTGCAAAGGCCCTGAGGTGAGAACTTGACAGGTGTGTCTGAGGAATAACAAGGAGGCCGGTGTGACTGGAGTGGAGGGAGGGAGGGCAAAAGGCCTATGAGGGAGGCCTGAAGAGGCAGAATCAGGTAAACAAAAGACGTTGGCTTTTACTCTGAGTGAAAGTAGAAGTCATCAGAGGGGGCTGAGCAGAAGTGATATAATCTGACTCGCATCTTCATTAAGATCACTTGGGCTGCAGTATTGAAATAGATTCCAAGAGATCAAGGATTGAAGGAGGATAATAAAGTAGGAGGATACTGCAAAACCCCAGGCAAAAGATGATAGTGGCTTCCACCAGCTGGTAGTAGCAGAAGTGGTTGGCATCTGAATATATTTTGAAAGTAGCGCCAGGGGACTTGCTGGCAGTTTGGATGCAAGAGAAAGGAGTCAGGAATCACTGGGTGGTTTGGGGCCTGCATCAACAACAGCGTTGTCATTAACTGAAATGGAGAACACTGTGCAATGAGCAGCTTTGTGGGGAGGAAAATGGGAGTTTGATTTGGACACATTAGGTTTGGGATACCTCTCTAAAAAAAAACACATTTATTTAGGGGCGCGTGGGTGGCTCAGTCAGTTAAGCATCTGCCTTCGGCTCAGGTCATGATCCCAGGGTTCTGGGATTGAGTCCCACATGGGGCTCCCTGCTCAGCAGGAAGTCTGCTTCTCCCTCTCCCTCTGCTGCTCCCCCTGTGCGTTTCTCTCACTCTCTCTCCTGCTCTCTGTCAAATAAATAAATAAAATCTTTTATTTATTTGAGAGAGAGGGCGAGAGACTGTGGGGGGAGGGGCAGAGGGAGAGAAATCCTTAAGCAGACTCCCCTCTGAGCATGGAGCTGATCTGGGTTTGATCCCAGGATCCCGTGATCATGACCTGAGCTCAAGTCAAGAGTCAGAGGCTTAACCGACTGAGCCACCCAGGCACCCCTGTGATACCTCTTAAACATCCAAGTAGAGATGATGAATAGGTCGTTGGATATACCAATTCTGCATTTTAGGAGAAGGTCCAGTCTGGAGATAGAAATTTGGGAGCTGTCATCTGTGATGATTAATTTTGCCAATTTGACTGGATCATGCGGTTCCCCGCTATTTGGTCAAACATTATTCTGCGTGTATCTGTGAAGGTGTCTCTGCATGAGATTAACATTTGAAGGGACACACTGAGTAAAGTGGATTGCTCTTCCTAATGTGGGTGGGCCTCATACAATCAGTTAATGGTCTGGATAGAACAAAAGGCTCACAAACTGAGGATTCTCTTTGCCTGGCTGCCCTCAAACTGGAATACTGACTTTTTCCTGCCTTTGGCCACACACTGAAACACTGGCTCTTCCTGGGTCTCAAGCCCATAGCTTTAGATTGAAACTATTCTGTTGGTTCCCCTGAGTCTCCAGCTTCCTGACTGCATAGATCTTGGGACATCTTAGCTTCTATAGTTGTATAAGTCAATTCCTTACAATAAACCTCTCTCCCAAATATAAAATCCTATTGTCCTATTGGTTCTGTTTCTATGGAGAGTCGTAATACATCATTTTCTATATCACATAGATATGTAATATACATATTGTAGCCAGGTAAAGCCATAAAACAGTATGAGATTATCCTGAAAGCTGGTACAGACAGAAAAGAAGAGCAAGGGGGTGAGGAAAGATGGCGGAGGAGTAGGGAACCCTATTTCAACTGGTCCCTGGAATTGAGCTGGATATCTACCAGACCACTCTGAGCACCCATGAAATCAGCCTGAGATGTAAGAAGATCTGGATCTCTACAAACAGAATATCGCAGGCGGTTGGTTTCGAGGTACGAAGCGGGGAGCCGTGATTCCCCCGGCAGATATCAGAGGATAAATGGCAGCGGGAGGGTGCCTGGCCGTGGGGATCCTACACCGGCGGTGAGTGACAGCCTCGATTGCAGGGGACGGGGCACAGACTCGCAGACCGGTAGCAGCGGGGAAAGGACTTCAGGGCAGCCCCGGGGCGGAAACCCGGAGCAGCGGGGTCGCACCTGCAAACTGCAGCCCCCAGATGGAAACCCGGAGCGGCGGGGTCGTGCATGCGAACTGGGAGCGGCTGGTGGTTTTAGAAGCACAAAGGGCAGAGACGTGCCCCAACCTGGAGGCAGGACTGGGAGTGCTGCAGAGAGGCGCACAACCCAGGCCGCTGCAGTTTATAGCAGCACCAACAGAAATGGAGACAGGGTGGCCTGGAGAGCTCACTGAAGAATAGACTGCGGTCTCTCTGCTCCGAGGCAGAGGGTTGGAAACGGTCTCTTCTGCTCTGACTCGTGGAAGAGATGTGGAAAGCGGCCAGGGAAAGCTCCAAGAGAACAAAAGCCCCAAAAACTGATTCCCACTGAGCCCATCCCCCGCCACAGAGGGGCAGGGCAACTCCACCCAAACAGGGCTGACTGAGTAACAGTGCGGCAGGCCCCTCCCACAGAAGACAGGCTGGGAAAACAAGAGGCCAGCAACCCTAAGGTGCCTAGAAAACAGGTGCATCTTGCTTGGGTTCTGGTCAATAATTTAGACTCTATACTTCCCTCAACCACCCATCAACAGAATGACTAGGAGGATGAACCCCCAAAATAGGAAAGACTCAGAGATTATGACTTATGCTGCAGATTTACAAATAGATGCAGATATAACCAAGATGTTGGAGATGGAATTCAGGCTAGCAATTGTGAAGACAATAGCTAGAATGGAGAAATCAATTAATGGCAACATAGAGTCTCTAAGGGCAGAAATAAAAGGGGAATTGGCAGAACTTAAAGATGCTATCAATGAGATCCAATCCACTCTAGATAATCTAACAGCTAGAGTAAGTGAGGCAGAAGAACGAATAAGCGACCTGGAAGACAATATAATAGATAAAAATGGAAAAGAGGAGGCCAGGGAAACACAACTCAGAATCCATGAAAATAGAATCAGAGAAATAAGTGACACCATGAAGCATTCCAAAGTCAGAATAATTGGAATCTCGGAGGGAGTGGAGAGAGAGAAAGGACTAGAAGATGTATTTGAGCAAATCATAGCTGAGAACTTCCCTAATCTGGGGAATGAAACAAACATTCATGTCCTAGAGGCAGAGAAGACCCCTCCCAAGATCAAGGAAAACAGGCCAACACCCGGGCATGTAATAGTAAAACTTGCAAATCTTAGAACCAAGGAAACCATCTTAAGGGCAGTTAGGGGGAAGAGATTCCTTACGTGCAGAGGGAGGAACATCAGAATAACGTCAGACCTATCCACAGAGACCTGGCAAGCCAGAAAGGCCTGGCAAGACATATTCAGGGTACTAAATGAGAAGAACATGCAGCCAAGAATACTTTATCTGGCAAGGTTGTCATTTAGAATGGATGGAGAGATGCAGAGCTTCCATGACTGGCAAAAACTGAAAGAATATGTGACCTCTAAGCGGGCCCTGCAAGAAATATTAAAGGGTGTTCTATAAAAGGAGAAAGACCCCAAGAGTGATATACAACAGAAATTTACAGGGACAATCTATAAAAACAACGTCTTCACAGGCAACATGATGACAATTAATTCATATCTTTCAATAATCACTCTCAACATGAATGGCCTAAATGCTCCCATAAAATGGCACAGGGTTGCAGATTGGATAAAAAGATAGGACCCATCCATATGCTGTCTACAGGAGACTCATTTTGAACCTAGAGATACATCCAGACTGAAAGTGAAGGGATGGAGATCCATCTTCCATGCCAGCGGACCTCAAAAGAAAGCTGGGGTAGCAATTCTTGTATCAGACAAATTAGATTTTAAACTAAAGTCTGTAATTAGAGACACAGAAGGACACTATATCATTCTTAAAGGGTCTATCCAACAAGAAGATCTAACAATTGTAAATATCTATGCCCCCAACATGGGAGCAGCCATCTACATAAGCCAACTGTTAACCAAAATAAAGAGTCATATTGATAACAATACGTTAATTGTAGTAGACCTCAATACTCCACTCTCAGCAATGGACAGATCATCTAAGCAGAAAATCAATAAGGAAACAAGAGCTTTGAATGATACACTGGACCAGATGGACCTCATAGATATATACAGAACATTCCACCCTAAAACAACAGAATACTCATTCTTCTAGAGCGCACATGGAACTTTCTCCAGAATAGACCACATACTGGGTCACAAATCAGGTCTCAACCGATACCAAAGGATTCAGATTATTCCTTGCATATTCTCAGACCACAATGCTTTAAAACTGGAACCCAATTACAAGAAAAAATTTGGCAGAAATTCAAACACTTGGAAGCTAAAGACCACTCTGCTTAAGAATGTTTGTGTCAACCAGAAATCAAAGAAGAACTTAAACAATTCATGGAAATCAATGAGAATGAAAACACATTGGTCCAAAACCTATGGGATACTGCAAAGGTGGTCCTAAGGGGGAAATACATACCCATCCAAGCCTCACTCAAAAAAATAGAAAAATTCCGAATTCACCAACTAACTCTACACCTTAAAGAACTAGAGAAAAAGCAACAAACGATGCGTAAGCTACGCATTAGAAGAGAAATAATTAAAATTAGAGCAGAGATCAATGAATTAGAAACCAGAAACATAGATCAGATCAACGAAACTAGAAGTTGGTTCTTTGAAAGAATTAGTATGATCGATAAACCACTGGCCAGACTTATCCAAAAGAAAAGAGAAAGGACCCAAATTAATAAAATTATGAATGAAAGGGGAGAGATCACGACTAACACCAAGGAAATAGAAACAATTATTAGAAATTATTATCAACAACTATATGCCAATAAACTGAGCAATCTGGATGAAATGGAGGCCTTCCTGGAAACCTATAAGCTGCCAAGACTGAAACAGGAAGAAATGGACAACCTGAATAGACCAACAACCAGTAACGAGATTGAAGCAGTTATCACAAACCTCCCAAAACACAAGAGTCCAGGGCCTGATGGATTCCCTGCGGAATTCTACCAAACATTCAAAGAAGAAATAATACCTATTCTACTGAAGCTGTTTCAAAAAATAGAAACAGAAGGAAAACTTCCAAACTCATTCTATGAGGCCAGCATTACCTTAATCCCCAATCCAGGCAAAGACCCCATCAAAAAGGAGAATTTCAGACCGATATCCCTGATGAATATGAATTCCAAAATCCTCAACAAAATCCTAGCTAATAGGATCCAACAATACATTAAAAGGATCATCCACCACGACCAAGTGGGATTTATCCCCGGGATGCAAGGGTGGTTCAACATTCGCAAATCAATCAATGTGATAGAACACATTAATAAGAGGAGGGAGAAGAACCATATGGTCCTCTCAATTGATGCAGAAAAAGCATTTGACAAAATACAACATCCTTTCCTGATTAAAGCTTTTCAGAGTATAGGGATAGAGGGAACATTCCTCAAGTTCATAAAATCCATCTATGAAAAACCCACAGCGAATATCATCCTCAATGGGGAAAAGCTGAGAGCCTTTCCCTTAAGATCAGGAACACGTCAAGAATGCCCACTCTCACCACTATTGTTCAACATAGTACTAGAAGTCCTAGCAACAGCAATCAGACAACAAAAAGAAATAAAAGGTATTCAAATTGGCAAAGAAGAAGTCAAACTCTCACTTTTCGCAGACAACATGATACTTTATGTGGAAAACCCAAAAGACTCCACCCCCAAATTACTAGAACTCATCCAGCAATTCAGTAATGTGGCAGGATACAAAATCAATGCACAGAAATCAGTTGCTTTCTTATACACTAACAACGCAACTGTAGAAAGAGAAATTAGAGAAATGATTCCATTTACAATAGCACCAAAAACCATAAGATACCTCAGAATAAACCTAACCAAAGAGGTAAAGGATTTATACTCTAGGAACTACAGAACACTCACGAAAGAAATTAAAGAAGACACAAAAACATTTCATGCTCATGGATCGGAAGAATAAACACTGTTAAAATGTCTATGCTACCCAGAGCAATCTATACCTTCAATGCCATCCCGATCAAAATTGCAATGACATTTTTCAAAGTGCTGGAACAAACAATCCTAAAATTTGTATGGAATCAGAAAAGACCCCGAATCGCCAAGGAAATGTTGAAAAAGAAAAACAAAGCTGGAGGCATCACGTTGTCTGATTTCAAGCTATATTACAAAGCTGTGATCACCAAGACAGCATGGTACTGGCACAAAAACAGACATATAGACCAATGGAACAGAATAGAGAACCCAGATATGGACCCTCAACTCTATGGTCAAATAATCTTTGAGAAAGCAGGAAAAAACATGCAATGGAAAAAAGTCTGTTCAATAAATGGTGCTGGGAAAATTGGACAGCCACATGCAGAAGAATGAAACTGGACCATTCTCTAACACCATAGACAAAGATAAACGCAAAATGGATGAAAGACTTCAATGTGAGACAGAAATTCATCAAAATCCTGGAGGAGAACATAGGCAGTAACCTCTTTGACATCGCCCACAGCAACTTCTTTCAAGATACATCTCCAAAAGCTAGTGAAACAAAAGCAAAAATGAACTTTTGGGACTTCATCAAGATAAAAAGCTTCTGCACAGCAAAGGAAAGTCAACAAAACAAAGAGGCAACCCACACAATGGGAGAAGATATTTGCAAATGACACTACAGATAAAGGGCTGGTATCCAAGATCTATAAAGAACTTCTCAAACTCAACACCCAAAAAACAAATAATCAAGTCAAAAAATGGGCAGAAGATATGAAAAGACACTTCTCTGAAGAAAACATACAAATGGCTAACAGACACATGAAAAAATGTTCATCATCATTAGCCATCAGGGAAATTCAAATCAAAACCACATTGAGATACCACCTTACACCAGTTAGAATGGCAAAAATGGACAGGGAAAGAAACAACAAATGTTGGAGAGGTTGTGGAGAAAGGGGAACCCTCTTACACTGTTGGTGGGAATGCAAGCTGGTACAGCCACTTTGGAAAACAGTGTGGAGGTTCCTCAAAAAATTAAAAATAGAGCTATCCTATGACCCAGCAATTGCACTCCTGGGTATTTACCCCAAAGACACAGATGTAGTGAAAAGAAGGGCCATATGCACCCCAATGTTCATAGCAGCAATGTCCGCAACAGCCAAACTGTGGAAAGAGCCGAGATGCCCTTCAACAGATGAACGGATAAAGAAGATGTGGTCCATATATACAATGAAATATTACTCAGCCATCAGAAAGGATGAATACCCAACTTTTACATCAACATGGATGGGACTGGAGGAGATTATGCTAAGTGAAATAAGTCAAGCAGAGAAAGTCAATTATCATATGGTTTCACTTATTTGTGGAACATAAGGAATAGCATGGAGGACATTAGGAGAAGGAAGGGAAAAATGAAGGGAGGGAAATCAGAGGGGGAGATGAACCATGAGAGACTATGAACTCTGAGAAGCATACTGAGGGTTTTAGAGGGGAGGGGAGTGGGGGGATTGGTTAGCCCGGTGATGGGTATTAAGGAGGGCACGTACTGCATGGAGCACTGGGTATTATACAAAAACAATGGATTGTGGATCACCATATCAAAAACTAATGATGTATTGTATGGTGACTAACATAACATAATAAAATTTAAAAAAATAAACAAAAAAATAAATAAATAAACACACTAAAAAAAAGAAAAGAAAAAGAAAAGAAGGGCAAAAACTGAATCCAGGCTACTCTAATTTTAAGAAGTTGGGGAAATGAGGCAAAACCAGGAAAGAATATAGAGAAGTAGTGGCCAATAAGTGGTGGAAAACCTGGAAAACCCAAAAGCCAAGTGAAGAAAGTGTTTCAAGAAACAGGAGGTAATCAAGCTGATGATGAGTTGAAAAAAAAAAGAGGACTGAAAACTGATTATTGGATTTGGCTATATTTTATTTACAATTTTTGTATCTATGCTCCTAAGTGAGATATGGCTCTCATTTCTTTTGCTGCCCTAGTGTTTTGGCAATAGAATTATGCCAGCCTTATAAATGAGGGGTGGCTTTCCATTTTCTTCTAGACTTTAGAAAAAGTTTCTATAATATGGGAAATAACTATTAAGTAAAGAGTTGGTAGTACTAGCAAGTAAAAAACTCTGGGCCCATTGCCTTTCTGAGGAGCTGTGTGGCTACTTTTTGATGACTACCCTAGCTTCTCATATTCCCTTGTCTTTTGGTCTAATTTTGGTAATTCATATGTTTCTAGAAACGCATTCACCAAAGTGTTGAAGTATATTGGTAAAAAGTTTCTATAGTATCTCTAATAATCATTTTTCCTTTCTTCACCTCTAAATATCAACTTTTTCATTTTTTATATCAAAAAAATTTTCATTTCTTATATATTTCCTCTTCCTTTTTTACAATTCTTGAAAGCATTTGGCCAAATTTTTTCTAAACAATTCTTATTTTTCAAAAATAGTTGAAAAATATTTGATGTTAATTTTTTTTCTATTTCATGAATACCTGCTTTTATCCTTATTTCCTTCCAGCTATTTTATTAGCGTTTATTTTATAATTCCAATGTTTGAGTTGAAAACATAGTTCATTATTCTGGGTATTTCCTATTTTTAAATGGATGCACCAAAGCTTGGAGAGGACGCTGTGATGTGTCACCCAGATCCCTCTTTAAAGAAGAATTTGTGGTCCTGGCTGCTGGGAGAACTGAGGATGGCCTCCGCCACTGACAGCGCCTTGTCCAAGACCCTTCCCTGGGTAGCCCACATCTAACCACTGATAGGCGCAAGAATATGAAGACCTAGCCACCTCGGCCCACGCTGAAGGGCATTTTAGCTCCAGAATTCTCTGCAGAGTCAGCTGAGACTACTGTTGGACTTAACATCAAAGATCAGCTTCTCCTCCTAAATCCTGTTTTCTTCACCTCCCTCCCTCCCAAATCCTGATTCCAAGGGTTCTTCATACTAAACTGTCTGAGAGTCTTCTTCCCAGGGAACCCACATTGCAAAAAGGCTACAATTGTCCTTCTTCAAATCTGTATTAAGAAAAATGCATTAATTGGTACTTAAATATTTTGTTATTTGGACATTCCTTTTCCCTTTAATTCATGAATTGTGAAGAGTGCTTTAAAAAAAAAATTTCAGGTATATGAGAGATAAGACTATTAAATTTGTTACTCATTCCTGGTTTCAGTGAGTTCCTCATGGCCTGCTCACTATGTGGTCAGAATGACATACTTAACTTTAGTTTTTATAACTGTTTCATGTGCATTGAAAATGCATGTGATCCAGATCCTCTATCTAAATTTTTATTATTAGGGGCGCCTGGGTGGCTCAGTCGTTATGCGTCTGCCTTCGGCTCAGGTCATGATCCCAGGGTCCTGGGATCAAGCCCCCCATCGGGCTCCCTGCTCAGCTGGGAGCCTGCTTCTCCCTCTTCCACTCCCCTGCTTGTGTTCCCTCTCTTGCTGTGTCTCTCTCTGTCAAATAAATAAAAATAAAATCTTTAAAAAAATAAAATAAAATAAAAATAAATTTTTATTATTATTTTTAATCTACATGATCTGCTAGTTTCAGAGAGAAGAGTATTAAAAATATCCAACCAGAATTGAGGATTTATTAACTTCTCTCTATGATCCTATTATTTTCCTACCTTATTTTGAAGCTTTATAGTAAGTGGATATAAGTCCATCACTATTGCCTTCTTCATAGATTATTACTTTGATCAGCACAGAATATCACTTTTTGTTCCTTCTAATTGTGTTCATTTTGAATTCTACTTTGTGTCATATTAATATCATTACACATACTTCATTAGTGTCTAATATATTTTTCTGGGATGTTTCTTATAAACAAAATATACTTAGATTCATATTTTAAATGAATCTGAGTTTGTGCCTTTGGATGACTTTGAACAGTTTACATATATTTTGATTACTAAATTATTTGCTCTAATTTCTGCCATCTTATGTTGTGTTATTTCTCATACATTTTTTTTTTCCTTTTTTCCCTTGGACATACATAGCAATGAAAATGTTCTCTTCATTAAATATTAATTACACTTACTGTAAAATCCCTTTCTGATTGCCTTAATAACCATTTTCCACCCTGTCATAGTTTCATACATTTGTTGAGTCTGTTGATGATTCTATATTAATTAAGGGGATATGACATTATAGTCCAGACTCCTTCGTCTTAGGGCTCTGTTCTCCTATGAGTTTCTATTTGGCTTGCAGATGAGGGAAAAGACTATGGAGCAGCAACATCTGCTCATAACCACTTTATCCTGCAAGTAACTTATACCTTCTAATCACACTCTCCTGGCAAGAACTAGTCACATGGCCCCACCAAGATGCAAGGGGTGCTGGGAAAGGAAGTCCCTGGATGAGTACACTTCCAAGCAGCAACTCCAGAAGGGAAGCATAAATCATTGGGGATTAGCTGGGTATCTGCCACATTCTTGTTTCTATGCCTTCCTGAATTATTCGGTTTGTTTATCACTACTTCTACAATAGAAATCTCTGGCCCCTTTGCATGACACAATTCATTGATCTATGCTCTGTGCTCTTGTCCACCTGATCCTTGCATGGATCCCAGACTTCTGTTTTGTGTTTGGCATTCTCTGTTCCATCAGCAACCCCCCTCCAGAATGAAATGCTGCCAGCAAACCTTTACTTATAAGTAAGCAGAGCAGCTCCTCACCTAATGATGAGAGCATGCTGTCTGGTGGCCTAAGCCTTGGATGGGAACCTTGGGAATCAGAAACCCCCAGTTGGAATTAGCTTTGCCATCTGTCTCTGAGCTCAAGTAAAATCTTTTAGACACACCAGCTTGACTCTGCTTATTAATCCTCTAAATCCCAAAAACACTGCATGGAGTAACCCGTGAAGGCATACCCAGGATTCTCTTTTCTTGAAATTAACATCTGTAAGGCGAAATGTTAAATTTGTTCCCCCAGTTCTAGTCGTATCCTCTTCAAAAAGCAGAAGCCATTCTAACTTGCTCTGACACAGCATTCAGCAGAGTAGGAGGCAGATGAGCAAGGGGTGGAGAACCTGGGCTTTGGAGTCCAGTAGATAAGAATTTGAGCATTAAGGCTGCATCTCTTATTAGCTATGTGATCTTGGCCAGGTTACCTTACCTCCCTAGGCCTCAGTTTTCATAAGCACAAGCACAAAATGAATGTACTTGTCTCAGAGAACTGTTGCATAGATCTAATGACAAATATGCAGATCACCCGGCTTGCAGTAGACAATCAGAATTTGTCAAACGAGTCAATGAATTCTTTTCCTTCAAACCTTAGGAGTGCCCATGAAGTCATATATTATATATAATTAATCATATATCTATGCTTTACTGTATCAATAATTCATGCTTTATTATAGGTTAATGTTTTATACTTACTGTATTACACGTATACAATAATCTAAATATAATGGTCTAAAAAGGGTATATTTCTTTCTCTTAACTAAAATTTTAACTAATTATTCCCCAGCCACAATGAAGAGTTATAATATTTAAATTAGCTACATTAAAAGTACCAAGATGAAAAAAATGAATCTAAGTATTTTTATGAGAATTGGCTATGAAGACCATTTCATCCATGTTAAGATAGTCAACAGAGTAAAAATGAAAAGACATTTTCCTATCCAAAAATAATATCCAAAAGCATACATTATTAAAGATTAATTTAATATTATTGGATTTGGCTGAGAAAAATAAAAAGGTTCCATTTTTCCACCTTATAAATTATCGACATGTGTTCAAAGTCTACTCAATATAAAGTCAAAGTGTATATTTATTGTTTAAAGAGAGACATTTAAGGGAAATATCAGTGAAAAAAGGTAAAAAGTGAAGAAACGAAGGAATGGTGTGGTACAGAGGACAACAGGAAGACAGATACATAAAGAGATCCAGAAATAGTCATGCAGAAAGTCACAGAGAGCACCATGGACTGAGAGATGCATTTATCACTGAGAGCCATCCCAATCACGTAGAGAAAAATGGGTGACACTTTCATGCAACAACTCTACTTTGAGCTCTTTTATGATACACGACTATGGCCCTTCTGCAATTACAAGCAAAATGCCATGTTGCTTCTTGGTACACAATACCACCCAACTCCGGTGTTCACTCACCAACTATTCCTTGCATGCCCACTACGCTATGCCTGTTAGGAATGTTGCAGATTTAGGAGTGAATAAGAAAGACAAAAACCTCTGCCCTGATGATGCTTACAAATGGAACTGAGTCCATTGTTTACAAAATGGAGGTTTCTTTCCTCTACTGTGGAGTAATGTTTTAATTTAATTGCCATGGTCAGTCACTTCCTTTTTAACTTTGGTTGTTGGTTTTTGGCAATGTTAAAAAAGCTGCAACCCAAAACACATTTCCTTACACTACAATGCTAATTAGTACATGAAAAAGCTAGAATGTTCAATGCTATGCCCTGTGTTCTGGTTCACTGTTGTACCACTCTGCGAACTTTTTATTGATTGTGCAAACATCATTTACACATTTGGAGGAACAGCCCTAATATTTATGTATTTATAAATTACATAGATAGACTGTATACCAATCTGTTATATTCATTATAAAACAAACCCCAAAGCAGAAATAAAATTGACACAAAAATTTATAGGTAGTAAATGCTCCCCCACGTCCCCAGAGCTCATCTGCGCTCTCAGGGGTACACAAACCCCTACATGAGAGACCACTGCACTTACGTTAATCTTTCAGACTTTTAAACTTTATGACAACTTTATCAACTAACTCTATCCATTTTGACAAATATTGTCCATGACAAAAGGGGAAGTAATCTAATTCAGTAATTCAAAGCAAGTTGCAATGTTGGCTTGATTTTCATAGTTTGCTACTTCCTTTGCTTCAGTGGGCGATAAACATTTCAGTTCTGGGCACACTAAAAAAATTAATATAAATCCTGATTGAAGGTATTTGTGGAACGTATATCAAAAGATTGAATAACTTCGTTTTTTAAAAGATTTTATTTATTTATTTTTTTTAGACAGCGAGAGAAAGCATGAGTTGGGGGAGAAGCTGAGGGAGAGGGTCAAACAGACTCCGCACTGAGCATGGAGCCCAACGAGGGGCTCAATCCCACGACCCATGAGATCATGACCTGAGCCGAAACCAAGAGTCAGATGCTTAACCAACTGAGCCACCCAGGCACCCCTGAATAACTTCTTAATAAACACTGTTTACTAAATATTACTTTATCCTTCCACAGAATCAAAAGGCCTTTCTGGGTCTCTCAACGTTAGACCTGATATACATGTACATTTATGCACATGCACACATTAGGAACTTTCTTATCAAGAACAAAAATACTACTGAGCATTGGAATACCTATTTTGGGATGCCTGGCTGGCTCAGTCAGTTAAGCGTCTGCCTTTAGCTCTGGTCATGATCCCAGAGTCCTGGGATCAAGCCCCACATCGGACTCCCTGCTCAGTGGGGAGCGTGCTTCTCCCTCTCCCTCTGCTGTTCCCCCTGCTTGTGCTTTCTCTCACTCTCAGTCAAATAAATGGATAAAATCTTAAAAAAAAAAAAAAAAGGAATACCTATTTTTATTCTTTTCTTATCATTGCTATTTACATTTTTGTAGTACATTCTTTTAATAATATAATGGAGCAGACAGTATTACCCATTTGAAAAACAAAGAAACCCAGCACAAAACAAAGTAATTTTACTAAGATAATGTGGCAAGTTAACAACTGAGAGAAGATTCTAACAACGAATCACCTAACACTAGCTCAGGTGTGTTTTCCTGATACCACACTGCAGCAAGACCCTGGCTTTTAAAATCTTCTTCTCTTACTACAATGCACAACTTCACAAATCTTTTCCTCAGAAAGTACCATGAATGTTATTCCCCACAAGAAAATGTAAAGTTTATTCTAAGACCACTTACTATATTTCACTTATTTAAAGGCTAGGGGGATAAGTACTCTTTTCTCACAAAACCACACCTCATGGGGTTTCCACTGTTGAAGGTTACAAAACTCACCGGCCACGCACCATTGGAGGACACAGGTGATCTCTTAGTATTTATAAGGCATGACTATAACAATAATTAAGTTTTCTACGCTAATATGTCAATTCCATCTGACTTCTGCCATTTTGCTTTGAGATAAAGGAACCCAATCTTCTTATACAATGGTTCCTACATGTAGTTTAATGGCTCTTCAAATCTGAGACTATAATCGGGTCTTATTTCCCAACAGGATCAGGTAGCACCTAGGAGGTCAGAGTGACAGAAGTGATGGCAAGCAAAACCACATGTGAAAATTCACAAAAAAAAAAAAAAAAAAAAAATCAAGGAAAAGTTCACTTCAGCTAGCTAGCATTAAGATTCTTATATCAGTCTCCTATTGTTGCTGTGATAAATTACCACAGAGTTAGTGGTTTAAAACAACACACATCTATTATCTTATAGTCTGGAATGGGCTTCGCTGGGCTAAAATCAAGGTGTCAGCAGGCTCTGTTTCTTGTGGAGGCTCCAGGAGAATCTGTCTCCTCGTGTGTTCCAGCTTCTACAGGCTATGTCATCCCTTGGCTCATGACCCCTGCCTTCGAAGCCAGCAATCATGTCACTTCAATCTCGGCTTCTGTTGTCACATCTCTGACTCTTTTGACTCCCTCTTCCATCTTCTAGGAACCCTCATGATTACATGGGGCCCATGTGTATAATCCAGGATAACATGCCACCTCCAGGTCGTTCGGGTGCACATCTGCAGAGACCCTATTCCCCATAAAGGAATGTTCATGGGCTCCTGGGATTAGGATGTGGACATCTTCGGGGCTATTATTCTGCCTACCACAATGCTCATACATAATGGCAACCTTAAACAAAAAGTTCTCTGAGGTCTACACAGCTTAGTGTCATGGAAAATTTAGAAGGTTTGGAGGCATGTGGACTAAGGCTGGGATTTGGACTCTGGCATTGAGCAGTTGAACAATCTTAAATTATTCAATGTTGAGCAAACTCAATTTCCTCGTCCATAAAATTGTCATAATATCTACATCTAAGAGTTATTAAAGGGTTAAATGAAAATAAGGAATGTGATGGGACATCTGGGTGGCTCAGTCAGTTAAGCGTCTGCCTTTGGATCAGGTCATGATCCCAGGGTTCTGGGATCGAGTCCCCAGGGAGCCTGCTTCTCCCTCTCCCTCTGCCCCTCCCCTGGGACATGCTCTCTCTCTCTCTGATAAATAAATAAAATCTTAAAAAAGAAAAAGAAATAAGGAATGTGAATACACAGAGTACCAAGGCTAGTAAAGAAATAAAGAAGATGTTAAATGAATGGCAATTTACCTCACCTTCCATGTTTAGACTTTGTAGCTTGAATAACAACTATCATTTCCTTAGTAAAGGAATATATTCATTTTCTGACCAATCCTTGTAGTATTACTATTCTTTCCACTAAGAAGTTTCAAATAATTTTATTTTAGCATTTATATGGTAAATGTTAGTTTGTAATAATCCTGATGCTTAATTATAACTCAAGATAAAAGACTACTCTAGGGGCACCTGGGTGGCTCTGTTGGTTAAGCAACTGACTCTTGATTTCAGCTCAGGTCATGATCTTAGGGTCATGAGATCAAGCCCCATGTGGGGCTCTGAGCTGGGCATGGAGCCTGTTTAAGATTCTCTCTCTCTCTCCCTCTCCCCTCCCCCCTCCTGCTCATGTGCACTCTTTCTCTCTCTCAAAAAAAAAAAGACTATAAATATACATATGTATACATATATATATATAGCATACTAACATATATGTATACATATATATATATATATATATATATATATATATATATATAGCATACTTAAGTGAGTTGGAGTTTTAGAATAGTTTACAGAGGTTTTAAAGTTTGCAGAAGAAATTCAACATTTTTATAATTTAAGAGTTTTCTTTGCCCTCTTAAAGGGCTACTTTTCCATTCATTATGTAAAAAGGCACAAATTTCTTTTTATTATAGCTTTGAAATTTGCTCCTACTACATATATACTTTGTGATAAGTAATTAGTAATTGTCATCACTACTAGAAAGCTTGTCTTATTCCAACCTTTAGGATATAATTCACTGTTTTTTTCTGGCTGACTTATCACCAAGCTTCTTGAAATTGACTTTTGCCTACAATATGAAGCTATGGTTCATATTAGTTTCAACAACCATCTCTTAGAGCTCTCAAAGAAAAACATGTCTACCATTCTAAAAAGCAGAAATTTTATTATAAGATCTCTAACATCAGTGTAATAGAATCTAATGCAGATTTGGCTAGACAAGAGATGAACGACCTAGCAGTGAAATCATGGGAATATATATTAAACACACTGTGTCCCAACACTGTCCCTCCTTCTATCCCCCCTCCCCCCCCACCATAGGATAATCCTCCACCGGGAATCTCTCATCTACTAACTAGAAGGAGAATCCTGTTTAAAGCAGCCTGCAGCATATACCAGGTATAAGAGCTAAGGGCCAGAAATACTTCCACACATTCACAAATATTTGCTTTGTCTTCCTAGAAAATCTCTAGGAAAGAACAATAACCTTGTTACTCCAAACTTCTGACTTATTGTGCAAAGACTTGGTGCAACTAGTGACTGTTTTGCTTGCTGCTTAGAAAAAGAAAAGAAAAGAAAAAAAAAAGGCCTAATAAGAGATATAGAGGATTGTATCTTTTATTCTTCTAGGTTACTTTTATTAGATCCAAAAAATTGCTATTTCCTTCTCTAGGTGGCAAGGTTTGAGGTCATTTGGATTTCTTTCAGCATTAGAACCGAAATAGAATATTAACAGGCATTTTTTTTTTAAGGAAAACACTTTTGTAGTACTTTCTTCACTCGTACACACACAAAACTGAGTAAAGATGAGGGACAAATTCTACATCTAAGATCACATGATGATACATCATCAGCAATAATTTGGGGGAACAAAGAACTTTATAGGACTCTGAATTACAAAATATTTTGTGATGATTGGAATGATGTTCATAAATGTTTCAAACAATATTTGCTGCACCAATTATATGCAAGGCCCAGGGCAGAGTATTCAGTAAGGGGGAGGGGTGGGAGGGAGGGCGAGAGAGATACTTTGCCAAGTCCTGACACACCATCAGCCCCGCTCCACCAGCCATGCGGGAGCCCTCCACAGTGGCTTGTGTGGACAGTCAGCGTGGACCTGTTCTGCTGCTACCATTGTTTTACTACCTTTCATTTCTTGATAATCTCCAATGAGCCAGAAGTACGACCTAAGGTGTCCTATAAATATTTTCCTATGTGTTCACTTTTTTCTTTAAAAAAGGGGGGGGGGGCTCCTGGGTGGCTCAGATGGTTAAGCGTCTGCCTTCGGCTCAGGTCATGATCCCAGGGTCCTGGGATCGAGCCCCGCATTGGGCTCCCTGCTCGGTGGGGAGCCTGCTTCTCCCTCTCCCACTCCCCCTGCTTGTGCTCCCTCTCTCGCTGTTTCTCTCTCTCTGTCAAATAAATAAATAAATCTTTAAAAATAAAAAAATTAAAAAAACAAAAACAAAAAACCCAGGGCCCAATGCTACCTCCCCATAGTCTAGGGAAAAAACCAGTAGCGTGTTTGACCATCTCAGATAGCTTATTTTGCCTTCCTGTGTCTGGGGCTGAGTGGAAGTCCTTGTAGGCTGCAGGCTGGAGACACAGCAGCCTATGTGTGAGGCGCTCTGACTGACAACACCCCGGGGTCACCAGAACTAGTAGCAAAGCTCTTTCATGAGGAATGCAAATTACCTTAAAACTCTCCTCTCTACATGTATTTTTATGACCCTGGGATTAAGGTCAAGATGTCCCTCACACACTTTAAAAACCGCTCTTAGATATGAAATTGTTAATGATGCTTTGGGTAGGTGTCCGCATGACATACAGCCAACTTGCCTTTCCACTGTTCGGCAATATCTCATTCCCCTTCCAGCAAATTGGAAATTCAAAGTGGAAAACAAAGTCTGTTCACGACAGTAAACTAGCATATACAGCAACAACAAGACACACACACAAACTCCCTTCTCATAAAATATAAACCACAGGAACATTTTCCTTGCATTTTTCTTAATCCCATAAACAACTTTCCAAACACTGGAAATTACATTCACAATAATCCCAGATTGTAAATTATAGCAGAAGCAATGGCATGGCCAGGAAATCCGAAAGACAGAACAGTGAGAGAATTTTGTGCCTGGAGAGCTTGGATCATGTTCAAAGGATTAGAGATTTATATCTCAAAAGTATAGCCTTTGGAAAAATAATTGCAAAATAAAAGAAACATTGAAATCTAAAATACAGACAAACCTGACAAAAATTGTCTTTGCTGAGCAGCCTTAAAACAATGTTGCTTTTTAACAGAATTTTGGTTTAAAAACCAGACCCTGCTCTCCTCTGCTTGAAAAATAAAAACCACCATCAATACTGGTAAACCATCAATTCACCATCTAGTGTAGTTCAGACCCTTGGTTTGCACCTCACATTTATTACCTCATTTAATTTCCACTTCTGCCCCATGAAGTGACAATTCCCCTACTTTTACAATTGGAGCGGAAAATAAAACCTAGAGACACTAAGCCACTTGCCTGAGGACACACACAGCCAGAAAATACATGAACAAAGCTGTTAGAAACCAGATTGGTCTCAGTCTAAAACTGTACTGCCTCTATAATTAATTCTCACATTAAAATGTAGGGTTTTTTTTTTTTTATTAGCATGCAAAATACATTCTTTTTCTTGCTCTTAAGTTATATGACATATTTTTTTAACTGTTTTATGTGAAACTTTTAAAAGTGAACTTATTAGAGGCAACCGGGGAGACCCCAGAAGCATGTCAAGGGATGAAGTGCACATGAACGAGTCTCCGGAGTTCAGGCAGTTCCTTCAGCCCTGGTGCGCTCTCAGGGGAACAGACCGAGGCAGAGCTCATGACAGGACACACCTCCCATTTGCCCATGGAGTGAAGGGAATGGAACCATGTGCCACGGTGGAAAACAACATGATAAAACACAGGCTTTGGAAGGACCAGCCATTTAAAAAAAAATACCATTTGCTGGATGTTTCAGATACACAGAGACTGAAGACCTTTGTATGACTCCATTATCAAGATAATACCCTAGTGTGAAGCCTAATTAGCAAATCCATACAAAAACTATCAAGACTTTCAGAAACCCAACTCTGCATACATACATTACCCAGACCACAGAATGCAGTTAAACAGTAACCTATCTGCAATAAAGTCAGTGTGTTCATTCCTCAAATGCTCACTGAGTACCAACCATGTGTGAGGCACTAAGCCAGACAAAGAAGAACAAAGCGAACCAGATCCTATCACAAAGACAAAACTTTTCCCCTCAGGAAAGTCTCCACCTCATGTGGGGAGACTATGTGCACAGACTACTAGATAATATGGGGAAAGCCTATAATGTATCATTAACACATGCAAATGACTGCAAAACTAGTCTTCCCACGGTCTTCCCAATCACAGTAAATGACAACTTTCTCTCTCCAGTGCCTTAGGCACCTGCCCTGGAATCAGTCTCATGTCTCTCTCACACTCTGTGGCCTGTTCACCATCAAATTCCCTGGGCTTTCCCTTCAAAGTGCAAACAGTAGTTCTCACCACCTCCAGCCCCTCTATCCCAGACCATCATTTTGTCCCTGTCTTATTTGAATAACCTCCTATTAGAGCTTCCATCCTCATCTCTCTACATAAAATGGAGAATTATCATTTCAACACACAGGTCAGGTTATGTCATATCTCTGTCTAAACCATCCAAGCATTTCCCATCTCACTGAAAGTAAAAACCAAAACCCTAACAGCAGCCTCAGGGTGTCACACGTGACATCCGCTGGTCTCATCCGTTGTCCCGGCTCAATAGCCTCTGACTTCCTTAATGCTCACAAACACCACTAGTACCTGGCACCTTTAGGGCTCTGTCTTTGCTGTTCCCTCTGCCTGAAATGCTCTTTGCCAAGCAGTATATGGCTCACTCCTTCACTTTTCAGTGGCCCTTTCCAGACCACCCTATTAAAAGGAGGCAATTCCCACCACCACCATGAATAGCACTGCCTACTTCACTCCACTGTCCTCCACAGCCTTTAATCCCACTGGACACACTCCGTACTTATCTATTTGCTTAGAGTCAGTCTTTTCCAACTAAAATGGAAGTGTCATAAGGGCAAAGATTTTGTGTTTCATGGTACTGCATCCTCACAATCTACAACAGTGCCTCGTACTTGTAGGCAGTCAATACACAACCGCAGAATGAAGGAATAATTTAAAAAAGAAATTAATAAATGAAAAAGCAAATAAATAGTGAGATTTGTGCAGGGCTAGGGTATTAGATAAGAGACTGGAGAGTCAGAAGGCAGGAACTTACAGGAGAGGAGGGAGGTATGAGACAGAGTATCAAAGGAAGCCCAGAGCCCACATAAAACCTGACTCCCAAAAGGGTGAGATTCAGATTACATGTTCCTATGTTATTCGGCCTTGAATTATAAATATGTGTGTATGTTTTATCGTTTCTATAAATTATGAGTTAAGGACAGAGACAATATCTGTGATAGTTAATTCCATGTGTCAAACTGACTAGGTCATGGAGTGCCCAGATATTTCATTAAACATCCTTAATGGGTATGTCTGTGAGAGTGTTTTGGGTGAGATTAACATTGGAATCAATAGACTGGGTAAAGCAGGGGGCCCTTCCCCAGTGAGGGCGGGGAGCTCATCTGATCACTTCAAGGCCTATATAAAATAAAAGGTTGAGTAAGAAAGATTTTTTTTTCTCTCTGCCTGTCTTTGAGCTGCAACATTGGTCTTTTGCCTTCCAACTTGAACTCACACCAGAACTTACAGCATCCTCTTGCCACAGCATCAGTATAATATCCTGCAAAGGCAGGTTCTCAACACACTGTGCAGATGAATTACGATGCCTTTTAATGGAGTCAGATCATCTCCAGAGTGCTGCCTGCCATCTAAAAATATCTACTCTCGTTATTCCTAGAATCACGACTTATTGTATTAAAGCTGTCTATTCACCAAAGGGGTATATTTAATTTTTACAACCTAATTGCTCACTCAATGTTAAAAAAAAAAAAAAAAAGGACTGAAAGGTCATCTTCTATGAAAACAATAAAACAATTATGAGAAAGCAGTGAGGTACCTACAGTAACTTTTTCTTTCATTTTTAAAAATTTAAGTAATAGATTTTATTTTTTAGGCCAGTGCTGGGTTCAGAGTGAAACTGAGTAGAAAGTACAGAGAGTTCCATATTACCCCTCCCCACTCCCCATGGACAGCCCCCCCACTATCAACATTCCCCACCAGCGTTGCAAAACTGATGAACAATGACACATCATTATCAACCAGAGCTCATTGTTTCTATTCAGGTTTACTCTTAGTGTTCTACATTTTATGACTCGGACAACCATATAATGACATGTCTATAAGTGGTATAGTATCAAACAGAATAGCAATGCTGCTCCCAAAGATGCCTGTGCTCTATTTGTCCCTCCTTCCCTCCAGCCCCTGGCAATCATTAATCTTGCTGCTGTCTCCGTAGTTTTTCCTCCTCCGGAATGCCAGCCAGAACGCCAGAATTCCATTCTTAGATGGAATCATACAGTTATATGCCTTTTCAGACTGGCTTCTTTCCCTTTACTAAGGGAAAGGGACCATGCATTCATGGTCCATCCATGTCTTTTCATGGCTTGATAGCTCATTTCTTTTATCACTGAATAATATTCCATTGTATAGAGGTACCACAGTTTATATAATCAGAAATGAGAGACATCATAACTGATACCACAAAATCTGAAGGCTCATTAAGAGACTACTATGAACAACTGCATACCAACAAATTGGTAACCTAAAAGAAATGGATTAATTCCTAGAAACATACAACTTGTCATTACGGAATCATGAAGAAATAAAATCTGAACTGACCAATAACAAACAAGGAGAGTAAATCAGTAATTTAAAAACTCCCAAAAAAGACAAGCCCAGGGTCAGGTGGTTTCCCTGGTGAATCCTACCAAACATTTAAAGAAGGAAAATTAATGTTAATCCTTCTTAAACGCTTCCAAAAAAATTGAAGAGGACAGAATACTCCCAAACTCATTTTATGAGGCCAGCATTACCCTGATACCAAAGACAGATATGGACACTACAAAGAAAAAAACTATAGGCCTATATCCCTAATCAATATAAATTCCAACATCCTCAACAAAATACAAACCAAATTCAACATCACATTAAAAGGATCATACACCATGATCAAGTGGAATTTATCCCTGAGACATAAGGATGGTTCAACATTTGCAAATTAACAGATACAACACACTAATAGAATGAAAAAATCATATGATCACCTCAATAGATGCATAAAAAGCATTTAACAAAATTTTAGCATCCTTCCATGATAAAACTCTCAACATCCTAGAAGAAAACATAGGCAGTAAGTTCCTTGCCATTGGTTTTGGTGATAAGTTTTTGGATGTGACACCAAAATAAAGGCAATAAAGATAAGTAAGTGGGAGTACATCAAATAAAAAAGCTTCACACAGCAAAGGAAACTACTAGCAAAGTGAAAAGGCGAGCTACAGAATGAAAGAAAATATTTGCAAATCATGTATCTAATAAGGGATTAATATCCAAACTATATAAAAAATCTTTTACAATTCAATAGCAGAAAAACAAACAATCCAATTAAAAAATGGGCAAAGGAACTGAACAGACCTTTTTCCAAAGAAGACATACAGATGGCTAACGGGTACATGAAAAGATGCTCACATCACTAATCATCAGAGAAATGAAAACCAAAATCACAATGAGACGTCACCTCATACCTATTAGGATGGCTATTGTCAAAAAGAGAAGAAATTACAAGTATTATGGATACTTGGAGAAAGGGGATGGATAAAGGTGGACCAAAGGATGGAGAAAGGATATGGAGAAAGGGACCCTTGTGCACTATTGGTGGAAATGTAAATTGTGCAGCAACTATGGAAAAGAGTATGGATGTTCCTCAAAAAATTAAAAATACAATATGAGGGGCACCTGGGTGGCTCAGTCAGTTAAGCGTCGGCCTTCGGCTCAGGTCATGATCCCAGGGTCCTGGGATCAAGCCCCACATCAGGCTCCCTGCTCCACGGGAAGCCTGCTTCTCCCTCTCCCACTCTCCCTGCTTGTGTTCCCTCTCTCACTGTGTCTCTCTCTGTCAAATAAATAAATAAAACCTTTAAAAAAAATAGAATATGATCCAACAATCCCACTTTTGGGTATATATCCAAAATAAGTGAAATCAGGATCTTGAAGAGATATCTGCACTCCCATGTTCACTGTAGTATCATTTGCAATAGTCATGACATGGAAACAATCTACATGTCCTTTAATGGATGAATGGGTAAAAAAGAAATGGATATATGTGTACACACACACACATATACATACACACAAAATATTATTCACCCATGAAACAGAAGGAAATCCTTCCATTTGCAACATGGATGAACCCTGATGGCATCATGCTAAGTGAAATAAATCAGACAGAGAAAGACAAATACTGTCTGATCTCACTTATGTGTATGTATAATCTTAAAAAGCCAAAATCATAGAGGCAGTAGAATGTTGGTTGCCAGGGGCTAGATAATGGAAGAAATGGAGAGATGTTGGTTGAAGGATCTAAACTTCCAGTTAAAAGATGAGTAAGTTCTGGGAATCTAATGTATAGCACAGCAACTAAATTAACAATACTATGTGTAGGCATGGAAGTTGCTAAGAGAGTAGATCTTAATAGTCCCCCCCATCTCCTACCCACCCCCCACAAAGGTAACTATGTTAAGTAATGAATGTGTTAACTAACCTTATTGTGGTAACGGTTTTACAACACATTATGTGTATCAAATTATCACACTGTATACTTTAAACTTATACAATGTTATATGAAATTTTATCTCCATAAAGATAAATAAAACACAAAAATTAAAATTAAAATGGAACTCTGTGTGTTTCTGCATTGTTATTTTCCACATCAGTGCTGCTCAAAGTAGGCTGTCTTCAAACTGCTTCTTGTACATCCAACCCAAGGTAAGA